>NW_024096626.1:1067500-1625000 GCF_016545835.1 Crotalus tigris | reverse complement strand
TTCACTCCTTCCATCACCAGTTGAACACAATGACTGATTGGGGAAAAAAACTCTTCAAGTCATAGTTTTTAACATTATGACAGGAGAAGCAAGCGTGGTTTTGATTTCTATGCAGCTGAATGTCTTGCACTTAACATTACTATTTTCTTTCATTTATAGTGGTATAGAACAGTATAAAACAGTGCTCATAGAGATTTAACAGTATTTCATTACTTCTGCTTTGCATTGTTTCTATTGAATCTTTCTCACTGCTTTTATTTTAATAAGTAGAAGCTTATATTAGATGATAACTTTATCACTGATTTATCTTTCTAGGCAATTATGCTGGCAGTAATGAAAAAAATAACATACGATGAAGAGTACAACTTTGAAAATGAGGTTAGAAGTCACACTTAGATAATTCAGTGACAATTTCAGTTCTTGTGATGCCTGTTTCTTATTCCACTTAGCTGTCTAGCTCCAGAAATGGTAGTTTTGGATTAATCTGGATACTTTTCAGAGATACCCATTATAATTTATGCTGCACTATTCCAAAATAAGACATAACCACATTATAGGTTTAGGATACACACAGTGGACTCATTAGTGCTCTTGCTCCATCTTTCCCAGTGTCATTCCAGAGAGCTGAGAATGAAGCAGCATTTTCAAAGCATTGTAGCCCTGTCCAAAATGGACTGATTTTTCAGCAAGACGGATAAAGACCATTACAAAACAGTGTCCCAGCAAGATTGTGAAGAATGCAACAGTTGATCAAGGACACTTTATAGGGATGAACGGTTTCCATTGTATGTTTCCACTGGCGGGGAAAACTGTCTTAAGTACCACAGTTTTGTCACTAAAAAAATTCAGAATTTCAGGACATTGTTAAGCTAGACTGACTTGTCAAATGCTTATGAAAACCAGTTACAGGAATTAGAGGCAATAATATGTAAACCTTTCTTTTGGGAAGTTAGATTGGCATATGCTTATAAGTAGTCTTGAAAAGAGTATGACATTTTCATTAGTAAGTTTCTAACAAAGGTAAAAACAATTTTGATGTAGATAATTATTTTAACATTCTGATCTAAAACTTTTAAATAATTTTCATAGGCATGTTTTAGAAATGAGAGATATTTGATCCTTTGGGTTCCTTTTCTTCTATTTCATATCCATCAGTCATCAGCATGCATGGCACAAGAGGTCAAGTTCCTGTTTTAAATTAACAATAAAAGGAACAGGAACAACAACAGTCATTTTGGTGTAGTAGTTAAAAGTACCAGGCTGGAAACCAGGAGACTATGGGTCCTTCCCTGCTTTGCACACAAATCACATCCAAAAAATGTGGTCAATAAGAGTGTGTGGATGTCCACCTAGTTATCAGGAATCAAGAGTGAGACAAAGGGCAGTAAGAATGAATGATAATAATAAAGGCATTTATGTAGTTGCAATCTAGCAGGACTACTTTCACAGATAGTAAGATTACAGGCAACAAGGATGATGGATTTACTAAGCTATGCTTATTAATCGTCTAGCAAGAAATGCCTTGTAATATCCAAATGCTAGTATATTATGGACTAATCTGTTCGTACTGTGTACGTCTATAGGGTGAAGATGAAGCCATGTTCGTAGAATATCGGAAACAGCTAAAACTGTTGTTGGATAGACTTGCACAAGTCTCACCTGAATTACTGTTAGTTTCTGTTCGCAGAGTTTTTAACACTACATTGCAGTAAGTTTCAAATGAATTTCTGATAGAAGTTTCATTTCCAGTAATAAAATGCTTTCTTTTGAGTGACAATTTCCATTGATACTTAAGACCTGCTTTCCAATTGGCTGATCAGTAGTGACTACCGTGTTTCCCCAAAAGTAAACCCCCCCAAAGTAAGCCCCAGCTGATCTGAGGGGATGGGCCTAATATAAGCCCTCCCCAAAAGTAAGCCCTACTTAAAGGCCTGCACGGACGGCCTCTATGACAAGGCGAAGATGATGGGGGAGGGGGGATCTGGTATACCGGTTCCTTACCTTAGCCCTAGTTTCTTCCGCGTCCTCATGGCAGTGGCATTGAGCGCGTCATGAGAGGCGGCATATGGCCAGTTTCGGTGTGAAGTGGCTGCCACCAGCCGCGGCCATTTGCCGCCTCACGTGTCGCACCCAATGCCACAGCCATGAGGCCACGGAACAAGCCGGGTGGAGGTAAGGAACTGGTATACTGGTTTCTTACTACCACCTGGCTTGTTCCGCGGCCTCATGGCAGTGGCATTGGGCAGGAGGGGGCAAACGGCCGGTTTTGGTGTGATGCGGCTCTTTGCCGCCTTGCGCATTGTGCCCAATGCCGCTGCAATGTGACTCAGCCAAAAGTGGCCATGGAACAAGTGGGGCAGGCTTCCTCCTCTCCTGCCCATTCAGCTACAGCTTTGGTGACTCTGTAGGTGCCCACAGAGCCACCAAAGCAGCAGATGGCGCACCGGAGGCTCAGGGAGGGAGGGCGCTGAAGTGCGCGGTCAGGCCATTGGCAAGAGCAACGCGTCGGAGCAGAAAGTGGCCTCGGAACAAGTGGGGCAGGTAAGGAAAGAAACCCTCACTCCCCCCAGAAATTACCTTTCTTTTCTGACCTGACTCACAGCCCCGTATTGTTTCCCCTTTGCGATCCGCCGCCACCGTATGCAGGGAAACGGTTTTTTGGGGAGAAAAAAGGTCAATCAATTCGAACTTCGCGATCTTGTGGGACTATCAGTAAAAAAAAAAAAGTTCCATCAGACTTTCTAACTTCTTGAGATCTCGCGAGAAGTTAGAAAGTCTGATGGAACTTTTTTTTTTACCGATAGTCCCACAAACATGTGGCAAAGGCTGAGAAGCGAACAGAGAAATGGAATGCAGCTGAAGGGCAGATTAGTAAAAACCGCTTGGAGGCGAGAGCATCTGGGTAGGTGCGGCAACCTTACCCTGCATGGCTTTGGCAGGTGTCTGGCGGGGAGGGAAACAACTATTCCACCGCCATGCTAGCACCGCCGCGTTGCTTCTCTACCCCATGCACAGGCCCCACCACACCCCCGCGCTCTCGCACCCTACCAGTGCTGGTACTGGCAAAAAATAAGTCCTCCCCGAAAATAAAACACTGTGCTTGGTTCAGAGCCCAAAAGAAAGTAAGACAGTGTCTTAGTTTGGGGAAACGCCGTACATTTTAGTACCCAAAATTTGATTATTGGAACTATAATGTAGATACGGATTTCATAGGGTTTTTTTGCCATGTAGTTCCTTTGTTAAGGAACTATTTGTTTCATTAACCTAAGGGAAAAAAACTTCTTAAAGGCAATACCTTTCTCCCACTATGTCTTCACTGTGTTCTCCTGAAAGAAAAAAAAATAGTAAATGGAAAGAATTAAGTAGCTTCAGCTTCAAAAATACCTGGCAATTTAAAACACAAGGGCAAAATTTTAATGTGGGAGAAAGAGGATTGCATGCAACAAACAGGAAGAATTAATTTTATTATAATATTATAATGCCAAATTAAGTTTCTTCTTGTTCACATGAAAAATATTTGAATCATCTTCTCTCTTTTAGGGTTCATATTCTGTAATGCATACTATAGTAAAAATATAGAGAGTTTATACCAAATTAATCAAATTTCAAATTTTATTGTCCATTATCACCATAAGCAACAACTGGTGACTTGGAGACAGTTTGCCCAAAAGATAGAAGACAGGTGTTGAGAAGATTGATGTAGTTCATAATCCCATAAATTAATTGTTAATGCTTAATTTATCTGTTGATGAAACATTTATGTTTTATATGTATATTTAATACAGCTGAATTCTAATAAATTATAAAATAATTCCATATTTTATTAATTTGTCTTCTATCTATTCTTTTTTATAGGAATTGGCAAACCAAACCGTTTATGGAAGTAGAAGTAGCAATAAGATTGTTGTACATGTTAGCTGAAGCTCTTCCAGTATCTCATAGTGCTCACTTTACAGGTGATACAAAAGCTAGTGCTCTGCAAGATATGATGCGGACTGTAAGTGTGAATCAAAATTGGTGTAATTTGTTACAATTTTTATATTAACAAAATTGACTCAGTCATTTTTCTCTTTTCCTTTTCTCTTTAGTTGGTTACATCAGGTATTAGCACCTACCAGCACACATCAGTAACTCTGGAATTCTTTGAGACTGTGGTCAGATATGAAAAATTTTTCTCTCTGGAACCTCAGCACATTCCAAATGTTTTAGTAAGTTCATATTAGATAGCTATTTGTTTATGCAATTATCAATAATATTATGGTATCTCTTTTATTCTATTAAAAAGTTGAAAAATATTGAATCCCTTTAGTAATCAATTTGCCTCTTTTAGTTTGTTAGAAATTCAACTGGCTAAATTGTTGCCTTTTTAATTGCAGATAGCATTCTTGGATCACAGAGGTCTTCGCCATACTAATCCAAAAGTACGAAGCAGAATAGCATACCTTTTTTCCAGATTTGTCAAATCCCTCAAGTAAGCTTAATGACAATTAAGTCATTTAATAAAAGTGAATATTCTGAATAGAATATGATGGGTTTGGTACATAAAGGAGACTATTAAATACATTCAGAAGGATGTTTTTCCAGCACAAATAATAGAAGCATATCTTAATTTTTAAGACTGATTTTTACCTCCAAAGACCAAAGTCATTAATTTATAATTTACCTTTTTTTACAACTATAAATTATTCTAAAATCTATACATACTGTAGTGGTATAATTCTAAATCATGGTTTTCTTATCTCCACATTAATGAAAATCTAATGAAATATGATGATCAATTCATTCAGTAAATACTGGGTCTCTTTTGCTCTGCCACTGGATTATAAGATAGGATTGCATAATTGGTACTGTAATTTCTAACTGAGAAACTTTAATATAGAGGTATTGTTGAATTTTAATATTGGAGCTATTTAACATATTTATGTGTGTAATGTGGTTTACATTCTTATGCTTTAGTAAACAAATGAATCCTTTTATTGAAGATGTATTGAACAGAATACAAGACCTGCTAGAGCTTTCGCCACCTGTAAGTTTTTTTATATAATATTTTATTAGTTTTCTAATTTTCTAATTAAGTATTTAAAAAGCAACGTGGTGACTGGGTTAATCAATAGATTAATAACATACATAAATCTTTAGTATAAATCTCAAGTTACAATATCAGATATTTCCTCTCTTTTTCCCTTAATATCTACTATCTCATATTAGGCTAATACAGTTCTTACTATTATCAACTAAGTAAAAACATCTTTGTTACATTTATCAATAATTTTTAGCTTATACATATCTTAATTGTGTTGGCATTCAATCCTTAAATACAATCAATGTCCTGTTATTGCTTTTTTCCCAAGCTTTAATTTCCCATCAATATTCAAATTAACATTTGGTATTTATAATTTCCAAGCTTTAGGTAACCAAAGTTTCCCTTATCTCAACTTCTTCCTTCTTCCCTTTTCATAACAAAATCTAATATTCTAAATACACATCTTATCTATTTAAATATAGTCTTGTTCTGTTTTCTAAAAGTTACCTATTTTCCACCCTATTAAACCATCTAATTAATAATACAATATCCCTTCTAATAATTCAAAACCATTATATGTATTGTCTGGGTTAACCAATAAATCAGTAATATACATAATTTTTTTAGATCTAATTTTTAAAAGCTCAAATACTCCCTCTCTTTTTCTGGTAATATCTATTATCTCATATTGGGCAAACAGAATTCTAATTTTCAACTGATTTCCAAATATTTTTGGAATAGGTGACCAAAATTTCCCTTTTCTCAATTTCTCCCTTTTTCTCTTTTCATACCAAAGTCTATTAGTCTTGTTATAAACCTTACCTATTCAATTATAATTTTACTTTATTTTCTAAAAATTATCTATTTTCCACCATTTTCAACCCTCTAGTTAGTAATATGAAATCCCCTCTAATAAATCAAAACCCTTATTTTCTTCAGCCTTACTCTGGCTTTCTTCCTTTGCCAACTAACCTTCCAAGTCAGTGCTTTTGAATCATCAAATAGTTCTCCCTCTGTTATTATATATATTATTTGGAATAAGAAAGACCATTTGGTTGCATTTTTTTGGAAGAACTAGCCTATTTTTATTCATTAGATTGCCTCCCTATTACTCTAATTTCCCACAATTGTCCTGATAAGTTTATCTTCCATTCAATCTGTTCTTCTTCCTTTTCCTCAAATTTCTTCTGATTTTTGTAAAAAGTCTTTTCCATTTTCAGTGTTGTCACTCCCTTTTCTGAATTTTCCGTTGGCTGGATCTGTTGGTCAGTTGAGTCCTGTGTCTTAGTGTTTAGTTGTTCCACTTCTCCTGTTATTTTCTGCATTGTTAGTTCTTTGGTTGTAGTCAAGATCTGGGATTGTATATTTAAATTGGCATCTTGTTCCTTTATGTTGCATCTTATTTTGTCACAAACTGAAAGATTGGTTTAGTGTATTGATTTCAATATGGAAAGGACTTTTTCCTGATCTTCATCCATATTCTCTTGATAGTATGTTAAATTGAAAATTTTAGAATCAAACGTTAAAAATAGTTTTTTGTTTTTTTATAGCTAGGTGTGGGAGATCTATTTCATGTGTTATAGGTGGGCTTTATAGTAGAAATTGTTTGTCAAGTAAGAGTTTTTAGTTTTAAGGTATTCCATCATCTTGTATAATAACATATGCTTCTCATGTTAAAGAAATAGGAAAGCAATTCCCCACATATAGCTCTGAAAGACAGTAAAAGTTTACATTCATAGTTCAACAGGCCAGATATGCTGCCCAGAAGTTCCTTCTTTGCAGCTGAGTTTTTCACAGGTGGTAGCTGTCAAGGTCAGAGAAGTTTTTTCTGGAGTTTGGGCTTCAAGCCAAGTCTCTTTTAGGCAATAAAAAGTTGTAATACCATACTTCGCCTCAAGATGTCACTGGTGCTGTTTAAAGCTTTTTAAGTCCAAAGTTTTTATGATGGTTTTTCAGGTCTTTTTTTTTTTTAGGTAAAAACAAATGTCTCTAGAAAGAATAGGAGCACTTTTAGTCCCCAAGTTTCAAAAGCATATATATCAGTGGTTCTCAACCTATGGGACATGACCCCATTTGGGGTCGATCGACCATTTCACGGTCGCCAAGCAAGGCTGTCCGCCATTTTTTTTTCCCCTTTTCCGGCGGGTGCCTTACCTCCCTTGGGCTGGGCCAGCTGGTAGCCCAGCTGGTGGTCGGCCTGTTCCGTCTCTGCTGCTTGCCAGCTACGCCTCGGCCGGCGCAGGGGGCGGCACTACGCATGCACGGTGCTCCCAGGCAAGGAAAGTCCTTGACTTACGACCGGTTGGGTAGTCCTCGGCTTACAACCGGTTTAGTCCTCGACTTACAACTGGTTTAGTCCTTGACTTACGACCGGTTGGAGGTCGCAGCATTAAAAAGGTTGAGAACCACTGATATATATCCATTTAGATTAAAATTGTTCTTATAGTTGCTCTGTTTCCCCTGGGTAGTTAGTCGCCACCTTTCTTAGAGGTGGTGTAGAAATTCCCTTCCCTCTCTCCTCACAGGGGAAAAAATACTTTGGGCAGCTTTTACAGCAAAAAATACTTAAAGTCTTAAAGAGAAAATCAGATCTCACCCAGTTTCATCCGCGTTGCTTTAAAGCTTTCGGCTTTCAGCAGCTTAGTGACGAGCCATATTGCTATGGCCGGTCTTTCCCCTGCCGGTTTGGAGGGCTTCCCCGGATCAAACAGAAGGGCTGCCGCCCTCCCACGATCAAGCGGGTGTCCTCTCCTTGTTCGTCGCCCCTACAGGGTGATTTTCAACCCTTTCCAGGATCCCCCAGCGGGACGAATTTGGACGCGAAAGACGGAGCTCAGACTTATGGACTGCTGAACGAGGGAGAGTTTAGTTTACTGAATTTCCACTTAAATATTGGAGATAGTTAATGGAATTTATATATTTATAATGGATCTTTTCTTTGAAAACTCAAGGTGGCAAACATGGAGATCTCCCCTTGTATTATCTCCATAATACAACCTATTGGTCTTGTAATCATCTGATGAGCTCTGTAAATAAGAATGGACTTGAAACTGGATCTCTCTACCTCAAGCCCATCACTTTAATCTCTGTTCCATATTGGTTTCTAATATATACATATGTTTGATTTATATGTTCATCAGGTAAGAACATTATCTCAAATTAGCCACATATAATATGTTTGGTTTGTACTGAGAGAGACTAAAACTGGTCTCAGTTTTACAGGATTATAGCCACAATCCATAGTATATCAATAAAGTATTGAAATGTAATATTTATATAATAAAGTTACTGTAATTAGAATATGCAGTTATAAGGGAGCATTTTCATACAGCATTGGGTGCAAGGTGTTATAGGGTGTTCTGTGCAATTTAGATTGGTTTGGGGTTTTTGTTATAAAACTTGGGGAGACTGTAGAACTCAGCAAGCAGAATAATTAGAAAACTATTCTAATTCTAGGAAAAAATATTTAATGTTAAATACTCTTCTCTTTTTCTGGGTTCCAGGAGAATGGTTACCAGGCTTTATTAAGCAGTGATGATCAACTTTTTATTTATGAGACTGCAGGAGTATTGATTGTGAACAGTGAATACTCCACAGAACGCAAGCAGGCTTTAATGAGGAACCTTTTGACTCCTCTAATGGAGAGATTCAAAGTGCTGCTAGAAAAGCTTGTGCTGGCAGAAGATGAAGACAGACAGATGGCATTAGCTGATTGCCTACATCATGCAGTAGGCTTTGCAAGGTGGGATTTGTGTAGCCTATTTGAATTATATTTAAAAGTAGCGTAGTTGTCAGCATAAAAATAGCAGGTTAGAACTAAACTTGTTTTTACATTGTTAGTTATTACTTCAGCTCTACCCTTCAAGGTGTTCTACCTCCACTTAGCTTGGACAACCTCTGCAGAAAGATATTATGATAGATCTAGTGACAGCCACTGAGTAGTCCAGAAGAATCAAGAAGGCTACTGTCCTCCATCAGTCTTCTGATAAAAATCAACAATTGGGGTTAACAAGGCAATGCCCAAACCCAGCTGAAATGGAACTAGGAAATCTATTTCTTCCAGAAGTTTCTGGATCTAAACAGCTATCACATACCTACACCTCTTGTGCAAGAAGAGTATGTTGGCTATAATTATAATGATAAAATAAGGCTATAATTGTTCATATCTTCTGAATCCAATGATATTTTAGTACCTCTTGTTCAGAGAAATTTATATTCTCCTGGACCAAGCTGAGTATCTCTTTGCTACTGTATGAAATAAACCATTGGTGTAAAGAAAAAAAAGAAACCAACTTATTTCAAATTATTCATCCTAGGAAGCTATTTTATATGGCATACCAAAACCATAGTGTAATGTATCTTTTTTTATTTGCATAGTCGTACTAGTAAAGCTTTCAGCAATAAGCAGACAGTTAAACAATGCGGATGCTCAGAAGTGTATCTGGACTGCTTACAAACATTTCTACCAGCTCTCAGCTGCCCCTTGCAGAAGGAAGTTCTTAGAAGTGGTGTACGCACCTTTCTTCACCGAATGATTATTTGTTTAGAGGAAGAAGTTCTTCCATTCATTCCTTCAGCCTCTGAACATATGCTCAAGGATTGTGAAGCAAAAGATCTTCAAGAATTTATTCCCCTCATAAACCAGATCACAGCAAAGTTTAAGGTAAGAGTCTATCTTTTCTAGTCATTTCAAATTTAATAAAATAGCTACTCTGAGGAAAATCCATTTTAAAAAATGGCTATTATGTTGGTTGCAGCTAGTTACAAAACATTCATTTCATATACTAATATTAAAGTAATCTTAAAAGAAAAATTGCCAAAACCGAGAATGCAAGGCATATATGGCACCTGACCTTCATATATTATCAAAATACAAAACTTCTATTCTGAATCCATCATTTGTTGCTGTTGAGACTAAATGAGAAACAAATAGTAAGTTCATGAGTATCTAGCAACGCTTCCACATTGGAGACTGAAACCACTTCATGTCATGGACTCCTCAGAAGCTGGTTTGGAGGAGGAGGAGGAAAATTTGGAGCGGGGACCATCTGACAGGGAAGGCAGGCTAGAGGACGATGCTGTCCTGACCCCCTCAGGCATTGGGGGATGAGGTTGACCAGATGGAGAGCTGCCTGCCTGCACAGACCCCGGAGGATGGCTGCTGACTGGCAGTAGTGCTGATAAGCAGCCAATTTCCTCTGACAGGAACAGCTGCCTGCTTCACTCCCTCCAAGGGCTAGGAGAGTGGAACGTAGGCAAGCCCAGAGAAGGGCTGCAAGGCTACTCGGGAGGAGGTCGCCCATCCCTCCTCACAAGGAACACCTGGAGGGGAGTAGCTGTGGGGAGTTAGTCTTTGCTAGGAACAATTGTTTACTTTGGTTTACACTCCCCTGGCTTTTACTCATGCCTGTTGCTGTTGCCTTGCCTTGCCTTGCTTTTTTTAAAAAGTTTTTTATTTATAATACAATTAAAACAAAAATGGACACGTGTGACATTCCAGAGCAAGTATTCCTAACAGTTTGTTTCTTGTGGTATAAAAACTTAATACATCATTCTTAACCTTTATATAAGCCTCATCTTTCTATATAATACAATTAAATATACAATTATATGTACAGTTATATATATATTTCAATCCTATCATTAACTTGAGATCCGAGCAGTTCTCCTTAATTCATATCAACGGTAAAATTTGTCCCAGATTTTGAAGTATTCGAGTTCTGTCTTGTCCTTTATAATCATTGTAAGCCTGTCCTTCTCAGCACATGAAAGGATTTTATATAGGATCTCTTCTTCCGTTGGAATTCCTTTATTCCTCCAATTTTGAGCAAAAACCAGTCTGGAAGCCGTTAGAATGTATAACATTAAATAAAGTACGCCTTTGTCGTACTTTTGCGTGGTTATACCTAATAGGAAAAGTTCTGGTTTTGGCTCTACCGCTCGCTCTAATATTTCTTCCAACCATTCTTTGATCCTATTCCAAAAATCACAAGCTCGTGTGCACTCCCACCACATATGATAGTATGTTCCAATTGTCAGATTACATTTCTAACATTTAGAGGAGACATTGGAACACATTTTAGCTAATCTTATGGGTGGGAGATGCCATCTATAGAACATTTTGTAGAGGTTTTCTTTGTAAGAAGTGGCCAAAGTAAGCTTCTTGTTTCTTGCCCATAGTTCTTGCCAGATGTGCAGATCAAAATTAAGACCAAAATCCTTGTTCCATTTTAACATAGTCACTTTTACTTGTTCCTCATACATTGCCTGATCTAACAAATAGTGGTATAATTTTTAATCATTTTATCCTCCGATCCCAATGTTATTTTATCCAATTCTATTGGTTCTAATTTAATGCCTAACTCTTTTTTTATCTTTCCAATATCTCACCTGCAGTTGCAGGTATGCCCACCATTCTAATTCTATCCCTTCATCCTGGAGGGTTTTCCTGGATTTCAATTCCCCTCTTTCATCTAAAATGTTTTTATATGTTATGATCTTATCTAATTGGGTAAATTTTGGGTGTACATATATTTCTAACGGTGAGATCCAACTAGGTACTTGGATATAATTTGGTTGCCAAATTTTTGCCCATACATCAATAAGGGCTTGTCTAATATAGTGTCTTGAAAATATTTATGTATTTTATATTTATGATCCTATAATATAGCATGCCATCCTATTTGTAGGTCATGGCCCTCCAGACATAATGGTCTCCTGTTCTTTAATAATATCCAATCTCTTACCCATACTAGTGCTATAGCCTGGTAGTATTTCTCCAAGTCTGGAAGGCCAAATCCCCCCCTTTCCTTTAAGTCCTGCAATAATTTTAATTTAATCCTTGCTCTTTTTCCTTGCCAGATAAATTTGAGCATCATTTTATTCAAATTTTGAAAAAATTTCTTGTCTAGTTTTATAGGTATGCATTGGAACAAGAATAAAATTTTTGGCAACACGTTCATTTTAATCACCGCAATTCTGCCCATAAAAGAGAGCTGTAGGTTAGTCCAAATATCAAGGTCTTTTTAGATCTCTTCTATTAACTTATCATAATTATCCCTTTTAAGTGTAGCGCATCTAGCAGTCAATTGTATCCCTAAATATCTAATTTTGTTTGTAATTTGAACACCTATTCTGTCAACCAATTCATTTTTCTGTATTTTGGTCATATTTTTGATGAGCATTTTAGTTTTTTCTTTATTTATCGTTAAGCCTGCTATTTCCCCATATCTACTCAGTGTTTCCATCAATCTTATCCCTGATTGTAATGGTTCTTTGTTAGAGAATTTTAATTTCTCTAATTGGTGAAAAATAAATCAGAAGCTCTCACAGTTGACTGCATTAAGCTGATTCAAATAACTTTATATTTATATAAAAATATTTACAATACCATTCTTCTTTACAGCAACATAGCTTAATGAAGGCTTCTTACAGAGACAGACCAGAGACGAACCTTGAGACTGGAAATCCAGCTCCTAACTCAATACTCTTTTTGCACAGACTCAGTAGCATTTTCTGGTTTGTGGTTTGGTGATGTCTGTGTTTTCTTGCAGATGTTTCGTTACCAAACTAGGTAACATCAAACTAGGGAATACCGTATTTTCCGGCGTATAAGACGACCCCCAACTTTTGAGAAGATTTTCAGGGTTTAGAATCCTAAACCCTGAAAATCTTCTCAAAAGTTGGGGGTCGTCTTATACGCCAGAAAATACGGTATTCCATTTCTAGTTTAAGTTTCTGTTACTACTAAATCTGTTTTAAGACTTTTATCAATTTACAATTTCCATAATCAAATATTGTTTTACTTCAACAGATTATCACTTCAATTATCTCTTCCAGATATGTTCAAGTTCTTAATCTCTCTCATCCCTCTTTTAATCACCAGTCTCATTTATATCTTCTTCCAATAAAAACTAACTTAGTTAAAAAAAGAAACAATGTTAAACCTTATTTCATTTCAATTCATTACACAAACTTCAAATCACATCCAAATAATTATCATACCTTACCAGATAATATTATTATACACAAAAATTACCTAATTAATTTAAGCACTTCAAAGTTCCAGTCTAAAAACTCAACATTTTTTCAATTCAAGTACATATATATGTCTATATATTGAGCAGATTCTGCCTACACTCCCTGAGATTGGGTGGTGCATCTTGGGCTCCCAAATCATGATGAATACTTAGTTATGTGGCCACCTAAATATGGACTTGTGTTTTCTCATGGTCTCAGATCTCTGGCTAAAAATCTGAATTGCATGAGCCCGGTTTCTTTCCCAGGATAGTTGAGTTGATTTTCCACTAAAGGGGTAAGACTCCTCCCATGGAGTTGGTGATTGCTGGCTGTGAAGTTCTGGGAGTTGAAGTCCACATGCCATAAAATTGTCAAGGTTGAGAAACACTGGGTTTGAAAATAGAACAACACAGAGAATGGTAAATCATAGGAAACTTTAATGAACTGTTTTGACTGAACTATGCCATGTGTCATGTTTTGCATTATTGAAGCCATTGTTACATATTTTCACTAGCAAACCATTCAAGACAATGGATCCGAAGAGCATCAGGAGAAGGAAATACAGTGAGGATTTCCCACAATATGGCTTCATGTCTATTTGTACAGCGGGAATCGAGAAACCGCAGTGTGTATTATGCACTGAAGTATTGTCAACAGAATCAATGAAGCCGAACAAACTTAAACGGCATTTTGAGACCAGGCATCAAAGCTATGTTGGCAAGGACATAAACTATTTCAGATCCAAAGCTGATGCACTGAAGAAAGGCAGACTCGACACTGGTGGCAAGTACCAGAAGCAAAATGTAGCAGCCCTTGAAGGGTCATATTTGGTGGCACTCAGAATCGCCAGAGCCATGAAGCCTCACACTATTGCAGAGGAGTTACTGTTGCCAGCGGCCAAAGACCTTGTTCGAGTTATGATCGGAGAAGAATTTGTGACAAAATTGAATGCAGTTTCCTTGTCCAATGACACTGTCCGCAGAAGAATAGATGACATGTCTGCTGATATTCTTGATCAGGTAATCCAAGAAATTAAATCTGCTCCACTTCCAATATTTAGTATTCAGCTTGATGAATCTACAGACATTGCAACCTGTTCCCAGTTACTGGTTTACGTGAGGTATATTAATGATGGCGACTTTAAAGACGAGTTTCTGTTTTGCAAACCTCTTGAAACAACTACTACTGCACGTGATGTATTTGACAAAGTTGGTTCATTTCTGAACGAGCATAACATATCTTGGGAAAAGGTTTGTGGTGTTTGCACAGATGGTGCTCCAGCTATGCTAGGATGTAGATCTGCATTTCAACGTTTGGTACAGAATGAGTCACCCAAAGTCATCGGAACTCACTGTATGATTCATCGGCAAATATTAGCAACAAAGACGCTGCCACAAGAATTAGGAGAAGTAATGAAAAGCGTCATAAATTGTGTCAACTTTGTAAAGGCAAGCAGCTTAAACACAAGATTGTTTTCACAACTGTGCAACGAGCTGGATGCGCCAAACAATGCTCTGCTATTTCACACTGAAGTGAGATGGTTGTCGAAAGGAAAAGTTTTAAAACGTGTTTTTGAGCTTCGTGATGAACTCAAAGCATTTTTTATTCAGAAAGAAAGACCACAGTTTGAAGCTATTTTCAGCGATAACAGCGAACTGCAAAAAATAGCTTACTTAGTTGACATCTTTGCCATCTTGAATGAGTTAAATTTATCACTGCAAGGACCAAATGCAACGTGCCTTGATTTGACTGAAAAGATCCAATCATTCCAAATGAAACTGCAGCTTTGGCAAAAAAAATTGGATAAAAATAAAATTTTCATGTTGCCTACCTTATCTGCTTTCTTTGAGGAACATGACATTGAACCAGACAACAGGATTACGTTGATAAAATCTGTTACAGAACACATGCGCATGCTTGCAGATGAAACCTCATCGTACTTTCCAAATCTACCTGACATCCCATTTGCACTTGCCAGAAGCCCATTCACAGTCAACGTTGAAAATGTTCCTGAGACAGCACAAGAGGAGTTCATTGAGCTTATTAACAGTGATGCAGCGAAAACTGATTTCTCCACAATGCCAGTTACAAAGTTCTGGATCAAATGTTTGCAGTCATATCCTGTTCTGTCTGAGACTGTGTTGCGCCTACTTGTTCCATTTCCAACAACATATCTTTGTGAAACAGGGTTTTCCAGCTTGTTGGTTATCAAGTCTAAATACAGAAATAGACTTGTTGTGGAAGATGATCTTCGGTGTGCTCTTGCAAAGACTGCCCCAAGAATTTCTGATCTAGTGAAAAGTAAGCAACCTCAACCTTCACACTGATGTTGGCTTTTTATGCATACTGTTGAAAAATGTAGCAATGTAGTTTACTGTTGTTTGTTATATTAAGACTGTTACCCATGCTACACCATGCTTCCACACAAAATTTCATTGTTTTGTAATTAAAAATAAATATTTAACAATATATAATTACATATTGTTTTTGTGATTAATCACTATGCTTTAATTATGTTCAATGCAAATACATCCTGCATATCAGATATTTACATTGCGATTCAGAACAGTAGCAAAATTACAGTTATGAAATAGAAACTAAAATAATTGGATGGTTGGTGGCCACGCCCACTCGGTGGCCACGCCCCTGGGGTCACCACAACATGGGGAACTGTATTATGGGGTCACGGCATTAGAAAGGTTGAGAACCACTGCTCTAAGCAAATAGCAAAATGAATACCTGCTATAATCATCAACAATTACCAGTGCATATTTTGCTCCTCCCAAACTGGCTTGCATAGGTCCCACCAGATCTGCATGAACCAGCTCTAGAACTCTTTTTGTTTGTCTTGTGCTACATTTACTAACTGGGAATGCCTTTGACTTTGATGCTTTGCATACTGCACAGTCCAAATATGTTTTGCATCCCTTCAAATTTAGCCCTTCTGCAAAATCTTGCATTTGCTGCAAAACTTTAAAGCTTGCATGGCCAAGTCTTCTATGCAGAAGATGAACACATGAATCATGCTCTGCAACATTCTTAAATATATGGGAACATTGAACCTTTGTCCTTGCAATACATATAGATTATCTTCTTTTATGCCTTCTGCACAAATATTCCCATTCCTTTTGATGAGACACTTCCGATTTACAAAAATGATCTCAAAACCTTGTTTGTCTAAATTAGACACACTTAACAAATTATGTTCCATCTCAGGTACACAAAGCACATTGGTAAACTTTGATTCCAAATATGGAATTTTTACATCGCCTCTTCCAATGACTTTTGCTTTCTGGCCATTTGCCAAAGCCACAGCTTCTTGTGCTACTGGAACAAACCTGCAAAATAATTCAGTCATTAACAATTGTTTGACTTGCCCCACTATCTATTAGCCACTTGTTTCTGTTGTTGCTATAGCAAACTTTTGCAACACCAAAATGTTCCCTTTTGCAAATTAGTCTTCTTTACATGCACAAATGTCCTTTGCTGCAAACAGTTCCTCTGCAAACAGTTCCTTTGCAAATGTGTCTTTTCTCCACAAATGTAGCAATTCTTTTCTAGCTTAGCTCTCTGCCTGCAAAATCTCTCCTTTGTTGCAACTTGGTCCAGGTCCGATCTGCTTGTTTTTTTCTCCTCCGGAGACTTGCAGTCTGGACCCCCTCCTCAGGAATTTCTCCTCGTGGCTGCTTCTAAAATGGCGTTTTTCCTCTTCATTAAGCAAACATGCCTTTAAAGCCTCAAACTTTAAGTCTTGCTCTTCTTTGCACTCAAATATTGCAGAAACTGTGTCCCAGGTTTTATCTAAACTGTTCAACACCAATAAAATCTTCTGGGACTCAGGGAATTTAATCCCACGTTGTTCTAAGTCCAAAAATAAACTTTGCATTTTATTTAAATGCTGTTCCACAGATTCACCTAGTTGCAAACAGGCCCTGTAAAGTTTTCTTGAAAATTGCACTATGTTGCATGCAGAAACATTCATGTGCACAGCTTTCAATTTCAACCAAATCTCCTTTGCAGTCTTTAAATTTGCAACATTTAGAAATTGTGCATTGTCTAAATTCAAGATGAGATAAGCCAGTGCTCTATCATGATTTTTCTGATCAACTGCTGCAAACACTTGTGGTGGATTTTCAACAATATACCACAGCTCTTTTGCTTTCAGCAAACATTCCATTTTTGCAGCCCACACAATGTAATTCTTCTGGCCTAAACAAGGCACACAGCTTTCTTTAAATTCCATTGCAGCCATTCTGCTAATTCTGCCTTGTTCTTATACTTTCTAAACACAGGCAATTTCTTCCAGCTTTAAATTACAATGCAGTCCTTAGTAAGCTCTGGGCCCATAACCTGTTAGAGAATTTTAATTTCTCTAATTGGTGAAAAATAAATCAGAAGCTCTCACAGTTGACTGCATTAAGCTGATTCAAATAACTTTATATTTATATAAAAATATTTACAATACCATTCTTCTTTACAGCAACATAGCTTAATGAAGGCTTCTTACAGAGACAGACCAGAGATGAACCTTGAGACTGGAAATCCAGCTCCTAACTCAATACTCTTTTTGCACAGACTCAGTAGCATTTTCTTCCCATTGGCTGACTGAGTTACCACATGACTCTTCCTGTTCATGAATGTTCCAACATTCTTCGATTATAAAAACTAAATCATCTGCAAAGATTTGTATTTTAAATGTCTCTTTCTTAATCTCTAAACCTTTGATCTGTTCATCTTGTCGGATTACTCTAGTTCAGTGGTTCTTAACCTTTTTAATGCCGCGACCCTGAACCGGTCGTAAGTCGAGGACTACTCAACCGGTCGTAAGTCGAGAACTACTCAACTGGTGCAGCACCGTTTGCAGAATGGGACTTTTGGCGGGCTCAGCAGGGCAGAGACAGCCTGGACAATTCCTATTGGCTTTTGAAAGCCAATGGAATTAGACTCTATTCAAGAGAGTCTATTCTATTGGCTTTCAAAACCAATAGAATAAAAGGGAGTAGCACAGCTAAGGAAAAGGGAAAAAATGGCGGACTGTGTTGTTTGGTGACCCCCGTGAAATGATCGTTCGACCCCAAATGGGGTCCTGACCCACAGGTTGAGAACCACTGCTCTAGTTAATACCTTAAGAGATAATATAAACAACAGTGGTGATAATGAGCAACCTTGCTTCGCGCTCTCCATCGGTTCTCCATTGATTATTACTTTGGCCACCTGCTTAGAATAGACTGATTTAAACATATTTAAGAAATTTTCCCTGAAATCCATATACAATAATTGGTTGAACATAAAATCCCATTTTACATTGTCGAATGTTTTTTGTGCATCAAGAAAAATTAAGCACATTTGCTTTTCATTATGCACTTCATAATACTTCAATATGTCCAAAACAGTCATAACATTGTTTCTTACGCATCTTTTAGATATGAAGCCGTTTTGATCAGAATGTATAAAATCCACTAAGAACCTTTCAAGTCTTTGCGCCATTATTGCCATGAAAATCTTATAATCCGAATTCAAAAGAGAAATGGGTCTATAGTTCTTAATTTGTGCCAGGTCTGTGTTTTCTTTAGGAATCAAAGTGAGGAAGGCTTCTTCCCATGAAGCTGGTGTTTTAGCTTGGGTTAAAACCTCATTAAATAAATCCAACAGCATTGGGCTTAAAGATTCTTGTGCAATTTTATACATTTCTACGGGTATACCATCTGGTCCAGGTGCTTTATTATTCTTTTGTTTCTTAATTGTGACCGAGAGTTCTAGATGTGTTATCTCTTTATTCAGCAGAGTTTTAAATTCTTCTGGCACCTTGGGTAAATCAGCTAATTGTAAATACTATACTATGTCATAGTTATTTCTCTTTTCTTCATCTTTGTATAAATTCTTATAAAACTCATATGCCACTAGTTTCTTTCCTTCGTTCTGGCATACCATATCACCCATGGCATTATAAAGTTTAGTAACCCTCTGCTTATTGTTATGTTTTTTGATTTTATAAACCAACCATCTCCCTGGTTTATTGGCGTTTTCGAAGAAATTTTGTTTAGTGCCTTTTATCTGCTGTCCTAAATCTTCCTTCATGATAATATCCATCTTATGTTTAATTAAATCTATCTGTTGCTTCAGATCACATCTTTGTGGTTCCTTTTGCAGGTTTTCCTCAACTTTACGTAATTCTTCTAATTGTCTTTGACATTGTGTTTTGATTTTATGTTGCCTAGCCATATAAGAAATTGCAACGCCCCTCTGTAGGCTTTGGCTGTATCCCATGAACTTTGGCAATTTGTATCTTCCTTCTTGTTTAACTTAAAAAACAGGTCCAATTGTTCTTCTAATTTTAATTGGAATTCTTTATGATTTAAGATTGCCCTTTTCAGAGTTCATCTCATGTTTTTTTGCCCCTTCCATCTAATTCTAATCGGATTGTGGTCAGCCCAGGTGTCCGTATCAATTACAATTTCCTCTACTTCTCAATTTAAGTCAGCTGACATCTACACCATATCAATTCTGGATCATGATTGATGACGTCCAGAGTAGAAGGTGAACTGTTTTTTCCCTAGATTCCTTTCTCTCCAAGTGTCCTGCATATTAAACTCACCTACCATTTTTAAAAATGTATCAGGTATTGTTCCTCTAATTCTTTTTCTACTCTTTCCACATTTATAATCTAGGTTCTTATCCACAATTGCGTTATAGTCACCCATTATGCAAATGCTGTCATATTCCAACTGACTAATAATGTTATGGAGTTTCTTATAGAAACGTTTTTGTCCCTCATTCGGGGCATAAATTCCAACCAGAAGAATTTTGGTTTTATTCAAAGTTACTTCCACTATTAAGATTCTGCCATCTTCGTCCTTATAAATTTGCTTAGCCACAATTTCTTGTTTAATATATACTACCCCCCCTCCTTTCTTATATTGCAAAAGTGCCATGAACATATTCCCCAATTTAGGACAATTTAATAAATATTGATGTTGTTTTTTTATGTGAACTTCTTGTAACATAATTATATCTAAATTCATCTTATTAAGCCTATTTAGAAACTTCTTCCTTTTAGTTGGATAATTGAGGCCATTAACATTAATAGATATAGATTGAACACATTTTTCCCCTCCTTATCTATGTTTAGATCTGGTTACTATTGCTGATCTAGACTCTTGGGTTTGTAAATTCTTCCCTCTTTCCACTGTCGATCTTATCGGTCTAGCCTCTTTAATTTCCTTAAACCTACTCTCCTCCTGTTTCCCTTCATTTTTCCTTTTATCAATATCCTCTCGAAACTAGTGTCTTGCACTAGTGTCTCTCTTTCCTCTCTCGCCCCTCTTTCAACTAAATCTTCCTCGCTGCCAAAGTTTTCCCTGCAGAATTCCTCTGCTTTTTCTATTGAGTCTAGGCAAAACTTTTGCTCCTGCCATGTCACCAGAATCCCTTCTGGAGTCAACCATCTGAAGTTGATATTTTTCCTTATCAATTTGGAAGTTATATATTGGTAAGGCCTTCTCAGGTCTCTCACTCTTTTGGGTACTTGTTTAAGTACAATCAGCTGTTTACCTCGGTATTCCACTGTATCATCTCTGAACCTGAAAAGAATTTTGTCCCTAACTGATTTCTTAATAAATCTAACGTGCACTTCTCTGGGAAGATTGTGTCGTCTTGCATAATTTGTGTATATTCTATAGGTCTCATCTATCTCACTGGCCATCTCCTCTCTGCTAGACCCCAATGCTCCCGCTAGGATATCTGACATTATTACTGGGAGGTCTTCACCTTTCATGTCTCCTACATTTTGAAAGCCTTGCCTTGCTTTGAAGATTGGTTTTCGCATTTTTGTTTTGGACCTCGCCCTTTTCTGGTGGCTACATTTGGTCTTTGCTTTACTGGGACTTTGGAACTGCTTCTTTTCTGGGACCTGTTTCTTGTCCTGAGCACTGCCCTTGTATTGTGCCTGGACCCTGCCTGGTGGATTGGACTTGGAACTCTGGACCTTGCCTTGTGAGCGTGCTCCTACTCTGTGGACTTTCTTGGTACTATAGAGGCTGTTGTTTGGGGAACTAAGGGTGGCTGCCTTCAAGGTAGCGTGAGAGTGGAGCCTACTGGTTGTTGAAGGGTCATTGGCGGGAACTTTGCTTAAGAAAAATAAAGAACTCTTTAAGCCTGCCTTGCATTGACCACCTGGGTCATAACACTTTAAACCATGCTGTTAGTGGTCCAGGGTGCAAACAAAACCACATTGTTTCCAGCTTAACCTGGTTCTAATAATAAAATGTTAATGCACAAATAGGAAATGATTAAGGAATACAAAGTTAATACAAGCCATGAACTTACAGCTGAACTTAATTTTATGGAGCATTTACAGACTCTGTTTTTATAAACTCTGTTTTTATAACTTTTTTCATTTTTATTATTGTATTATGTATTTATTCATCATAAACTTAATTAGCGATATTTTTCATATCTATAGACCCAAGTCTCTCCATTTCTTCAGCAAATGTTTATGCCATTACTGCATGCTATTTTTGAAGTCTTGCACCAGCCTGCTGAAGATAACGACCAATCTGCTGCTTTAGAAAAGCAAATGTTGCGAAGAAGTTACTTTGCTTTTCTACAAACAGTCACTGGCAGTGGAATGAGTGAAGTCATAGTAAATCAGGGTAAGATAAAAGTCTGTTTTCAAACTTTAATCATAATAAAATTAGAAAAGTAGGGATGGGGAATGCCCTACTCATCAATTTTCTTTGTTAGGAGGCACATTTTGCGAATGGCAGTTTCCTCAAAATAAATATATTTAACATTTATGGCCTTTTGTATTGCTAGATTGCAAATTACTTTTTTTGGTATAAAACATATCTCCTTTTCTAAATAGACTTTAGGGATTGTTATTTTTATGTTTTAACATGCAGAAAGAAAAGATGGAAAGGTGGTAAAATAATATTTAAAAACTGTGTGTATAAATAGATTTTAAAGGCATACGTTTTTAAGAATGCTATTTAACATTGTTGCTATGGAATAATGTTGATCCATTAAGATCAGAAAGCTGGTTTCCAGCAAAGAGTAGTCCAAAACTGCAAATCTAGAGTGACGTTGTTTCCATCATAAAAGATATACTGTAAAACTCTACATGCTTATCGCCTACATAATTCTTCATATATTGATAAGTTGAAGAGGATAATCAAAATTATTTTCATATTTTTAAATTGTATTACTTTTCCCAAAACCATATTAACATATTTTTTTCATGTAACACAGTGGCTAGTCCTGTTATTTTAGTTTTTTATGTCTTCCATATTTTTACACTTGCTACATATGAAGATGACAACCACTCCTTTTTAAACATTCATTGATGTGTCCAATGAACAAAAAATGCATTGAATTAACGTCATCTTAAAATAATAAAGTAAAAGGTAAAAGAGTCCCTGCAGATTTTATTCCACTAGTTGTTGCTAGCTATAGGGAGCAGTGCTCATCTCTGTTTCAAGGCCATTGAGTTAGTGCTGTCCAAAGACATTTTCGTGGTCATATGGCCAGCATGACATCACGGAGCACTGTTACCTTCCAATTGAAGTGGTAATTTATCTACTCATATTTGCATACTTTCGAACTGCTAGGAGGCCAGGAGCTGGGACAAGGATAGGATCTTACCCCATCAAATGGCGCTCAGCATCATAACTGCTGAGTTACCACACCATCCTTAACCACTGAGCCACTGCACAGTCAGGTCCAGAAATATTGGGACACAATTCGAACATCTTTGGCTCTATACACCACCACAATGGAGTTGGAATGAAACAAACACAATGTGCTTTAACTGCAGACTGTCAGCTTTAATTTGAGGGTATGTACATCCAACTCAGGTGAACGGAGTAGGACTTACAGCAGTTTGCATATGTGCCTCCCACTTGTTAAGGGACCAAAGGTAATGGGACAGAATAATAATCATAAATTAAACTTTCCCTTCTTAATACTTGGTTGCAAATCCTTTGCAGTCAATCACAGCCTGAAGTCTGGAACGCATAGACATCACCAGACGCTGGGTTTCATCCCTGGTGATGCTCTGCCAGGCCTCTACTGCAACTGTCTTCAGTTCCTGCTTGTTCTTGGGGCATTTTCCCTTCAGTTTTGTCTTCAGCAAGTGAAATGCATGCTCAGTGGGATTCAGATCAGGTGATTGACTTGGCCATTGCATAACATTCCACTTCTGTCCCTTCACAAACTCTTTGGTTGCTTTTGCAGCATGCTTTGGGTCATTGTCCATCTGCACTGTGAAGCGCCGTCCAATGAGTTCTGCAGCATTTGGCTGAATGTGAGCAGATAATATTGCCCAAAACACTTCAGAATTCATCCTGCTGCTTTTGTCAGCAGTCACATCATCAATAAATACAAGAGAACCAGTTCCATTGGCAGCCATACATGCCCACGCCATGACACTACCACCACCATGTTTCACTGATGAGGTGGTATGCTTAGGATCATGAGCAGTTCCTTTCTTTCTCCATACTCTTCTCTTCCCATCACTCTGGTACAAGTTGATCTTGGTCTCATCTGTCCATAGGATCTTGTTCCAGAACTGTAAAGGCTTTGTTAAATGTTGTTTGGCAAACTCTAATCTGGCCTTCCTGTTTTTGAGGCTCACCAACGGTTTACATGTTGTGGTGAACCCTCTGTATTCACTCTGGTGAAGTCTTCTCTTGATTGTTGACTTTGACACACATACACCTACCTCCTGGAGAGTGTTCTTGATCTGGCCAACTGTTGTGAAGGGTGTTTTCTTCACCAGGGATAGAATTCTTCGGTCATCCACCACAGTTTTCCATGGTCTCCCGGGTCTTTTGGTGTTGCTGAGCTCACTGGTGCGTTCCTTCTTTTTGAGAATGTTCCAAACAGTTGTTTTGGCCACACCTAATATTCTTGCTATCTCTCTGATGGGTTTGTTTTGTTTCTTCAGCCTAATGATGGCTTGCTTCACTGATAGTGACAGCTCTTTGGATCTCATCTTGAAAGTTGAAAGCAACAGATTCCAAATGCAAATAGCACACTTGAAATGAACTCTGGGCCTTTTATCTGCACATTGTAATTGGGGAATATCACACACCTGGCCATGGAACAGCTGAGAAGCCAATTGTCCCATTACCTTTGGTCCCTTAACAAGTGGGAGGCACATATGCAAACTGCTGTAAGTCCTACCCCGTTCACCTGAGTTGGATGTACATACCCTCAAATTAACAGTCTGCAGTTAAAGCACATTGTGTTTGTTTCATTCCAACTCCATTGTGGTGGTGTATAGAGCCAAAGATGTTCGAATTGTGTCGATGTCCCAATATTTCTGGACCTGACTGTATTTGATATTCTTTGTACTTTATGACCCATGAATATTTATATAAAAAAGATTTATCTGCAGTTTTCAAACCAGAATTATCCCAAAATGTAAGTTTATTATTTGAATAAGGCTGAAAATTAGAACTTTTAATTCTGGAAGCACAGTATGATTAAGATTAAAAGAGAACCAGTGACATGAATAATTCAGAACAGGATTGAACTGAACTATTTAATAAGATAGTTCTTAAATTTATTTTTGTATGTTCCTTGAAGGAGGGACATTTTGCATCCATTTATATGTAGAAAACATCTCTGTCTTTGTAAATAACTTTTTATGATTCAGAAGAATTAATTACATATTACTAAATTCTACTGTCTCTTGTTTCTAGGTGCAGACAATGTGGAGCATGTGCTGTTCACAATCATCCAAGGAGCAGTTGAGTATCCTGATCCTATTGCTCAGAAAACTTGCTTTATCATTCTTTCAAAATTGGTGGAACTTTGGGGTAAGTCTCGATTCATATTTTAATGGTTTAAACTGAATCCGTTTTTACTGTGTGCATTCAAATGAACGTAATTGAAGTACACTGATAGTAGGTTGATATAATAATGCATTATTACGAGCCTATTTACTAAATAGTGGATGAAGGAATTGATTAGAACACTCATATTTTTTTTAGGAGGCAAAGATGGACTTGTTGGTTTTGCTGACTTTGTCTATAAACATATTGTTCCTGCATGTTTCTTAGCACCTTTGAAACAAACATTTGACTTAGCAGATGCACAGACAGTATTGGTAGGTATTCTATCATATGATTTTATTGAGAAATTGCTGAATGTGTTTATGCTATTTACTGGTAATTTACCTGGAGTTAAATGAAAACTAGGAATCTTGGATAACATTTGTTGCCCAGAAAATATAGTGGTCAATTTTCATAACCTCTGAATTCTGCCCAAATGTAAACGCTTAAAAAAGTTATCTCAAAGTATTCTAAGTTTCCAGATTTTTTGTGTATGAGTTATATTCACAACTATTTAGTAGCATTAAAATACTGTTTCTATGACACATAGACAGGATTTCTGCTGAATTTCAAACTGCCAGGTTTGGGATTTGGATCTCACCAGGGTTTCTGTGTAGACTAAACCCTGCTCAAAAAGTGTTGGGCTTTAAGTTCAAATGATATTCGTGATACATGGAAATTACATTTCCACTCCAAAGCATGGCTTCAAAGACCTGGAAAATCCTTTGTCTGGAAGACTTTATAATAATGGTAGAATTTCTATCTGAATAGATGAAACAGATGGCTGCCATAGAAACACTTAACACACAAGATAGTTAAATAGCTTAGATCTTTTAAAGTTGAACATGTCATTTTTTTCACATAATTTGTATTAGTCCCCTAAAACTTAAATTACAAACATTTAAACTGCAATATTCAAACATTTGGACTGAAATCCCTTTGTTTTGTTTTAATAGGCTTTATCAGAATGTGCAGTGACATTAAAAACAATTCATCTCAAAAGGGTAAGGAACCTGAAATTAATATTTTATTTGAAACTTGTCTTATTGAGGAATTTTGAATAACTTATTTTGACAGTTTTTCTCCTTTTTAATTTCCAATTTTGTTCTGGCAATAGCACCATCAGACATCCAGATAGCAAACTGAAACCTGCGTTTCTCTGAAAATAAGACCCGGCTGGTTTTATATTGTTTTTGCCTCCAAAAGATGCAGCAGGTCTTATTTTCCAGGAATGTCTTACCTTAGGACCACCACAGCCAGGCCTCCCATGCCCTGACACCTGTTGCGCCGCTGCCTGAATTCTTCTGCAGCCATGTGGCCCATCACGATGGGCACAATGAGCCTCACAGGCTCCTGCCATGAGCAATGGCACTGGCACAATCGGCGTAATGAGCCATGCGGCTTCCTGCAAATGGTGGCAGCAGTGTGATTGGTGTGACGAGCCTCATGGCCTCCTGCCACAACTGGCAGCAGTGGAGCAATGCACTATGTGGCATGTGACCGCAAGCAGCTGCAGAAGAACTCAAGCAGCAGCGCAACAGGTGTTGGTGCCTTGGAGACCTGGCTGCAGCAGACCTAAAGTAAGTGGGTGCCGGACATGTGGGGCAGCTCCACCCACCCATCCCCACCCTAGCTTGATTTTTATGCTTGCGTCTTGCCCCAAAACTAGGGCTTATTTTTTGGGTAGGCCTTATATTGGATGCATGTGTAAAAATCAAGCTAGGGCTTATTTTGGGATAGGTCTTATTTTCGGGGAAATCCGATTGTACTTCCTCAATGTAGCTTAATGAAATAAATTACTCATATTCAGTGCCTGCTTGTTTAAGCTTAATTTGCATAATGGCTGATTGCAGAACTAGTGAATTTTCTTTATCATGTCAGAATTGCTGAATGGTACCACATATAATTGCAAGGAGCACTTTTTGTCAGAATATCTCTTTAGAATTTTTATATTAAAAATGGTAAATTTCCAATCTGTCACAATGATTAAAAGTGATTGAAATATCTTTTCATTTGTTTTTATACTCTTCAGTCTTGATTGGCATTATTGTTAATCTGTAATTTTGTCAACATGCTGTAATCAAGTAAAATGGAGCACATTTGAAATAATAAAATATCTAATCACTGTCAAAACGCCTATGTGCTTTTTTTTCTAGGGGCTTGAATGTATCCAGTATCTGCAACAGGAATATCTTCCTTCATTGCAAGTAGCCCCTGAAATAATACAGGTTAGAGGGTTTTTTTTATCCAGTACATGTGGCCTTGGCAGTAGACAGACATATTCTGAAGCTGATTTAGTTTAAAATTTTCTACTTCTTACAGAGTTTTTCATTCGAGAAGTATCGGCTCAAGTAATTGCAAGAAGGTTATTGGTCTTTGGAACAGTGTATTAATCTGAGTTTTTAAGGAATCAATACTAACTGTCCAAATAGATAACCAAATTACATGAAAAATTGTAATACATTACTGATCCTGGTTGACCCTGGTTTAGTGCATGAATACTCTAAAATTCGTGAAGTGTTATCTGATTATGATTACTTGAATCCAGATTTTTGCCTTCTGCCTCCTCTCATGGAGCTAATTGGTGCAAATATGGATAGTGTGTTCTTGCCTGCTAGGATTACCAATTAGATTGATAATTGGTTATATTTTACATCTAGTATTAGAGGTACTGTCATAGCAAGCAGTGCATCTAATCAATACTGATTCTTGAAAAAGGTAAGATTGCAACGGATTGGATAATTTTCAAGTATGTATTTTTTTAATTTAGAATTCTTGAATTTTTTTTCATATAGGAATTCTGTCAAGCACTTCAGCAGCCTGATGCTAAAGTTTTTAAAAACTACTTAAAGGTAGGTGAAATTCATGCTTATTTTTTGATTTTCAACAGACTTGAACCCTTGTAAATATGAAAAATAGCATGTGAACTGTATGGTGAATATTTAAGCAATTCAGCTATATTTATTGTCTCTGATACTTTCTCTCTGCCTTTGTTATCTTTATATGCATATTGCTCTTGGTGGAACTGATGGTTGAAGTAAAGATGATTATATGAATAAGTGCTTCATAATAACATGCTATAGATGTACCAATGTGGTTCAACCCATTATAATATTTTTTTGTAGAAAGAATGATGAATGTGTCAGTACAGAAGATTTCTTGTATCACATGAAGAGGCTTCATATGGTTTAAAAAATGGTCATACAAGCCTCATTACAAGTTACGAGATAGGTCATCTGGCTGCTCAGATTCACATGTTCAGCAGGGTTAGCAAGAAAGGGTCCCCTGATTATGGCAGATCACAGAACACCTGTATGTGAGCAACTACATATAGATGCTTATTTATAGACATGTGAATATACAAAATATTTGGGGCTATGTGATTCTGAGGCTTTCTTACTTTAACTTATGTGAAACTCCTATACAGAATTTCAAAATAATTGTTTATAAAGAAAACTCATTGAAAGATTTTTGACTTACAATTTTTTTGTTGATATTCGACCATATGAGGGAGCAAATTTTAATAGATTACGGATAGATGAATAATAGAAGTCAGTTTCACTCTCTATGTCCTCAATATCTAAACTGGAATTGCTTTCCATCTTGGTTAATAAATCTAAGGAAGAGTTTTAAATCGGTATTATATAATTAGACTCTTAGAAGTTATTATTTAAATTGTATCTAACACAGTTAAATGCACATCATGAATATGTTTTACTTTAAAATGGTATTCAAGAAAATTACTGATTATTACCAACTACAAATTATTCATTCATAGTGCATTATATTAAGTTTAAATTCATAATTAAATGTATGACATTAAAATACTGCAATATTATTTCTTGGAAAGATAAAGCATTGCATTTTAAAGTTATATATGAACAATATTAATTTTTCGTGTTATAAATCAATAGATTGCAATACTATATCCTGCCCAAGTTGGAGGCTCTGTGCCAATCTATTATCTTCCATTATATCAAAGAAATTTGTTGTAGTGTTCCAAATTTGCTTTTGTCAATAATACAATCCCTTTCTATTTGATTTTTTCAGTTTTTTTAAACTCATGTGATATATTTTCTTAAACAGGTATTCTTTCAAAGAGCAAAACCCTGAGGAATCTACTGGAATTTCTGCCTGTCTCCCTTAATCAGGAAGTCCAGATATTAATTTATAGGCATGCTAACTTCTGTGCCATTCAATTTATTTTTATTTTTTTAGTTTCTCTGTTCATAAATCATATTTGTATTAGCCTTTTTACATATACAGGAAAATTGCCTATACTTTGCTGGCTGATGCACATAAAGGCATAAAGACAACACAAGGTGCCTGATTCTTTCAAACAATATGTTGGATAACTATATGTTGTAATTAAAAACGCAAAAATAAAATGCTTTTTTATTTTGAAATTAAACTGTATAAATTTCTCCAAATTACATAGAAATTGTTATAAATTGTGTACATTTTAAAATAAATATGTGCATATTAGAAACAATATTCATTTGTTCATGTATTGTGGAATAAAATAAAACAAACTCTATTTGTAGATAGATCTTTCTTTGAATGGACTAAATACAGGAAAAACAGTTATTAATAGATTGATAAGAAATAGTATGTGACACTACCTTTTTACACAAATAAACATTATTCAATGAAATTGTTAAACTGTCTTAAAGTATTTTTTATATGTTGGCCATTAAGTCAGCTGTCTGTACTGAATAGAATTGTTGTTTAACTCCTTTTTTCAAAAACTGGTATCTGAACAGATTTTTTATATTTATTTTAGAAGCTCTGTAAACAAATTAATGAAAGACACAATTTATCTTGGGTACATAAAGCTATCTTTACAAGGCTCAATAAAGCTTGCTTCTAGTTATGTGTCATTCTTTCTATTTTGAGAATTCCAGAATACTTTTCTCCTGGACCCAATCCTTTAGGGAATGATCTAAAGGAGGAATAGCACATTCCAGAGTTCCCTGGACTTTTAGAACAAACTGTTTTAAACCTATTTTCTTGCCTCTTTTACTCAGAATCTCTTAACTATCGTAACAGTTGCTTTTCAGAGCGGGATCCTAAGGATTGTTTTCAAAGAAGAGATGATGGGGGCCTGCTTAGAGCAAACTTCTGGTCATCTCCTTAACATCCTATTCCAACATATAACCACAGAAAACAACAAGACCTTAATGAGCTTTTCAACTTCTCATCTAACATCTTGTCCTAGCAATTTACTCGGTATAATAAGGTTTTCACTTACTCTATGACCTTTTTCTTTTATGGACAAGATGTTCTATTAAATAATCTGCTTTCTGAGCCCTTCCACTAGTGACATTTTTTAACAAAAGCTTTATTCTGTTTTGATATTCCAATAACTAAAAATAATACCTTTATTTTCAAAGGGTTATGATTTTCAGCTAGGTATCTTTTCAATTTCACTGAAGCCATTGTTGCATTGTGTTTACTGCAGATAGATGTGGAGAAAAATGCACACGCAGCAAACTGCTGTGCTTTCCCCCCCCCCCCACAAACCTCATAACCTTTTGATACCCTTTGTCCCAGTGAAGCAGCCGGAAGGTCATCCACTTTTGATTTAATGCCTCACCTACCTAAACAGATAATATGCTTAAGTTCCTTCCTATCTCTTCCTGTCTTTGTCAGTTCTTTCTCCTTTTGATCTACCTGTATTTGTTCTTACCTGGTCTTTGACCATGTAATGTGTTACTAGAAAATAGTTGCTTACATGAAGACATTTTCCAATGAAGAAACCTTTGTCAGCATCTAATAGTTAAACTGGTGTATGTAACAAGTATATAAGAAGCAATAAACTCAGAGTTTATCAAGCTGTGTCCTGCAGTTTCAAACCTCTGCTCAAGACATGCTTGTGTCTTTTTCTTAGCGTCTTACATCTGGCCCCTGAACAGGGACAGCCCCCCATGGAGCAACTTGGACAGCCCCCCCTTCTGAGGGAGCAACAGCCAATATATTTACCAGCATCTGGGATAGACCCCCTAAGTGCACTTTCGTCCTATGGGACCCCTCAGTGGTAAGTAACGGTTGTAATCTATCTCAGCACCAACAGAAACATGTACAGGAACTCAGATTCCTGTTACACAAATCAGGCATGAAAGTGCCTGAGGCAGACATAAGGAAGCTGGTGGATGAGGTAGGGAAACATTCCCCTTAATATCCTAAGCGCTGGACGCTTAGGTTACGAGATTGGGAAAAGATAGGGCATACTTTACATCTTGAATCTCAGGTTCCAGTACAGGTGTTACATCAATGGCATCAGTGCCATCAAGCAGTGGAAACAATTAACTACAAGCCCCACACCTGATTAGGATCAAGTAAAAACTGCCTCCAAAAGCATCTTTAATTGGATTTTCAGCTCCTTCTGAAGAGGCTAATTCTTTTGCCTCCTTATGGCCACCATATACCCCCATAAGGAAAATATTAGACGAACAATCCTGAAGTAGAAAAAATATGTATGGGGAATCGTCAGAGGAATTTAAAGAAACAAATTAAATCAAAATGTACTCCTCTGCAATGTGTTTTGAACAATTGGGATGTTTTGAAACTTCAAGTAGCTGTTACGTTTAACCCTGTCAGACAATGTCTGGTAGTGCTTTGTGTTGATGTATAGAAGTATAAATAATATTTAACAAGACAACATTGAAAAACTTTGTAAACCTCCGGTTGGCTAGTTTATCTGATAACAACTAAAGCCACGGAAGAAAAAGAAAAAAAAATTCAAAGAACTGAAAGCAAGTTTTTTTTTTCTTCCCCTTTTCCCCTTTTAATCTGGCTCTATTCAATTCCCCTTTGTCAGAGGTGAGGAGAGGAGGCTGCTACTTTTCCCTCACCCTTCACACCTTCAATATTCCTTTTAGTTTTTCCCCAATGTCTTTTGAAGTTGCTGGGATAAATTGGAAGTAACCATAAATGTTCCCCTCCTTTTTAATTAAAAGGGGAGGCCTGTTTTAGCCTCAAACCCCAAATTGATATGTGTTTTGTTTATGTATTTGTGTATATATGTTTGTCTGTGTTCTATGTTATTTCCAAGAGTTGGAAGAGGGTCAAAACCCTCTCTGATAACATCATACAAAAAGGCCTTATTTAAAAATAAATAGTTTGCCTGGAGAAAGTATGAAATGAAATATTTGTATGTGGAATTGTTTATTCAAGCAGTTAGAATGAAAATGAATGAATTAATTTGTTGATACCTAAGTGTGTGTGTTAGCCCTCAAACCCCACCCCCCACCCACTCTCTCCCAGGCTGTGAAAGAAATAGTAAACTGCAGATTTTATTGTTGTAAAAGTAAATTGAAAAGCAATAGTAAGTGTTTGCATGAGAAGAGTCCCATGGAGAAGAGTCCCATGGAGAATTTATGGAAAATGCATGTGAAGGAGAGAAAACTATTTTTTAGTGGTGAGAAGTTTGTAACAAAAAATTTTCCTGTCTCTTTTGTTTTTTAACTGGTTGTGTTGCTTTAAGAGCAAGAGAGACAGAAAGGAGGGGGGGACTGTTCGTTTTAAACTTTTTTTCCTCTCTGTTTAGAATTCCGGTTTGCGAATGAAGATGAAATTTAATGCCCACTCTTGCAGTTTCAGATTACAAAATTTTTACTTGAAAGAAGAGACAGTAATTGTTGGACAATTTTGGGGGGGAAAAGTGTTGAGTTTAAATTGTTTAGTTAGACCTATATATCCATCAACCAAAAGAAATGACTCTGAATTGTTTTACTTAAGTTTTGTAAATGTTTCACCTACTTAATAGAAATTTGTTTCCATCTGAATGGTATTTGATTAACTTGGAATTTGACTTATTGACCAAAGGAAAACAACCTGGAGATCTCATTGTAGTTCCACTTGCAGCATTTACCACAGTTGAGCAAATTAAGTACTTGAGTACTCAATTTGTGGACAGAATTCCACATAAAAATTGTCACTTAACACTTTTCATATTTCTTACTAGTAAGCTACTATCAGGAGTATTATCTGTGTTAGAAGCACAAAAAGTATATTGTATTGAATGGCTTTACTTATCCCATCCCAAAATGTTTTATCTTTTATCCAGGCTGTTGCTGAAATAATAACCTTAGGACACAATCGAGCTTGTCCTTGAAATGGGACTGATTTAATTAATATTGTTCTTCCTATCCCAAAATTTGATTTTCAATTTTATTTTCAGAAAAACTTATCTCTTCAATGCGTTTAACTGACTATATAGGCTGTATTTCATATCATCTGCCTACACTGCAGTGCAGTCCTCACCACAACGTTCATAATTATCTGCTGCTATTTTAGCTTTCCACACCTTTTCTCAACAGACTTTTAACTTAATCTCTGACTCTCATTATGTGTGCCAACTTATTTTTAATTTTTCAGGTGCTTCCATCATGCCCAGGATCAACCCCAATCTTATGGCTTTGTTTTTAACTTTACAGCAGCTATCCTTTTTTTCTCACATATGTATCAGTCCTTTAAGGACTGCCTTCACAAACAAATAAAAGAGGGATCAAGGGTACCTAATTTGGCATGGATAACTGATCAAGTCAATAAAGTCCTAATAACTTTAAATCAGCTAAATATTTCTTTTCAAGAAAACTACTGCCTACCAGCATCACTTTCAGCAGAAAGCTGTGCTCCCTAATTCATTGGTATGTTATCAGCAATTGCCTGATAAAACCTGGTTAGGTCCAATTCCCTTATTAACATGGGGACGAGGCTATGCTGCTGTGCTTGCTCCTACAGGCCCTCTCTGGATTCCAGCCCAGTGTGTGCGACCAGCCAAAGATGTCATGGCATCAAGTCCAGAACCCAATACTGGAAATGAAGCAGGTGACTCTTCAGATAGCACAACGTCCCTTTCGCTCTCGCCGTCGCAGTTTACCAACAACCTGGGGTGATATGAAAAACCTAACATATAAAGCACAGATGGTTTTGCAGCAACAGGGAAAAGAACCTATACCAGAGAATTTATGCGCTGCCATATTTGTGGTTTTGACTGCAAATTCCTTAGTCATTCTTTGCCTCTCTTTCCTTCTTAATTGCTGTCTGGGGGCTCAAGCTCTCCCACCTCATCCTTTAGAATCATGGATGAAATATAATATTTGGGTGCAATTAGCTAATGTAACACAAGTGACAGACTTTTGTATTTCTGAATCATATGATATGGAAAATCTACTCTCTACCTGTCTTATACCTTTGTGTGTTCCAGCTTCAGTTTTAAAAAAAATTATACTGGTTTAAGCAATTTTCTATCACACAATGAATTTCATTATGCAACTATGTCAAGCTGGGGTCATGCCTCTTATATGTTACCCCTTTTTGCTATTGTTTTGCATACACCAACTGTAGCTGTTCCTACAAATCTTACCTGTGCAAAAATTGTCAATTGTACTACTTCACCTAAAAAACCTCATTGTATACATGTCAGTCAAGGAATTTTAAATTGTACCTCCTTTCAAGAGGTATCCTTTAATTATGCACATATATGGTTATTCAATGTCTTTTTTTTCTCTACTTTCAATTTTCCATACTAAACTACCATTAACTTAACCTCAGGAACAAGTTATGTTTTGTATAAACAAATGCAAAGTTATATGTCCCCTGACTAAGACCCACTAACCACTCCAGCTTAGGATAATGTCCTCACTAATAAAATAGAGAACAGTGAGATGTGGGGAAAAATGCATGGCAGTTTCCCCCCCACAAACCTCATAACTTTTTAATACCCTTTGTCCCAGTGAAGCAGCCAGAAGGTCATCCACTTTTGACTTAATGCCTCACTTACCTAAACAGATAATATGCTTAACTTCCTTCCTACCTTTTCCTGTCTTTGTCAGTTCTTTCTCCTTTTGATCTACCTGTATTTGTTCTTACCTGGTCTTTGACCATGTAATGTGTTACTAGAAAATAGTTGCTTACATGAAGACATTTTCCAATGAAGAAACCTTTGTCAGCATCTAATGGTTAAGCTGGTGTATTATAATAAGTATATAAGAAGCAAGAAACTCAGAGTTTGTCAAGCTGTGTCCTGCAGCTTCAAACCTCTGCTCAAGACATACCTGCGTCTTTTAATTAGCATCTTACAAAAACACAATAGTATAGTTGGATAACTAGTCATTGAAAAATCCAAAAAAAAGCTGCTTTAATTGTATAAACAGACTTGTGTTAGTTGTTGCACTAGTGCAATGAAATGACCCAGAAGGTTGTTAATATTGCCTGAAGGACTAAGACTATAATCCTTGTTTTTCATCTTACTCAGTTTCAAAAAAGACCACATTGGACCATTAGACATGTTGTAAAATACTAATGCTTATACTAATGCTAAACAGAACAGCTTGATAACTGGGTAAAATCATAAAAAGTACAATTTCACAATTTATTTCTATATAATTATATTTTGTGACATTTACAAAAACAGCAAAGTGGCAAGACAGCAGCTGAGTTTTAGTGCATTAAAATTTTCACCCCTTTTAGCATCGCACTGCAAAATAAAAAAGAAACATTTTTTTCAATCACATTTTCTTGGGAACCCTATGAGGGGTTTACTATAGCTAGTTACCTTATTACATTGATTGCACTAAGTCACTGCACTTTTTAATGTATCTCTATGAACACCTTAGCTCTCAAATACTACACATGGATTGCATTCTGCATGCGTGGCGATGAAATGGAATCATCAGCTCAATATCGATACTCTGCTGCTGGGAATTGGATGATGTACAAATTTAATAAATAACCATACGATTATTAAATCTGTTCCAGCTAAGACTGCAGAAAGGACTTAAGTAAACACGTAATACATCAAGGTCCAGAAAAAATGAAAGTACTATCCTGTGTGAACGCATGCCCAATATATAAACTACACACACAACTGGAGAGTCAGTTTGACGTAGTTATTAAAGCATTAGCTATAAACCGGCAGACAGGCACAAAGCCATCTAGGTCAGTGGTTCTCAACCTTTCTAATGCTGTGACCCCATAATACAGTTCCCCATGTTGTGGTGACCCCCAAGTGGGTGTGGCCACCAATAAGAGGGAGTACGACAGCTAGGGAAAAGGGAAAAAAATGGCGGACAGCGTGGTTTGGCAACCTCCGTGAAATGGTCATTTGACCCCAAATGGGGTCTCGACCCACAGGTTGAGAACCACTGATCTAGGTGATTTTGGTTAGTCATTTTTTCTCAGCCCTAGGAAGGAGACAATGCAAATCTCTTCTGAAATGCCAAAACTAGAGTGGCTCGTCAGGGCGTCTTCCGACAGGATTGAACGAACAAAAAAGTAAACTATTATAAATATGTGTAATTGTTTCCTTTCTATGTTTTTATGTGATAACGTTTTTGATTAGGAAATTTTCTTGGGAGCAAGTCCTGTGTAAAGAAAAACTATTTTAGTAGTAAAATGCATGTTCGTAGATATATACACTCCACACAAACATATTCTGTGTCTGCTTCAATACAAATAAAAGCTGCAAACTTATCAACACGTGTGCGTCGCAATTCCCACTGTACGCGGGATACAGCGTAGACGATCCCAACAGCAAGGCTGCAGAGAAGGCGTACACCAAACAGCAACTCGCTACAGCCTCTCTGCTCCGCTCCGCCTCCTACGTAGTCAGGAAGCCGGAAACGAAAGGAAAGCTGGGTGGTGAGCGAGAGCCGGAGTGGGCTTTGGGGCGGCGGAGCAAATCGTTGCCGCGCTCGCCGATCGCGGGTGGGGGGACGATTGGGCGAAGGCGTTGTGAAGATAAAGCTGCGCGCCTTTGCTTGGACCCTCTGGACAGCGTGAAGGTAAAGACGAGCAAAGGGCCAGGAAACGCGTCGCGGAGTTTAGCCGTCCGTGGCCAGGACTGAATGACAAATCCCTTGGAAGGGAAGGGCATTTGGGGCCAGCTTGGTAGGCCTCCGTTAGGGAAGTCCGGCACTGCGCCTCATTAGGGGTGGATGAAAGCTTCTCTCAGAAGCAAAATTCGTAAAGCTTTGGAAAAATCGGGGTTCTGCCACTTCCGGGGACTCATATTCTGGAAGCTTTCCAAGGAAACAAAATTAACCTTCTCTGAGGAACTGATTCGAGTTTGTGCTTGTCTTTTCTGGGTAATAGGGCTTATTTCTAGGTTTTCGGCAGCTAAAGCGGTTCCATCGCTTTGTGCCTGGTGGTCTCAAGTCGGTTGGATTAGAGCAAGGGTCTTCAAACTTGTGGACTTTAACTCCCAGAATTCCTCGGCCAGCATGTCTGGCTGAGGAATTCTGGGAGTTGAAATCCACAAGTCATAAAAGGGCCAGGTTTGAAGACCCCTGGATTAGAGTTTCCATCCACCTAGCTTCGGGTTCCTACCTATTGATGGCTTGCTGCAAAGCCTTATTTTTCTTGATTCACTTGGTTGTCCAGAATTGTGATAGGCGATCGGTCTCATATTCTGACTCTCATGGCATGGTGCTTATTGTAACATACATAATATAATGAAATCTCCTGCCTATAAGAAGCAGCTTTCATGCTTTTAGTGTTGTAATGGAGGATTTATATTACCTTATTGCAAGCATGATATTATATAACAAAGATAATTCAGGGGCTCTTTAAGGAAAGAGATGATTAGCATATAAACTTCTACTGGTATGTTGTAAATTTAAGCATGTGCTTAAATGTGCAAGTATGTCTGAGAGAAATATCTCCTTGCTTACACTCTTTTACCCTCTCCAGCCTTGTTCTCTATTATATCAGTGTTCCTTCTCACATTCACAATCTTGGGGAAAAGAAGTACTCGACATTTCTTCACTACCATGTAGTCTTCACTTAATAAGTCTATTGAGCAATAGGGTCATTAAGCAAAACATCATATTACCCTGTTAAATTTAGTGTTGGTTCCTCTGTGGTCAGTAAGCAAATCATCCAAAGTTGTTAACCAAGACATCACATGCCCGCAACTTGTGACTTACTGCCAGTAGGTCTATTGACTTTGCCTCTTAGAAGCTTGTTATGAAGCTCACAAATGGCGATTACATGACTACAGAGATGCTGCTGTAGCCATAAATTTGAGGACCATTTGTAAAGCTACTTTTTCAATGCTGTCATAAGTATGAACTGACACTAAATAGGGCAGTGATGGCGAACCTTTTAGAAACCGAGTGCCCAAAAACTGCTCCAGCCCGCCCGCGCTCTGCTCCTGCCCCGCCCACCTGCAGGGCCACTCACTGCCTCCACGGCCTACTGTAGCAGATCACCCAGGTGGCCTTGCAATGCCATGGCAGCCATGCCCTCCACCCGCACCCCGCAGCATCATCTGCATGAGATGCGGAGTCTTGTCCCTTCTGCCCAGTTGCCATGTCCTTGGCTGTGCTGCACTGCGTGGGCTGTGCCTGGGGGAGACTCTCCTCTGGGGGCAGCTGCTGGTGAGGAGGGGGCTATGGGGGGAAGCGGGGCTGGGGCAATGGCGCGCGTGCCCACAGAGAGTTCTGAGTGCGCCTCTGGCATGCGTGCCATAGGTTCGCCACCACTGAAAAAGGGCATTCTTTTCCTAAGAATATGTTTGACCTCCTTCTGAAAATAAAGACTGGTTGACACTAGTGATAACTCTTTAATTTTCTAGAAAAAAATTATCCATTTGTTGTGTAACTAGCCCGGATTCAGGTTCAATAATAGATTTCATTTTTAGAAGATATGTACACTATATAGTAATTTAAATCTCTTTTATAGCTTAATTTATACCAGCATTCAAGTTATTAACTGAAACGACTCTCGTTTGGCTAAGCATAGATGGAGAATGTGAAGTTTTTGCTATTATTTGCTAGAATATATTTAATAGAAAATATTATTAAAATTAGATATGTCCTTACTCCCCTAGGATGGCTTCTAAGTAAATCTATCTGAGATGGCACTAGATCAGGAGTCCCAAACTGCCTGCTGCGGCCTGGTACCAGGCCATGGCCTGTTTGGAACTGGGCTGCACAAGAGGAGGTAAACCACAAGCTCATGTAGCTCCATTTGCATGAGTGGTGGGCGCTCCTGCGGGAAGCTCCATTTGTGCAAGCAGCAGGCACTTGTGCTCCTGTGGGAAGCTCCATTTGTTTGAGCGGTTGGCACTCACACTTACCGCTTGCATAAATAGTACTGCATGCACGAGAGAACCATCCCCTCTCCCACTTCCTGCTGGTCTGCAAAGCCAGAAAGATTGGAGATTCTAAAATAGATGGATTGTAAAGTTAGCAGTTTGTGGTACAGGTAATCCTTGTTTAATGACTGGTCTCAATTTAAGCCAGGAAACAAGAGAAGGGAAAAAGAAATAAAATTAGGATATACCAACAACCATTCATTATTACTTTCTATATTTTACTATCTTTGAATGCCATTCTTGTACTCACCATGTCCAGATGCTGATTTATATATTGCTCTTAGTTTTTTAACTTCTCATTTCTCTGTGTGAGTTTCCCATCAACTCTGTCTGGTTCCAAGCTTCTCAGTTTTCACTCCTCTCAGCATATTCTTTCATACCTCATAATTGTTGTACAATTTTGTTCTCATTCGTTCTCTTGAATGAACCATACCAATGGTTCTCAACCTTTTCTTCACAATGGACTCCCTGTAAATATCTATTGTGGCCACGGACCATGGCCATGGACCACCAAGACTTAAGATTTAAATCATAACATGTTTTAAGCCTTTCGTGGACCCTTGTGATGACATCATGATCCCTCGGGTCTGCGGACCACGGATTGAGAACCACCAGATTAAACCATTTCATATTGCTTGCTTTCTACTGCTCGCTCACTTTTGCATTTAGTCCTCATTCATCAACCCTTATTCTTGATTCTGTTTTCTTGCTGTGTAACAGGTATCTCCTCCTATTACATTAAATTTACATCTTTTGTCTGACATGTTCTATTAGTGTTTCTGTAGTGAGAAGTGAGAAGCATGTTTTTATATGCAACTGTTTTTGTTCCTTTAAATATTCATGTGTCACAAAAGAACCTAAATTAACAGATACCTTTCTATGAGTGTCTGTATAGCTTAAACTTTCTTCATCCATTCTACCAAATTCTATCAAAATTCCCTCTAGTTTTACATAATTTATGTTTACAATCAGCCACTCAGTTTTCATTATCAAAAACAACTGTATTGCAAGTTTAAAGTGGCCTGTAAGTTTGACTGAATAAAGTAAATATGTTAGCATTTGATATACTAATTTTCATCTTTAGTCCTTTTATCGCATACTCTAATATTTACTGTGTATATTCACTTTTCTCAGCCAACAGCATGGCATTATCAATATACAAAAGTGTATACATCCTTAAGCAACACATGACTTAGGTCATTATAGAATATTTTCTACTTTTATCTATTAATATTAAGCAATTAAGCGGATATCAGATTTCATTGTTGAATTTCCTTGTACTGCTCACTGTTGAATAATTTTCTAACTATTCCGTTTCTTATGCATGTTTCCATATTTATACTGTTTTTATATTATTTATTAATAGTGTTACTGATCAGCAGATGCAGATTACTATATAGCATTGATAATTATTTCTATGTTTGAAAAAAGCATGTTTCTCCATGTTAATTCCATAAAGGTATAAAATTTTGGTAACAGCAGGTGGCAACATCTTGAGAAACTGATCTTGAGAAAGCTATGCAGGTTTAGATCAGGTTAGTATTTGAATGGGAGAAGTTGTATGGTTGTAAACTATAGTAGATTGGGTAATTTAAGCAACATCCTGAAAAAAAGCAATGACAAAGCAGTATTGTTGCCAAGAAAACATGTCAGTCAGCAGGAGTCAAGGTTAGTTCAGGGGAATTTTATGATGGCTAAATACTTTAAGTATGAGTGTGTGTTGTGATATACAGTACATGGTCCAAGTGCTTGCTATTTAGAAAATAAGGTATTTATACCCACACAATAAGTTTATGCTTTTTTATTCTTCAGTTTTTAATACAAAAGTAAATACCCTTGCAGCAACTTGTTTAAGTTAGAATTATTAAGTATTTGTATTTTTATATGAACAGGAGAAAAGCTATTTCTGATGTCAGTTAAAAATATCTTACAGGAATATTTTTTATAGATCTAAAATAAGAATAGTTCATATATTGTCTTGGACATATTGGCAACTTAATTCATGAAGTTATGTTTTGTATTTCAATCCTAATAAGATTTCACTATTTGGGAGCAAATATGCAGAGTACATCAAATTATCTGTGGCTTCTATCAGATATCCTGGGACAAGGAGCTACTGCAAATGTTTTCCGTGGACGACACAAGGTTTGTATAAAAATAGAATTCTGCCACCTGAAAAGATTTTTGCCTAGGCTCAACATAACAATCTTTTCTTAATTTCTCACATTGAATGGCATTTATCACCTTACTTCAGTGGTGGCGAACCTATGGCACGCGTGCCACAGGCGACATGCAGAGCTGTCCCTGTGGGTACGCGCAGCATCGCCCCAGAGGGAGGCGGGGCCAAGCTACTCCCCTCCACCTCTCCACGTACACCATGCTCTCGCTCTCTTTCTCTCTGCACTGGGAGTCGGAGCAGCTGCAAGAGCTGGGTGGATCAGGGCTGGATGGTGGAAGCAGCTGCCAGCGCGAGTCCAGGTATGCCTCCAGAGCGATTTTGTGGCACCCCAGCGATCTGGGCTCCGGAGGCCTGGAGAAGGCCTCTGCCGCCCGGATTTATGCCTGCAGAACAATTTCACGGCCCCCCCCCCAGCCATTCTGGGTGGCAGAGGCCTTTTTGCGGCATCCCAGCGGCCCGTTCTGGGCAGCAGAGGACTTTTTGTGTTCCCTCCACGGCCGTTCCGGGCGGGAGAGGCCTTATCGCGTCCCTCCACGGCCGTTCTGGGTGGCAGAGGCCTTTTTGCGCCCCCCACAGCCATTCCGGACGGCAGAAGCCTTTTTGCGGTGTCCCAGTGGCCCGTTCTGGGCGACAGAGACCTTTTTGTGCTCTCCCCATGGCCATTCCGGATGGCAGAGGCCTTTTTGCAGCATCCCAATGGCTCGTTCCAGGCGGCAGAGGCCTTTTCCAAGTGGCAGTGGCAGCATGATCCATGCGGCGGGTTGGGGGGAAGCAGCAGAAGAACGGAGCTCCGCCAGGATTGGGTTGGACACATGTGCTGCCTCACTTGCCGTGCTGTGCAGGGGCTGGGCTGGACTGGGCACGGGAGCCTCCATGCTGCTTCTTCCCCTGCAGACATTGGGAGCGCCCACCCCTTGTCCCGGGGCAGCTGCCGCCGTCCCGTTCTCTCCAGCCCGTCACCGGCCAGACCGGTGCGTTGAGCTCGGGCCTCGGGCAGATGGAGACTGGAGGGGAGCGAGAGCTGCGGCTGTCCAGCTCCTCCGCCTGAGGACACTTGCGGGGAGAGGCGCTCCCCAGCTCAGTAAGCTGCAGTTTGCCCGCAGGAGGGTGGGAGGAGGAGGGCTGGCCGGGGATGGGCACAGCGCTGCCCACGGGGAAAATTTGACCAGCCCCAGCCTGGAGGGGGAGAGATGGCAGTGTTTGGAAGGAGGTGTAGCTGCCCCCTTCCCCCCAAGCCATCAGCTGAGCAAGACACCCTCCTGTCCACTGCCCCACCTGCCAGAGACCCCCTGGATCTCCTTCAACCCTGCCCGGCCCCCACAGGCATCCCTCCCCAGAAGCAACATCGAGCTGGTCATGCCCACCCTGGCCACACTCACCCAATCTGCCATGACCACCATAGCCACACTCACCCAGCGGGCCACGCCCACCCGGCGATACATAAGTGGGTTTTGGGTTGCAGTTTGGGCACTTGGTCTCTAAAAGGTTCGCCACCACTGCCTTACTTATCACAAGTGAAGCAGATGTGTCTTAATAATAGGGATATTGTAACTTTTGTCAAATAAATATTCCATGAAATATTTTCAAAAATGTCATTAATATTAAAATTTAAATGGACAGGAACAAATTGTTTTACAGAGATGATCATTTTAATGATTCTGGGCTTTTTCTAAACGAACCTAATGTTTCTTATAGAAAACTGGAGACTTGTATGCTGTCAAAGTATTTAATAACTTTAGTTTCCTTCGTCCAGTGGATGTTCAGATGAGGGAGTTTGAAGTGTTAAAGAAACTAAATCACAAGAACATTGTCAAATTATTTGCCATAGAAGAAGAGGTAATTATTATGTATTGTGCATATATTTTACTAAAGAGCAATTCATGTTTTGCATTTTGATTGTTAGATTTCAATATACCACTTTCTTAATTTTATTCTGAGATTCATGAGGACATGTTGAAATATAATAATGTAATGTTATGTAAATGAACTTAATCTCCCTGCTTCCTCTTCTGGAATGCCCACAAGAAAGAGATTAGAAAATTTGCACATGCTTTACATTGACTATAGATTAATGTATCTTTCATAGTCCCTAAACCAGGGGTTGGCAATCTTAAACACTCAAAGAGCCATTTGGACCACTTTCCCACAGAAAAGAAAACACCGGGAGCCAGAAACCCTGCTGCTTCCCTCTCCCAGCACTCCACCACTGCTGCTGCTTACCCCCTCCCACGCGGAGCACACTGCCGCTGCTTTCTTCCTCTACTTACCCCGCACAGAGCACGCCCTGCCACCGCTTTTCCCTCCTACCTCCCCCACATGGGCCATGCCCTGCCACCGCTTTTCCTTTCTACCTCCCCTGTGCGGAGCGCCCTGCCACTGTGGCTTTCCCCAGCAGCAAAGGTGGAGTTTGGGAGGCAGTGGCAGGGCATAGCCCAGGCATGGCCCAACAGCAAAGCTTGTCCTTCCCACTCAAGAGGCCCCCAGCGGCTCCTCGGCTCCATCTGTATTGAAGAAAGAAGAGGTGCAGCAGGAAGATTGGTCTCAAACAATAAGAGCCGGGTGCGCTGCTCACTCGTGTGTGCCCACTTTATTGGGAGAAATCCCGCTGCTGCGCCTCCACTTTCTTCAACTCGGATGGAGTAGAGTGGGGAGCAGAACAAGGAGGAGAAGAGCGGTGAGGTTCTGTGCCAGCTGGCCGGCCAGTTGAGGGGTAGGTCAGGCGATGCTGGCTGGCTGGCTGGGGGGATCATGGCCACTGGCAGGGATCTGCCAAGGCTCATGGCAGCAGAATTGGCAGCTCCCCCCACCCGGCCCATTTCCCCAGCTCCATACAAGATGTTTGGCAGAACACCCCCCTGCACCCCCAATCAGACCCACACAGCACCTTCTTTCCAGCTCCGACGCGGTCCTCCATCACTTACTCCATTACCATGTGCAGTCTTACAAACAAAAGAAGCTTGTGGGCAGTCCCACAAACTTCTTTTGTTTGTGGGACTAGAAAAAAGTTCAATCAATCAATTCCAACTTCATGAGATCATTTTTTTTTTTGTGAGAACTTGGAATTGATTGATTGAACTTTTTTTTTTTAGGTGGCGGAGGACTGGGCGCCACAGCAGAGGGATGAAAGAGTCGCATGCGGCTCTGGAGCCGCAGGTTGCTGACCCCTGCCCTAAACTGCTTAACGAAAGGAAATGAAATTTTTACATTGACTTTCTTTTATTAATCTTACTTAAGAACAATAAGAATTTGGTTGGATTCAAACAACATGATAGTCTATCATAATATGAAATAAAATTGAAAGTTTCTCAAATTCAGAAGATCGAAAGGAGCCAGAGACACTAAGTTTTGTAATGCTAAGCCTTTTCTGATATTGTTTGTGCAGAATTACATGATAAAATTAATTACATTTCAGTTCATAATTAAATTATATAAATAGTCTTATAGATTTGGATATAGGTTAGCTCATTAATCTAAGGCATAATATATACTTCACTGTATTTCTGATTTTGTAAAGTCTTTAATATAAATTAAAACTTTTTTCCCTAGACAACCTCTAGACATAAAGTCCTTGTTATGGAATTTTGTCCATGTGGCAGTTTATATACAGTTTTGGAAGAGCCATCTAATGCTTATGGATTGCCGGAAACAGAATTTTTAATTGTATTGAGAGATGTTGGTATGTTGACAGTTACATCATTAGATATATGTTTATTGTACTTGTTCCAACTTTTAACCTCCAATTATTCTTTTGATTATTATTTTCATTTTAGGATTTATGGTCCAATAATACCTAAGGGCCTAAAGTTAAAATATACTATGTAGTCTAGTGTATGATTTTATTTTTTGGCATTCAATATTCATCTACTTAACTTAATTAGAATATGCTTGATTTATAAAATAACAATTTGAGTACAGTTTCATTTAACTGCAGTGGGCGCACATTTTCCAAGCTGTGTAACAGAAGTTTATCTGTAATATGTAAAACTACAAATAACATGTTCCCACAGTGGCCATGTACATTCTGACTCCGTTAATTTTGTTGCACCAGTTGTAGGCCTCTTTTGGCAAAGCTGATGCAGACCAGGTTAGATATATTTAGATAGAATGAATGCTATCTGGAACTACATTTTAAAGAATGGACTAAAAATGCAGCTAGTCCAAAATATGGCAGATAAATGATTGGAATCAAAATTATTATTATTCTGGGCCCAAATCAGACTGCTGATCTCAAAAGCTTAATCAGCTCAGCAAGAGACATTATTGTTCCATAAAACTGATTGGAAGGATTTGTTGTTTATACACAGTGGTGAGATTCAAATAATTTAACAACCTGTTCTCTGCAGGGGGGGAAATGGGTGCTGCAACGAGGCAGGTGGGGGGGGGCAGCTGCCCTATCTTCCCACTTACCGTGCCAAAGGGCCTCCACAGCCAGGCCTATCATACCCCAACACCTGTCACGCCTCGCTAGTTCGGTAGTGACTTCTTCCACTTTCTCCTTGCTCCCTTGCTGCTTTTTCAGTCCTAGATCTCAGTTTGTCCAGAGCCTGTCAAAGGGTTTTTGGAAACAAAGCTCTGAAGCGATTGGATGGGGTGGGAACATTCCCTTCGCTTTTGGACTGGCTCGGAAATGGGTTGGAAGGAGCGGCCCGAGGACGCCAATTTGGCTTTGCAGCAAGCAAGGGTATTGGAAGCGCATGAATGCAGGACAGTCTGGCATCTCAAAACACCGGGTTTTTTTCCCCGCTGCCGGATTTTCGTTGCCATACTATTTAAGTTTCTTTAAAGATTACTTAATACAGAATGCAGATCCTTCCCGTTCTGCATCAAGTAAACTTTAAAGAAACTTAAACAGTATGGCAGTGAAAATCTGGCAGCAGGGGAAAAAAAAACCCGGTCTCATGCACGGAGAGTCTGCACCGCCCACCTCCCCCTGTGCCTCTGCCTGCATGCTCAGCCCGCTAAACCTCATTTCTAGCCGGGTGATCGATTTAGCGAAGGGACGGGGGGGATGACGGGCGGTGCAGATTCCCTGTGTATGAGAAGTTGGTGAAGAAGGCAGGCAGTCAGCAGCCCCAGCGGCAAGAAGGGCTGCCGAAAAGAATGAAGTCTCTGTATGTGCCTGCCTTGCCCAAATAAGCCATGCTCTCCACGGCGCACTATAGCTGATCCAAGGCGCGGAGAGCATGGCTGACGGGTGAGTTTGTAGCAGGCACACACACAGATTCCGCTGTTTTCGGCGGCCCTTCTTGCCACTGGGGCTGCCGATTGCCTTCCTCCTCACGCACAAGAAGTTGGTGAAGGAAGAAGCAAGCGGCAGCCCCAGCGGCAAGAAGAGCCACTGAAAACAGCGGAGTCATGCGTGCCTGCTATGCGCTCATCCGTCACACACTGCTCTTTTCGGCAGTCCTTCTTGCTGCAGGGGCTGCCACTCACCTTCCTCCTTCGCCAGCTCCTCATTTACGGGGAATCTGCAGCAATCCCCCCCCCCCTGTGTCTTCGCTAAATCGATCACCCAGCTAGAATTCAGGGGTAGCAGGCTGAGCACGCAGGCAGAGACATGGGTGGAGGTGGGCAGTGCAGATTCCTGCTAGGCACCAGGCCGGCTTTGGTGGTGCCAATTTTGGCTAGACTGCTGCTGCGGCGCTTGTGGCTCGGCTTCTTGTTGATTGGCAGAGGCATCCCGGCTCCAAGCCCTCTGGATCAAGGAAAGTGTGGGCAAGTTGCTGCCAGGCTCCTCCTGGGTTTCCATAGGTCCCGGATTCAGGCTGCCGCAGAGCTGTGGCAAGGGTGGAGGTGCCTCCTGTTGGGTGCCAATTGCACCAGTGACTCCGATTGCTGCATGAGGCTCTGTGGCTCAGCGCACAATCAGCGCAATAAGCCTTACAGCTTCCTGCCACGAGTGGTGGAACCGGTGTGATCGGCACGACAATCCTCGCGACATGACAGGTGAATGCATAGCAGGCGTGCACACAGACTCCACTGTTTTCGACAGCGCTTCTGTGCCTGGCCGGCAGCCTCAGATCAGCTGCAGTGCGCTGTGGAGAGCATGGTGGACGTGGGGCAAGCGCGAGGTAGATGCGCACACGGACTCTGCTTTTTTCAAGTGCCATTTTAACAACTGGTTTGCCGAACTCAAGATACATTAGGTATCGGTTCTGCCGAGTGCTTTTTTTGTAAAAAAAAAAAAAAAGGTGCCAGAACTCAAACATGTCATACAACCCGCCTTGCCTACCCTACAAGGTTCCATCCAAAAAAAGTGCCAGCACTCCATTCTGGGCGTTCTATGAGAAAAAAAAGCTGGTGCGAACCAGCTAAATCCCACCACTGTTTATACAGTACTAGAAGTATATTTGAGAACCAGTTTGTTTAGTGATTAATGTTCTGGGATAAAAATCAAGAGACCATGTGTTCTAGTCCTGCCTTGGGCCCAAAGCCATCTGGGTGACCTTGGACAAGTCATATTCTCTCAATTCTAGACACAGGCAATGAAAAACCACTTCCATAAAAATTCAAGAAAACTGCAGGAATTTGTCCTGGCAGGTACCTTCCTCTCCAAAAGATACTTTCAGTGTACGATAAAAAAAGAGCAAGACTACTCTGAAAATATCTAGATTTGAAATTCTCTGCTTTGAAAGGCTGCTGAAGATGTTTAGATGTCTGTAAAACTTGGTTTACTTGTTATATGCTTTCTTTATTTTTCATTTTATTGTAAAAATGTCTGTACTGTATATTTATCATATGCAAAAGTCTTACAACCCAAATTGGCTTGCTATAATCTCTTGCAAAACCAAAGTTTTCCTTCTTGGCATTTATTCATGTTGAAATAAAATAATTGAAAATAAGATACAAATATCCTACAGTTGTAATATGGTACCATGTTTCTTATCAAGCCTACATAACTTTGTAATCTGCAGATATTTATTTTTAATTTATTGTTTATATTTAAGTGGCTGGTATGAACCATCTTCGAGAAAATGGAATAGTGCATCGTGACATCAAACCAGGCAATATCATGCGTGTTATAGGTGAAGATGGTCAATCAGTTTATAAGCTAACAGATTTTGGGGCTGCTAGGGAGTTGGATGATGATGAACAGTTTGTCTCTCTCTATGGAACAGAAGAATATTTGGTAAGTGCAATGTTTTTTCTTTTGCTAATGACTCCTAAATAGAAATTTTAATTTATTAAACAGATTTTAGTTTATTAAACAAACCATAATTATTGGTTTGAAATAATACTATGGTATAATAGATGATTCACAAACAACAAGCAAACCAAATTATATATCAGTTTTTAAAAGTCTGGGATCAAATCACACATCCTGAGTATCATATTTTAAAATGCACAGATCAATCAAAAAGGTGTTTTATACAAAATTTATCACAACTGAAACTCCAAACAAGCCTACCAAACATTCTACAAAAAAAGTATCCCATTAAAAAAATCTCCCTCATTTCATTTATGTAGAGAAGAAAATTAAAAATTAATGTGAACAAATTTATTTTAATTATTCCTCCTTTTGACAAGATAACTGCTGCTAAAGATATACACTGGTAACTTTGTTCATATTAGAGTTTGTTTTAGTTTAGAAAACGTCTTTCAGAGTAAGTTGGTGATTTTATATAACAGTCAGTAGCTTCTGTTTATGGCAAATCTTGTTTGCTTTATTTAATTTGTATTCTGCTATTAATTCATTTATGTGAAATAAAATACTCAAACCTGTAGAATTTCACCCAGTAGAATTTTATACTGTTTTACAGAAAATAGTATCTAGAAAGCTATGGCCTCTGGTGCTCTCTGTAATATATCCACAGAGTTTTTATATCGTATATTGTTTCCCTCTTTGTACCCAAGCATCCTGACATGTATGAGCGAGCAGTATTGCGGAAGGACCACCAAAAAAAGTATGGAGCAACAGTTGACCTGTGGAGCATTGGAGTGACTTTTTATCATGCTGCAACTGGAAGTCTACCATTTCGACCTTTTGAAGGGCCACGTAGAAATAAGGAAGTGATGTAGGTAATTCAGAAGAAATGTTCTGTCACCAACTACCAACTAAATTGTCTACATGAAATTTGAGAAAAAAGTAGACAATTTCTAGAAACATTTTCTTTGGGGATTCTATTACATTCTTGTATTCTTACAATATTAAGATAAGATAGATAAAATAACCTTTATTGTCATTTTTTTACTGAGGGCACACTGGCACACATTAAAAATGAATTTCTGTTGCATACATAACACACACACGCGCGCACACACACACACACACACACACAAACATATACAGAAAGTTTTTTTTGGACAGACCAGTCTGATTGATGCACCTTGGTATTTTGATTGCTATACTGCAGTTCTACTTATAATCACTTTTGCCTTGCAGCCCCCCCCCCAAACTAGGGGTGTTAAGCAGGCTCAAGTCGTTACTGCGATACATTACAAATCCAAATTTCTTTTTTGTTGACAAAGAGTTAAAGAATTAAATGGGAGACTAGAATAGCTATTTCAAGCTTATTTTGCTCTCATCAGCTAGCCCAGTGGTTCTCAACCTTTTTAATGTCGCGACCCCCAACCGGTCGTAATTCGAGGACTATCCAACCAGTCGTAAGTCGAGGACTACCCAACCGGTCGTAAGTCGAGGACTTTCACTGCCCGGGAGCGCCGCACATGTGTGGTGCCGCCCCCTGCGCCGGCCGAGGCGTAGCTGGCAAGCGGCAGAGACAGCGCAGGCCGACCACCAGCTGGGCCACCAGCTGGCCCAGCCCAAGGGAGGTAAGGCACTCGCCGGGCCCCACGCGTGCCAGCAACCCTCCCTGCGCCCGTCGGCCTCCCACCTCCCACCCCTGGCCCTTTTTTACTTACATTTTTAGTAGTTGCTCAGCAGGGAGGGGTGGAAGCTTCCAGGCAGCTCACCTTCGCTGCAGACAACTTGCAGCACCGTTTGCAGAATGGGACTTTTGGCAGGCTCAGCAGGGCAGAGACAGCCTGGACAATTCCTATTGGCTTTTGAAAGCCAATAGAATTAGATTCTATTCAAGAGAGTCTATTCTATTGGCTTTCAAAAGTCAATAGAATAAAAGGGAGTAGCACAGCTAAGGAAAAGGGGGAAAAAAATGGCAGACTGCGTTGTTTGGCGACCCCTGTGAAATGGTCGCCCAACCAAATGGGGTCCCAACCCACAGGTTGAGAACCACTGAGCTAGCCAGACCCTCTGTGGGATTTGAACCAGCATGCAGGCTGCCCTGGTTCGAATCCCATAGAGCAGCGGTTCTCAACCTGTGGGTCACGACCCTTTTGGGGGTTGAACGGCCCTTTCACAGGGGTCGCCTAAGACCATTGGATAACACATATTTCCAATGATCTTAGGAACCGAGACACTGCTCCGCATCCTTCTCCGCATGGCCTCCTCCACCATTTGCAGAGAGAGAGAGACAGAGAGGCACTTTCGCTTCCCTTCTATCTCTCTCTCAGGCAGACTTACCTCCTGCAGGGCTCCTGATTGGCCTTGCGCCCAGGTGCCCCACCCCCTGGGAGAAGCGCGGCCAGGGCCTCGTGGCCGTGGAGCCACCCAGGGAAGCCCCAGGATCCCTGCTGGGAGCGGCCCGCTGGAGGCTCCACTGAGCGGGCCAGCCCTCCCGCAAGCCGCGGCCAAGGGAGACCAGCCCCTGCAATCTCCAGCCAGCCCGACCATTGGACCCCCTGGCCAGGAAGGCACGCCGGAGTCCAGGCTGCCGGGAAGGAAGAAGGAGATTCAGCAAAGGTAGGAGAGGAGAGCAGCCTCCTGGGGCCCAGCGCTGGCAGCGGCTTCCTTGCCCTCCTCTTCCTCCTCCCCTTCTTCCTCCTGCTGCCCCCAAGGCGGCTCGGGCGGGCACTGGGGCGCTGCTTGCCTGGGGGAGAGCAGCTGGGCTGGCGGAGGGGCTGGCAGGGACCGTACGGCACCAGCCCCCACCGCGGCTCCATCGGATGGGCGGAGGATGAGGCCAGGCAGCGCGGAGTCCTGGCTGGGGCGGCGGCGGCGGTTTTCTCACCCTTCTCTCGTTCCTCCTGCTGCCCCCAAGGTGGCTCGGGTGGGCGCTGGGAGGAAGAGGGGTGCCTAGGGGGAGCAGCCGGGCTGGCGGGCTGCGTGGCACCAGCCCCCACTGCGGCTCCATTGATGGAGGTGGGGCGGCAGCCGGGGCGGGGGTGACGGGGACCCCTGACGATGCAGCAGTGGCCGCTGCAGCCACTGCCTCTCGTCCTGCTCCCCCTCCCTGCCCGTTCAGCTGAGGACGTGGTGGAGGCCGGGCCTGGGGCGGCGGGGACCCCCGACGATGCTGCCATAAGAGAGAGAGAGAGAAATAGAGGAAAGAGAGAGAAACAGGAAAAGAGAGAGGAAAGAGAGAGAGAAAGAGAAGGGGGGAAGAGAGAAAGAGAAAGGGAGGAAACAGAAAGAGAGGGAGAGAGAGAGAGAGGAAAGAGAAACGGGGAGAGGAAAGAAAAAGGAAAGGGAAAGAGGAAAAAGGGAGAGAGAAGAGAGAGGAAAGAGAAGGAGAGGAAAGAGAAACAGGAAAAGAAAGGAAAGAAAGAAAGGGAGGAAAGAGAGAAAGAGGAAAGAGAAACAGGAAAAGAAAGGAAAGAGAAAGAGAAAAGAGAGACAAAGGAAAGAAAGGGAGATTGGCGCTTTTCCAATCAGGCTGGGCGGAGCCAGCAGAGCGGCCTTCCTGCCCCCCCCCCCAGCCAGCTGGAAGTGGGGTTGGGGGTCACCACAACATGAGGAACTGTATTAAAGGGTCACAGCATTAGGAAGGTTGAGAGCCACTGCCATAGAGGGTATGGCTAGTTGATGAGAGCAAAATAAGCTCGAAATAGCTATTCTAGTCTTCCATTTAACTCTTTTTCAACAAAAAAGAAATTTGGATATACGTATACATATATATATACATATATATAAAATCTAAAACCACTTGATCTCTGGAACAAAAAACTTTTATTAATAATTAAGCTTTCGTCAAACCACTGTTGACATCAAAATGTGAGCTAGTATCTGGAGGCGCTTGTTCTTATAGCTGGTTAGATGTTAACAATCTAGTTGTCGAGCATGTCACAGGTCTACCCGCCCCTCGCTTTACCATAGTTAACTGTATCGATCCTGGTTCTGCTGCGCTGGCCGGCATCTGCTTTGGTTTTGCTGTTTTCCCTCCCGCCTGGCAGTCACGTCCATCCTGCAGTACGCTGCTATCTGGCATTGTTGCCGGATTACTCCTGTTGTCCCACCCGGCCATGCCATCTGCAAGCTGCGCAGCCGCACCAGTTGGTAGTTCTCCCGCTGTGTGCATGACACCAGTCACGTTGGTCTGCTGTCTTTCCCTTGATCTTGTGATGGGTCCCATTTGTACTTCCATATCTCCACTCATTGTGACACCCTACCATTCCATAGGTAAGGGACCCAGATCTTTTATCCTCCTACTCATCCGGAAGGGAGGTAGTTGACGGTTTGTTCTCTCTGATTCTCTGCGTGACTGTTCATGTTGTTTCAGCGCTTTATATAGATGACTGAGGCAAACAAATGATCCTCAGTTGGATCCTCATTTTTTACAAATGGAATTCTACTTACAAAATGTTTCCATTACAAGAATGAAAAATGGATCTGATTTTTACCGATTCCTTAGTCCCATATAAGCAGGTATGGAATGGAACAGGACATGATGTGGGGGCTGCAGATGAAAAAGAAATCGGTAGAGATTATCTCTTCCCTTCCTTTTAATGCAGAGCTCCCCAACCAATGGGCCACAGAACACTACCTGGCCATGGTCTCTTGGCCACCAGGCCACGTGAGTGGCTGGCTATGTGCACGCACTCACCCTTGTTGCACTGGGGGGCTAGCCAAGCCGCAAGCCTCTCGCCGGAGCTAGCCGAGCCAGAAGCCTGGTGCTGGTGCTAGCCGAGTTGTGAGCCGGCGCTAGCTGAGTCATGAGATTCTCGCCAGCGCTAGCCAAGCTGCAAGCCACACGCCAGCACTAGCCAAGCTGTGAGCCAGCGTACCAGCCCCATTTACGGAGTACGCATGCTCATGGCCCTTTTTGTGCGCGCACACACACACAGCACATTTGCATGTGTGCACATAGCACATAAAGGTGCCTGCCCCTCCCCAGAAAGGTTGGGGACCCCTGTTTTAATGGATCTCTGTGCACATTATAAATAGAAAGATCTCTATCATTACTGGCTATAATCCACTATGGAAGGGCTTTTCAACCTTTTCACCCATTGTACCACTTTTAGGATATGGCAACATCCGAGTACCACCAGTCACCTAGCAAGGTGTCAAAAACTTGATGACCAAAAAAAAAAGGAAAAAAGTAATAAAGTACAGGTAGTCCTCGACTTACAACAGTTCGCTTAGTGACTGTTCGAAGTTACAGTGGCACTGAAAAAAGTGCTTCCCAAGCCACAGCCGAGCAAGACACCTGCCTGCCCGCCCGGCCGCGCTCTTCCTCCTGTCCGAGGTTTCCATTGTTGTGAGCATTTCTGTTGATTTGCAGCGGGGGTGGGGGGGGTTTGGTTTTTATTCCCATCTGCTGGGACACTGTGACTGTCATAAATATGAATCAGTTGCCAAATATCTGAATGTAAATCACAAGACCCTGGAGATGCTGCAACATTCCAGCTGATCACTGCTTCTTCTGGGCTCAGCAGAAGCACCAGGATCAATCCTGCTTTCCAGCTGATTGGTGCTTCTTCTGGGCTCAGCAGAAGCACCAGGATCAGCACCAAGCTCCAGCTGGAGCCTGGCGCTGATCCTGATGCTTCCACTGCGTTCTGACAGTCCTGAAGAATCGCTGATCAGCTGGAAAGCAGCACTGATCCTGGCGCTTCCACTGAGCCCTTACAGCCCTGCACCTCCAGCCATCTCTCGCTCAGGCTTGTGCGGTGCTGCCACCAGTTCAGCTCATTCCCCTCCCCCGCTACCACATTTCTAGGATAGTCGCGTACCACCTGCCAGGTGCCAATGTACCAGAGGTGGTACCCGTACCACTGGTTGAAAAGCCCTGCACTATAGAAACATTATTGCCATTGTAATGTCTCATAGATACCTGTTTCACTATCTGTATATATAAATCTGTTGAAAAAATTAACTTTTAAAAGCTTTTTTAATTTTCAAGAAAAACACTTAATTCAAATTTTTAATGGTTCCAAATTTATACAGTTAAAAACTGTTTCCTGTTATAGTTGGTAAATGGTTCAATAACAATTAAAATGTCACTTCTTTAGAAATGTAATTAGTTGTTCTGAATTAGAAAGCTGCCTAAAATTGCTTTGTAATTCACATTACTATTACATACTTTGATTATAGAGTATGTTTGCTGATTATGGTATTTCTTATATCTCAAAGGTATAAAATTATAACTGGAAAACCTTCTGGTGCAATATCTGGAGTACAGAAAGCAGAAAATGGTCCCATTGAATGGAGTCGTGATATGCCTGTTTCCTGTAGTCTTTCTAAGTAAGTTTTGTCAAACCATTGATTTGCTTACATAATTTAATGTTGATTCCTATGTCTCATAAGATAATAATAATAATAATAATAATAATAATAATAATAATAATAATAATAATAATAATAATAATAGTGGGCACTACCTTGACGTGGTTGTGGGGCTTGTGTACTCTGAGGAAGATGAGAGCTATGCTAGAGGTTCAACCATACTGGACAGGTCTCATCAGAGGAGTCAGACAAAGAGTGTCTCTCCCATAAAAAATATGGTGAGACGTAAATTTCAGAATGCCATACCGGCTCGGACGTCGCCCGGGTTAACAAGGTCCGCACTAGATATTGGAGTTCCTGGATATCTGGTGAAAAATGGGTTACAGGACTCAGGACTGTTGGCTGAGCAACCAGGGCCAGCAGCTGCAGAACTACTGGAAGAAAAGGTGTTTACCCGTCGCAGATACACAGTGATGGAAAACAAAGAAATAATGATCTGTTACTACAGATCAAGTCCAACAAGAAGAGGATATCTAAAACGAATGCACCAGTTCTGGAAAGAACAACATCCAGAATCAGAAATAACAGAACAGAGACTAGCAGATCAACGCCGATTTATAACACGAAATAAAATATTCACAGAAACAGAATTGGACGAACTGCAAAGGTTTACCCAGGGCAAAGAAATCAAAGCCTTACCAGAAGTAATTCAGAATGTAGAGGCAAACCAGGGGGAGTTGGCAGTGAAGGAATCTAGCAGAGATATACAACTGTTCTCATTTGGAAACCAGGCACCTCTACCTCAGGAAGAACAAAACCCTCTAACTAAAGAAATAAAAGAATTGAAACAAAGAATAACTGAGCATCTAGAACAGCACAAAAACAACAGAATAAGGCTACCTGCATTGAAGCTTGTTCCAAAGAAACAGCTAGCACAAGCATTAAAAGATGCAAATATTGCAATATCAAGTATAAGCACCAATTCATTGCAAGAAACAAACCAACTAATGTACAGCACAGCTGCAGTTATAACAGAATACCTGGGATGCAAAATCAACAAAGAAGAAAAACAAACAAACAGTGCACCAGAAAAATGGAAGGTTAGACTAGAAAATAAGATCAGCAAGTTAAGATCACATGCAAGCAAGCTAGAACAGATGAAAGAAAAGAAGCTGAAGAACAAGAAGACCAAAGAATACCTAATCAAGAAATACCACTTAGAAACAAGGAAGATCAAGGAAGCACTGGAAATAATAAAGCAACAAATAACAGCTATAGCCAGGAAAATCAGTAGATATGAAGCTCGAATTGCAAACTATAGGCAGAACCTCCAATTTCAATCCAATCAGAAACGTTTCTACCAATCCATCAATGGAGAAACTGCAAAGAATCAGTCAGTACCTGACAAGGAAGAAACAGTGCAGTTCTGGAAGCAGATATGGGATAACCCAAAGAAATACAACAAGGATGCGGCTTGGTTAAAAGAGGTGGATGCAAATAAAACAGAAGTTGAAATGAAAGAACTAGTAATAACAACAAAAATGGTAGAAAAAAGAGCAAAGAAAATCAAAAATTGGTCAGCACCAGGTGAAGATGAACTGCATGGGTTTTGGTTGAAACATCTAACTGTTATACACCCACTCATTGCCAAACAGTTCAACAATATACTACAAGGAGGAGAAATTGAAAAGTGGCTAACAACTGGGAAAACCTACCTAATAATGAAAAATCCAGCAAAAGGGGCAACACCAGGTAACTACAGGCCAATTACCTGCTTACCAACAACTTTCAAATTACTAACTGGTGTAGTAGCTGATGCAGTACAACAGCATCTAGTTGAAAACAATCTCTTTCCACCTGAGCAGAAAGGAAACCGCCCCAATAGCAGAGGAACAAAAGATCAACTCCTAATAGACAAAATGATCTTGGAAAACTGCAAGAGAAGGAAGACCAACCTGAATGTGGCATGGATTGACTACAAAAAGGCATTTGACTCTCTGCCACATGATTGGATAATAAAGTGCCTAGAAATAACAGGAGTCAGTAGAAACATCAGAAAATTTGTGCAAAGATCGATGGCACAATGGAAGACACAGTTGCAGATCAATGGTGAGAGGCTGGGAGAGGTTAATATCAAGAGAGGAATATTTCAAGGAGATTCATTATCACCATTACTATTTGTTATTGCACTGTTTCCTCTGTCAACAATACTGAATAACTCAGGACATGGCTATCAAACATCAAAAACATCTGCCAGACTATCCCACCTCCTTTATATGGATGATCTGAAGCTGTATGGAAAAACATCATCTGAAATAGAATCGCTGCTCAACACTGTCCGTATATATAGCCAAGATATTGTAATGGAGTTTGGCTTGGACAAATGTGCCACACTTACTATCAAACAAGGAAAAATATGAAAACTGAAGGAATCAAGATGCCCCACGAAAATAACATTAAGAGTCTGGATGAGGAAGAGTACTACAAATACTTGGGTATCCTTCAAGCTGACAACATCAAGCACACTGAAGTCAAGAAAAAGATTAGAGGTGAATACATCAAGAGAGTGAAGAAGATCTTAAAATCCAAACTCAATGGAGGAAATACCATAAAGGCAATCAACACCTGGGCAATCCCAGTCATTAGGTACACAGCTGGAATAGTGGACTGGACTCAAGCAGAACTAAAAGCAATGGATAGGCAGACCAGAAAAATAATGACAATGAATCATGCCCTTCATCCACGCAGTGACATTGATAGACTTTATCTACCAAGGCAAATAGGTGGGCGTGGAATGCTACAAGTACATCAGATGGTTGAAGAAGAAAAAATGGCTTTGGAAGAATATCTGAAGAACAATGATGAAGATGCACTGAAATTAGTATATCAGGAAGGCTTACTAACTACTGGAGAGACCAAACTGGCCTACAAGAAAGACCAAATGAAGAACAGAATAGAGGCATGGGAAGACAAAGCACTACATGGCCAATACATGAAAAAAATAGCTGGGAAAGCAGATAACAATAAAACCTGGCAATGGCTAAGAGCAGGAAAATTGAAGAAAGAGACCGAGGGACTAATTCTGGCTGCACAAGACCAAGCCTTAAGGACAAATGCATACAAAGTCAAAATTGAGAAGACAGCAACAGACAGTAAGTGCCGCCTATGCAAAGAAGCTGAAGAAACAGTGGACCACTTGGTAAGCTGTTGCAAGAAGATTGCACAGACTGATTACAAGCAGCGGCATGACAAAGTAGCAACAATGGTGCATTGGAAGATCTGCAAAAAATATCATTTGCCTGTAAGCAAAAACTGGTGGGATCATAAAATAGAGAAAGTCATAGAAAATGATAAAATTAAACTGCTCTGGGACTTCAGAATTCAAACAGACAAGCACCTGCAACATAACACCCCAGACTTAACAATTGTCGATAAGAAAGACAAAAAAGTCTGGATAGTGGACGTGGCAGTGCCTGGAGATAGCAGAATAGAAGAGAAAGAACTGGAGAAGATAACAAAATACAAAGACCTACAAATAGAAATAGAAAGACTGTGGCAAAAGCAAGCAAGGGTAGTACCAATAGTCATAGGCTCCTTGGGTGCAATCCCAAAACAACTGGAGCACCACTTGAACACCATTGGCATTGACAAATTCGCTATTAGTCAATTGCAAAAGGCGGCCTTATTAGGAACTGCTTCCATCCTGCGACGATATCTGTAATACCATCAAACATCCACATCTGCCTATCCCAGGTCCTGGGTAAGGACTCGATAGGTAGACAAAATGCCAAATCCAGTCTGAACATCTGGCTGACTGTGCGATGATCGATAATAATAATAATAATAGACGAGAAAGAAATGGAGAAGATAACAAAATACAAAAACCTACAAATAGAAATAGAAAGACTGTGGCAAAAGCAAGCAAGGGTAGTACCAATAGTCATAGGCTCCTTGGGTGCAATCCCAAAACAACTGGAGCACCACTTGAACACCATTGGCATTGACAAATTCGCTATTAGTCAATTGCAAAAGGCGGCCTTATTAGGAACTGCTTCCATCCTGCGACGATATCTGTAATACCATCAAACATCCACATCTGCCTATCCCAGGTCCTGGGTAAGGACTCGATAGGTAGACAAAATGCCAAATCCAGTCTGAACATGTGGCTGACTGTGCGATGATCCAAAATAATAATAATAATAATAAAGTTGGAAGAGACCGAGGTCATCTAGTCCAACCCCCTGCTCAGGCAGGAAACACTATACCAGGGCTTTTCAACCTTTTCACTCATTGTACCACTTTTAGTATATGGCAACATCCGAGTACCACCAGTCACCTAGCAAGGTGTCAAAAACTTGATGACCAAAAAAAAAAGAAAAGAAAAAAGTGATAAAGTACAGGTAGTCCTCCACTTACAACAGTTCACTTAGTGACTGTTCAAAGTTGCAGTGGCACTGAAAAAATGCCCCCCAAGCCACAGCCGAGCAAGACATCTGCCTGCCCGCCCGGCCGCGCTCTTCCTCCTGTCTGAGGTTTCCATTGTTGTGAGCATTTCTGTTGAGGATTGGCAGCGGGGATTGGGTGGGGGGGGTGTTTGGTTCCCCCCCCCATCTACGGCAGGTTTTGGTCACTTCACATGACCCTGGGACACTGTGACCGTCATAAATATGAATCATTTGCCAAGCATCTGAATGTAAATCACAAGACCCTGGAGAGGCTGCAACATTCCAGCTGATCGGCGCTTTTCCTGGGCTCAGCGGAAGTGCCAGGATCAGTGCTGCTTTCCAGCTGATTAGCGCTTCTTCTGGGCTCAGCAGAAACAACAGGATCAGTGCTGCTTTCCAGCTGATCGGCACTTCTTCTGGGCTCAGCAGAAGCGCCAGGATCAGTGCTGCTTTCCAGCTGATTGGCACTTCTTCTGGGTTCAACAGAAGCGCCAGGATCAGCGCTGAGCTCCAGCTAGAGCCTGGCGCTGATCCTGGCGCTTCCGCTGAGCCCTGACAGTCCTGCAGCTCCAGCCATCTCTTGTTCAAGCTTGTGCGGTGCTGCCACTGGTTCAGCTCATTCCCCTCCCCTGCTACCACTTTCCTAGGATGGTCGCGTACCACCTGCCAGGTGCCAATGTACCACAGGTGGTACCCGTACCACTGGTTGAAAAGCCCTGCCTTATACCATTTCAGACAAATGGCTGTCCAGTCTCATCTTAAAAACTTCCAGTGTTGGAGCATTCACCCTTCTGGAGGCAGGTTGTTCCACTGGTTAATTGTTCAAACTGTCAGGAAGTTGCTTCTCTCCTTGATTAGTTTCCATCCGTTGCTTGTTGTCCTGCCTTCAGGCACTTTGGAAAATAGCTTCACTCCCTCTTCTTTGTGGCAGCCCCTGAGATATTGGAACACTGCTATCATGTCCCCCCTCGTCCTTCTCTTCATTAAACTAGACATACCCAGTTCCAGCAGCCGTTTCTTATATGTTTTAGCCTTCAATCCCCTAATAATCTTTGTTGCTCTTCTCTGTACTCTTTCTAGAGTCTCAACATCTTTTTTACATCGTGGTGACCAAAACTGGATGCAGTATTCCAAGTGTGGCCTTACCAAGGCATTGTAAAGTGGTATTAATACTTCACGTGAACTTGATTCTATCCCTCTGTTAATGCAGCCTAGCACTGTGTTGGCCTTTTTGGCAGCTGCAGCAAACTGTTGGCTCATATTTAAGTGATTGTCCACTAGGATTTCGAGGTCCCTCTTACAGTTACTACTATTGAGCAAGGTACCCCCTATACTATACCTGTACATTTGGTTTTTCTTGCCTAAATGTAGAACCTTACTTTTTTCACCATTGCATTTCATTTTGTTAGATAGCGCCCAGTGTTCAAGTCTGTCCAGATCCTCCTGTACCTTAAGCCTATCTTCTGGAGTATTGGCTATTCCTACCAGTTTGGTTGCAAATTTGATGATTTCCCCATTTATCCCCTTGTCCCAATTGTTGATGAAGATGTTGAAGAGCACTGGGCTCAGGACAGAGCCCCGGGGCACCCCACTAAATACTTCTCTCCATATAGATGCGGTTCTATTGAGGACCACACGCTGAGTACAGCCGGTCAGTCAGCTACGGATCCATCTGGTGGTGATGCTATCTTACCCACATTTTTCTATCTTATCAAGTAGTAGGCTGTGATCTACTTTATCAAATGTTTTACTGAAGTCCAAGTATCCACAGCATTCCTCTGATCCACTAATTTTGTCACTTGGTCAAAGAATCCAATAAGATTTGTCTGGCATGATCTGTTTTTGACAAACCCATGTTGGCTTTTAGTAATGACTTTGTTTGCCTCTAGGTGTTCGCTGATTCGTTGTTTGATTATCTTTTCTAGAATCTTCCCCGGTATTGAGGTCAGACTGATAGGTCTGTAATTTCCTGGGTCCATTTTTTCCCCTTTTTTGAAGATGGGAACTACATCAGCTCTTTTCCAGTCCTCTGGTAGTTCCCCAGTGCTCCAGGATCTTTGAAAAATATAGTTCAATAGTTCTGAGATCACATCTGCCAGTTCCTTGAGAACCTTGGGGTATAATCCATCTGGTCCTGGTGATTTGACCTCGTCTAGTCTGGACAGGTGCTCACTTACCATTTTCTTGTCTATCTTAACTTGTGTTTCTATTCTGTTTTTTATGGCACTATTTTTGGTAGGTTGGTCTGTTTTTTCCCTTTGTGTATAGACAGATGCAAAAAACGAGTTAAATAGTTCTGCTTTCTCCCTGTTGCTTGTCACCTTCTTGCCACTTTCACCCATTAATGGACCAATCATTTCCTTCACTTTTTTCTTGTTTTTTACATGTTGAAAGAAGCTTTTTTTGTTATTTTTGACTTTGGTCACAAGCCTTAGTTCATTTTGAGCCTTGGCTTTCCTCACTTCATCTTTGCACGCTCGGGCTATTTGCTGATATTCTGACTTAGTTATGTGCCCCTCTTTCCACTTTCTATACTTGTCCTTTTTATCTTTCAATTGATCAGAGAGTTCTTTATGCTGGTTTCTTTTGAGAGCTGTTATTTTTCCTCTTTGTTGGTATTGTGCTAGACTGGGCTTTTATTATCTCACTTTTCAAAATTTCCCAAGCTTTCTTGAATTGTTTTCCCCTTGAGGATTCTCATCCATGGAATCCTTCCCAAGCCCTCTCTAAGTTTATTGAAATTAGCTCTCTTAAAGTCCAAGACTCTAGTTTGACTGTGTTCTATTGCTTGTGCTTCCATAATGCTGAATTCCAATATTGCATGATCACTTCCTCCCAAGGTTCCTGTGGCTTCAACACCTATTATTTCATCTCTGTTAGTGAGAATTAGATCCAAAATGACTAATCCCCTAGTTCCCTTCTCTACTTTTTGGGAGACAAAGTTGTCTGCTAGGTTTGCAAGGAATCTGATTGATCTTCCACTTGGTGCAGAGTTTGTCTCCCAGTTGATGTCAGGATAGTTAAACTCCCCCATTACTATGTGCTTCCTACATACTTTAGTTAGCTGACTAGCAAATCTCATGTGAATCTGAAAAAAATCTTGTGTGATTTTAGCAGTTTGGGGAATAGATAATGCACAGGATTTGAAATGACTGAGAATCCTTTCTTTGAGTAATCCGCATTGCTGAGTTATAAGTGGAAAATAAAATTCTAGTTTGTAGTACGACTTAATTGTATTGCTTGAATATAAAAAAGTCTTTGCATGATAATATTTTATTAATTTATATTTATTATTGCAATTTATGTGCTCATAATTCCAGGAAGACTTTCTGAGCATTTGAGTAGAATGCTCAGGTATAGATTACTATGACTTCCAACCATTCATTTAGTGACCGTTTGAAGTTACAGCGGCACTGAAAAAAGTGACTTATGACCATTTTTCACACTTAAGACTCATGATCACATGATCAAAATTTGGACACTTGGCAACTGGCATATATTTATGACAGTTGCAGTGTGCCGAGGTCATGTAATCAACTTTTGCAACCTTTTGACAAGCAAAATCAGTGGGGAAGCCAGATTCACTTATTACCTGTGTTACTAACTTATCAACTGCAGTGATTCACTTAACAACTAGCAAGAAAGCTTGTAAAATGGGGCAAAATTTACTTAACTGTCTCGCTTAGCAACTGAAATTTTGGGCTCAATTATGGTCGTAAATTAAGGACTACTTATATAATAAAAAATAGTATATTTAAGTTTGGCTGAAACAGAAAGAATGCCATCATACTTTATCCAATATAATATTTGTTTTCTATGTAACCTTTTAGGGGATTGCAGGTGCTGCTTACACCTGTCCTTGCGAATATTCTTGAAGCGGATCAAGAAAAGTGTTGGGGATTTGATCAGTTTTTTGCAGAGACGAGTGACATACTTCATCGGATAATTATTCATGTCTTCTCTCTTCAACAAATGACTGCACACAAAATTTATATTCACAATCATAATAAGTAAGTGTTTCTATAATTTATTTTCATAAGTCAACTAGGTCTATGATTTGTTTGCCTTTAAATAGATTTTTTCCCCTCTTACCTCTGGCTGTTTTAATGGATTGAGAGTTCTTTCTTACATGTGTTTTTCCCCCCTTTTAACAGTACTACCGTATTTAATGAACTTGTCTACAAACAGACGAAAATACCTTCACACAATCAAGAATTGGTATATGAAGGCCGGCGTTTAGTACTAGAACCTAGCAGACTGGCACAAGTTTTCCCTAAAGCCACAGAGGAAAATCCTATAATTGTAGTAAGCAGAGAAGCTGTAAACGTCATAGGATTACTTTATGAAGAAAGTATGATGGAATTCTTATTTTTTATTAAAACTTAAGCATTAACATATTTTAGTTTTATTAAATGTGTAACTCTTAAAAGCTATACTATTTTATATATGACTGTAGCAATTATTATTTAAATAATAATAAAATAAGACTTTTTTTTTTTACTGTTGTATCCCAATATATTGCATCAATGTATTCTTAAGTAATAGCCACATCCAATCCTATCTAACTTTTATTGAGATAAGTCAGAGTCCACTCAGGCCCATCTGATGTGGGCAAAATTTTAATTCAAGTTTATTTGGAATGTATCCTAACTCAAAATTCTATTTTATTTATAGGATTACATGTGTAATCAAAATTACACATTTTTCACTGTAAATTAATTATTGAAATAGCAATGAGTTTTTCATTTCATTTGAGAAATTGTGTAGTTCTGAATTGGTACAATGTTCCATCTTCATACATTTCAAAAAGGATTCTTAATATTTATTTTGCTTTATGGTACAATTCAGAAAATTTTTAAAATAAAAAATAAACAGTTCTGAAAATACAGCACAATGCTACAGTAAAAAGCAGAAATTACATAAAATAAGCAAAAGGGGCATTATTTGTGATCAAAATGGCAAGAAGGTAAGTGCTGTCTTCTGATCAAGCCCTATTCCTCTAGTACAGGGATGGCGAACCTTTTAGAGACCGAGTGCCCAAACTGCAACCCAAAACCCACTTATACATGATCGGGTGCTGGGTGGGTATGGCCCATTGGGTGGGCGTGGTTGTGGGGGTAACATCAGACTGGGTGGGACTAAAAAGTTCAATCAATCAATTCCAACTTTGCAAGATCTTTTTTTCCCCGCGAGAAGTTGAAATTGACTGACTGATTGAACTTTTATTTTGGGTACACAGCGGCGGAGGCATAAAGCAAAAAGGTTTTATAAAACCCAGCTGAAGTCCTAGGATTGGGGTGATGGCGCACGTGCCCACAGAGGGCTCTGAGTGCCGCCTCTGGCACCTGTGCCATAGGTTCGGCACCACTGTTTTAGTATCTCAGTTCTGTTACATATATATACAAAAGTGATAGCATATGCTTTGTGACACTGTACCTTCCATCTTACAAATTTTGACAGATACAATATCCTGAGGCAACTCCTTACCACACATTCAATTTGAAATGTAACAGTATTACTTAATAGAATGTAAATGAACTTTACAAATAAGGTAGAACTTATAATAATAGGGACATTTCTGTTGACAAAGAAATGGCTTTTCACCATAAGATTTTCTTTAACAAATTACATAGTTATAAGAGGATTAGTTAGAAAAATATATTCTACTTATAATGAATTCATTCTTTCCCCAAATCACTCTGACTGTAATTTTTAATTTTCTTTTTTAACCTTCTGTCCTATTGCAGTTTTGCTTCCTAAGGTTCATCAACGTTATGACTTGGATAGTGATGCAAGTATGGCGAAAGTAAGTATCTCAATTAATTATAATTACATGTATAAGAATGAATACTTCAGAGCCAGTGTGGTGTTGATGTTGCTGGGCTGGGAATGGGGAGATCCAGGTTTTAGTTCTCCCTTAAGCATGAAACCCAGTTGGGTCACTGGGGAGCAGGCATTCCTTCTCAGCCCTTATCAATGTGACAAACAAAAGTTCCTGCTGAATCATGCTTTTTAAATACTTCACTGTAAGAACTAGGTGAGCGCAATGCAAAGTAAGCAGATCCTGCAACTAAGTGAGACAAACAAGGACAGCTACATTTAGGATGTATAGGAGGGAAATAAATTAATGTTATTAAATGCAGATAATATAGGGTAGAATTGTATAAGTAGTAATTTTAGTAATGATTCTTTAAAAAACTTTAATGATGATATAATAAGAATTTGCTTGCCTTATACCTTAATCTGAACTTCTTTGATCTATTACCACTCATTTTAGTAATATACATAGTCTTCAAGTTATGTTTACTTTTTGCTTTTTGCAGAGCTTGTATTACAACTTTCTAACTTAATACAGAAACTTAACTGATATTTATTTATGCTTGGTATTTGGTTTAGTGGATTATATTCCCATTTACCTTGTGATCTTATTTCATCCCAAATATTACATTACCCTATTAATAAAATTACTGTAGCAAATTATTCACCAATGCATTTTATTTGTTTTTTTCTTACAGGTAGTAACAGGAGTTGTATGTTATGCCTGTAGAATTGCCCAAGCTTTACTGCTTTATCAAGAGCTCATGCGAAAAGGAATCAGATGGCTAATGTGAGTGATGCTATTGATGAACTGTGCTCATTGTCATTCCTGCAGGTAACAGCTCTGACTCTGAATAATTAAGTAAGAGTTGGAGGTATGGGAAGAGTCCATTGATGGCTAATACATTCAAATAAATGAATAAATATTCAATGTGTGTTTTTCAGTGACTGTGTGAAACCCTGGTTAAGTCAGTAGCCTATTTCAAAATGCTTATTTTAATTGTTAAAGATTATATGATGCCATGCCCATGTACTTGCAAGATTATCTTTCTGTATCAAAATCAACATGCTCTATTTGTCCCTCAAAAGGCTGTTTTGGATCTCTACCCAACCAGAGTTTAAGGGAATGAGGGCCCAAATTACTCTCTGAGACAAGGAGAGCCCCCACCTTGCATGCATTTCGCAAAGCTGTGAAAACTCCATTCTAATATTCTATAGGATTTGACAGTGGTTCTGAGTTGCTTCTAAGTTTCTATTGTATTTGATTATATTTTATGATTATATAATCAGCTGAGTCACGAACACTTTGGAAGACGTAGAAATATTGTAATAAAGAATTATGTGCACTATTCATCCAGTTGTAACCAAACAGGTGCAATAATGGATGATACTACTTCATACGAAGTAGGTGGAATTGATATTGATTAAATTTTCCTGATGAAAGGAAACAAACAAATCAAATACCTGCTAATAACTATCAGATTCCATATATATTTATAAAGTTTAGAGATTAAAGATTCAATCCTGAGCATATTTCTTTCAACCCACTGTTAAGTTCTAGGCTCACAGCAATATGCATTCTTTTTTCTATTCCTAATGAGAAAGATGAAGGAAAGTAAAATTATTCAATCAGGAGGCTTCTTCTCAAGGCATCTGAAGGGATTTTAAGTGACAGTTCCCCAAGAATTAGTTCTTCTTTAGCTTCCTGCAGAATTGAAGAATGGGCTTCTTTGATAGCTTCTGTGCATGGGCATAAAGGAAGGAATTTGGGACTTTTGCTCCATTCACTGTGGACATACAGCCTCAAATATCCCTCTTCATAACTGATTTAACCTTTAAAATTAATATATATATATATATTGTCAGAACATATATTTATCTCACAATATAAAATATTAAAATAGTTGGTGTAATATAGATGCAGAATAACGATTCTTGTGCTATATTTAATATTTTCAATTTGAATGTTCCTAATTACATCAATAGTACTGGAGCTTATTACTTTAGTATATTAAAATTAGGCAAATCAAAAATATCTTTCACATTTCTTTTTGGGGCGGACTGAAAAAGCTGATTGAATGTTCTGGTAAATTGTTGCATTTGAGGATCAGAGAAAAAAATTAATGAGGAATATAATGGCTTGAACTGATAATGGTAGTATACTTCAGTGTTCAAAATTCACAATTCTTAAAGACTTATGGCGGGAGTACAGCAGTCTGCAAAAATCCAAATATATGTCATATATGAAAAGTGATACATTTGTTCTTTCTTGAATCTGGGATTGTTTCAACTAATTAAAACTGAAAGGAAACTCAAGCTGAATATTCAAAAGAATGTCCTGATATTAAGAATGGTTAAGTAATAAAACTTAAGAGTAGTAATAGAATAGTACAACGGAGATGTCATACAGTAATCGGACATCCCTTTAGCTCCAATCTTACTGAGCAGGAGATTGTACTAGATTACCCAGGTCACTTTGTGTTTGTTGTATTCTTTTAATTCCTCACTCCCTCCTCCTCTGGAGACTGGTGATAGGCATTTTAATTTTTTCATAAGACCAAGAAAAAAGTTCATGATGCTTTCATCTCTGTGTCTATTGATTCAGTTGCTATGTTTTCTAGTGAAATCATCAAAGAAGAATATAATGAAACATTCCACAAAAAGACAGAGGTTGTTATCAAGCTGGAATGTTGCAATAGAAATACAGAAAAAGCTATGAAAATGTGAGTATTTTAGGGAGAATTCATCTACATGGCAGTTTATTTTTTTAAAGCAAGAAAACTGAAGTGCTACTCTTCACCACATAAGTGCAGTACTAGCTAACTGATTATAAAATCAGTGTAATATCCCAGAATTGTATGGTTGGAAGGGTTCAAGGATGCCATCCAGGCCTGTTGAATGCAAAAATCCAAAATAAATCATTCTCAAAAGATGTTGGTCTAGCTTTAGCTCAAATATAAACACATCTGATGGAAAGTCAACCACTTATCTGGATAATCGGTTCCATTGACAAATTTCTATTCCACTATTGTTGATTTTTTTCCCCCTGAACGTTTGGTTAGATTCTTCATCCTTTAGTTCTATTATTCCTTGCCTTAAACGCTGATATGGTGGAGAACAGATCTTGACCTTCATTGCGACATCCTTCCAGATATTTAAACAAGCTATCGTAACTTTCTTAAATATGGGCAGATTCTTTAGTCTTTCAAGGAACTTAGTTTCTAATTTATTCTTGTTGCCCTCCTCTGGATGATGATGATGATATTGTCATTGTTATTTATTATCCAATACTTCACAATTGAAGCAACACGCCATGTTGTCCTAAAAACTGGCCATGGCTAAAGGAAGTCTTATGGACTGTTTGTGTAGGAGATGACTAGGCTGAGTCCGATGTGTCTTCAGTCATGAGTCTCTTCACGTCCACAAGAGATCTAAGTCCAGCCCACCCTGAATTCCCATGATTCTTATCTACTACCATTTTGCTTGGACCATTAGTAGTTCAGATTCTTGTAGAAAGTTTAAGCTTGCAATAAATCTTTATAATCATTTGAACTGCCTGGATCTCCTTATTTCCCTGGTGCTTGACAGTTTGTCGACAAATAATTCTAAGAAGAAAGATCTATGAACATACATCTGAACCTACAGACATCTCCCCAATACCTGTAGATCAGCGGTTCTCAACCTATGGGTCGCGACCCCATTTGGGGTCGAACGACCATTTTACAGGGGTCGCCAAACAACGTGATCCGCCATTTTTCCCCCTCGGGGCGACGCCACGCATGTGCGCCGCACATGGGGGCAGCGCCATGCATGCGCAGCGCGTCCGTGTGACCGGGGGTCGCCGTATAAAAAGGTTGAGAACCGCTGCTGTAGATGCATATGTATATCGATAGTGGGTTAAGCATGGTGGTTGTGCACTACTATAGTGTTTGTTGCATGATAAATCTATTTTGACCTGATTTCTAATGCAATCAAAGCAATTATTTTGAGTTGCATTTTGACACAATACATTGTTTGTTTTGTTTTATTTTACTTTTATTAAAGACATGTTTACATAATTGTCCAGGTTGTAGTTACTCAAGTTGAAATCAGAATATTTGGAAGACACAAGCTTGCTGACAAAATTTATGGAAAAAGCTTTGAAACTAGACAGCATCAGTGGAACATGATCATCACATGGAATTCAGTGATTTATTTTTTATTTATTTGTGTTTTGAAAGTTTTGTGAACCAAGAAAACTTGAGCCAGAGAAGAGCAAAATAAATCATGGCAGATATTATTTCAGTAACACAATGATTAATCTGCTAACATAAAATATTGAAATAATATTCAGCAAAACTGCTGCTTATGTCTAATGAAATTTCTGCATGTTTTTATTGCCAAATTAGAGCCATATATAACTTGAGCAAGACTTTTTAAATAATACTAGCAATAATACACACATACATGAATTTTTCCAATTAGATCCAAAATTATTATTCAAGAATGTTAGATTTAAAAATATGATATTGTAAACAAAATTATAAACCATTATTCATTTATTTTATGTTTGTCTTCTCTTTCTGTGAACAGATACCAAAATCTGGCACTGTCAGAAGTGGATGACATTTTAGACATACACTCAAAACTGTTACTGGTAAAACTTTATATTACAATATTCTAGTGCACAATACAGTTTCTCCCAAATTACAAGAGCACTGAAATTTACTTGCAAAGGATTTTTTTTAGTTTTTAATAAGTAAAATAAGTTTACACACATTTGTATTTTTCTTGGTGAGAACAATAATAATGTATTGCTTATAGCACTTATGCAAATTTCAAATGTATGATTTGCCATATAAGAAATACCATCCATACCTGTAGATCAGTAGTTCTCAACCTTTCTAATGCCGCGACCCCATAATACAGTTCCCCATGTTGTGGTGACCCCCAACCACTTATACATCACCGGGTGCCAGGGGCGTGGCCAAAGAAAAGGGAAAAAAAATGGCGGACAGCCTTGTTTGGCGACCCCCATGAAATGGTTGTTCGACCCCAAATGGGGTCCCAACCCACAGGTTGAGAACCACTGCTGTAGATGATAATTTTATAAATAAAATTAAAAGAATGTGAAATAGCTCTTGATGTTGAATGAATTGTCATTATCTATACCTATAAATATTGAATCAGTAGAATCTATTACTATTAGCTAGTATTCAGTTAGCATTATCTAGTGTTGCAGTATTACATAAGATGGTTTAAGTCATATCAGTTTTTGAAATTATTATTTTCCAGCTCCTTTTTTAGGCTTATAACTTATTGCATACTTATAACATCGATAACCATATTGACTCTCAGTGCACATACAGATTGCCCTACATATATTAGTATTAACCAAATATAAATGTACATATTTACAACACATACTAGACATGTACTACAGACATTTTTTCAGTCAAATTATTTTTGAAATATTTTTACTTCTAGAATAAGTTATTTAGTTTTTACAAGATACAGTTTTGCTGCTGAGCTCTGGCAGTAGTCCTATATTCAGCTTTTTCTAGTTCCTGGGATTTCTTGGTGTAAATGTTGCAAATTATAAAGTTATAAAACACACACACACACACACACACTAGCTGGTGAGAGCTAAAGAGCTTGAAATAGCTATACTAGTCTCCCACTCTTTGTCAGCCACAAAAAAATTTGAATTTACAGTGTTCACAGTATGTGATATCTGCCTGCAAAACATGCTCCTAGATTGGAGCGAAACGCAGAACAGACTGATTTATCCTATACTTGGTAGACTGGGTGCTCCAGCCAACACATAGATATATATCCTCCCTGGTTTCTGCTGACAGGAGTGTGGGGAACCTGTGGCTCAGAAGGTTAATACAACTGCCTAACATGCAAGCTGCCCAGATTCGAATCCCATCCTATAGTTATATAGTTATAGTGTTATATAGTTGTATATAGTTAAATTTGTTGTATTTTTGTAGCTTTCTAGTTCTCAAGGAACAATAGAGACCAGTCTTCAGGATATCAAAAACAAGCTTTCTCCTAGTGGTTTACTATCTGACAGCTGGACTAGCCAAGATGGTACACATCCAAAAGATAGAAAGTTAGTAGAATTTCCATTGAGTTTTAATTGTTTATTTAACTTTTAAATTCTGGTGTGAATCATTGTTTAGAGCAGGGGTGTCAAACTCAATTTCATTGAGGGCCGCATCAGCATTGCGGTTGTCCCGGGGCCGGGTGGGTGCGGCCTACTTGGTGGGCGTGGATTGAGTGGGTGTGACCTACTGGGTGGGCGTGGCCAGCTCTACATCGTTTGTGTCAAGGGTGCCTGTGGGGGCCTGGGCAGGAGTGGGATAGATCTGAGGGTCTCTGGCAGAAGGGGGTGGGACCAGGACAAGTGCCAAGGCATGGTCCACTGGAGGAGCCTCACTGTTCCTCTCAGGCCATGCGAGGGGGGGGGGTGTTTATGGAGCTAAGACTGAATGCGTTTCAGCATAGATGGCCACCACAAAATTATACATTGGCTCCCAACTGGCCTGGGCCAGGGCCAAGGCAGAGGGGGCCGTTCCCTCACTGTTTCCAGGATGGCTTCGCAGGTCACATGAAACCACTTCACGGGCCGTTCCCGCCCCTGGGCCTTGTGTTTGACATGTCTGGTTTAGAGTGTAGGAGGACTTTTAATTAGAAGCCAAAATAGTGCTTTGGAATGTACAAGGAGACCTTTTGGGTGCCCTGCCATTTGGTTGGAGGGAGAGAAGGAGGCTCTGGGGAGAGCATTCTTTGTATGCTTCCACTTTGCTGTAACCTCATGGGAATTAGGGAGGGGGATCATCTTAAGACACAAGATGGACTTCCTCTCAGCCAGTTCCAGCCTGACTCCAAGGTCGCTGCACCCTGAGAATGACCCGTTATCAGGCTTGTACCTCAGCACTCTCAAAAAAAAAAACCTTGCAGCAATACATTAGCTGCTAGTGGACTGGTCAGGGGCGTTTGGGTTTTGGAATGGGAGGAATAGGTTTGTGCTTTGCGTGGGAAGGTTAGATTCTGCTTGTCTTTATTGCAACCACTTTCTCAGTAAAAGTTCATTTGATTAACGTTATGGAATCAAGAGTCGTACTTTTCTGAGAGGATCAGCTGGGGCAGGTACTTAAAGACATGTTTGAAGCTTCTTAAAGGAGTTGTAGCTTTTCCTGGGATTGCTTAGTTATTTTGAACAGTTGCTGAATGTTTCTTGGGAAAAAATATATTTTGTTTAAGTTGCAGAAACTGCCAGTTTCATATCCCCGCAGCTTAAAGTCATTGTTTGCCTTTGAATTAAAAGCATTGCACAACAGCATTATCTTTATATTTTCATTTTATTCTGTTTTCTTGTAGCCCAGAAAAATTGCAAGTCCTACTGACTTCCATAACTGATATTTATTATCAATTTAAAAAAGATAAAGCAGAAAGAAGTAAGTGGTTTTAAACTATTTTTGTTTTTGTTTTAGCTTCAGTTAATTGCAAAATATCCTTAAATTTCTGGGTTGACTTGATGGGGCAGAAATTCTGAAAGCAATTCAGAATTTTCTCTTGAGTAGAAGTGCAATTCCAATAAAGAACACTATTGAGAATACCATATTGTCAGGAAAATGAATGGCCAGGGAATAAATCAACTCTGAGTTTTCAGACCAGATTCAAACAATCATATTTGAGACACATTAAGGAGAGACCCAGTCTCTTGAGAAGTCCATTATGCTGGGTAAAGTGGAAACAAAGAGAAGAGGAGAATCACCAGCAAAATGGGTGAATTAGATTATAATAGCTGTGAATACACCATTAAAATCCCTAAAAATCCAAGTTGAGGACAGATCATCTTGGAAAAAGTTTGTGTAGACACAAAGAGTTCACCCCAACTTGCTGACACTTAATCAGTATATTAGTAAGGAGAGTTTAATTGCATGAAATAATTTCTTGACCATCCAATCTAATTTAAATGGTTCCTTCTTTAGGACTTCCTTATAATGAAGAGCAAATTCACAAATTTGACAAGTAAGTCCATTTGTTTTATAAGGATTTTATACTTGTAGTGTACTATTTTTTTTTGTTTGTTTGTTTCTTGTCTTCAACAATATAATTGGGGGAATAAGTTCTGTGAAGCTAGGGATGAAGTGACAAGTGGATGCCTTTGCTCTGTGTAATATTCCTTTACTCAATAGCCTTTTATACTGTGTCCATATAAAATACAAAACATATATAAGGAATGTGCATGTCTATTGATGTATGCAGAGATTAGAATGAGTCCTCTGTATTTTATAAATCTGGGTCTTGTAACACTACAGAGTTTTAAAAAGAGTGATGGGGGAAAAATACAAATCAGCCATTGAAGAAAAAGCTGGCTGTTATGCAACTCTGAAGGTTTAGAAGTCTTCATATACATTAAGAATTATTAAATGATAAATTATTAATAAACTTAAGCACAATGGTTAAAAATTCTTTAACTGGAAAATATTAACATTCTAAAACATTCAACCAAACAGGAAAATGATTAAAATATTCTTAAAAGCTTTTTGTTTATTTGAGTTTAGAGCAGGAATACCCTTTTTCATGTATTAATTTATATTTTATGTATAATCGAGAAGGGCACAATCGATCTGTCTTGAAAGATCCAGTAGTTCATACTAAAACAATTTATAGCCAACCCATTATGATGAGTTAATTCAAAATAAAGCAGTGCTATTTGCATTAATTTGAATCTAATGGAAAGGACAGATTATACAACATATTAAAATACGTTACTTGACCACATTGACCTAATGTATTCTCTGTATATACAAGAAGGTGAATTGCTGAAATATTTCCTCTTTCCTGAACTTTAGCTAAATGCATGTTCTATGGGTTTTTAAACTCTCAAATAAATTTGGAAAGTTAGTACCTTAAAGCATTCTGATTCTTATTTCTGGGTGTTACAGACAAAAACTGTTTTTGCATGCCACAAAAGCCATGACTCTGTTCAAGGAAGAATGTCTCAACAAATATGAAACCTTTTTAGATAAGGCAGAGGATTGGATGAGGCAAGTGCTCCTTTTTTTGAGTAATATTTAACATTAGTGTATTGTATTAAAGCAACATATTAACAAAAGTTATACAATACTTTCATATAAATTGTATTTTTTTCCAGAAAGATGCTTCTTCTAAAGAAACAGTTACTAGGTCTTAGAAAACTATGCTTTGATATTGAGGAAGAGGTGTCCAAATACCAGGACTATGTAAACGAGGTGATGTTCTCCTTAATTATTCAAAATAATAACCTTTTCCACTACACCTTGAGTTTTTATTGTATGCATTACAGACCGCAATACTGACTTGATAATTTTGCTCATCTTTTGTTACATGAAATGTTAAAATAAAGAAACATTTAGCAGTGTTTTAATTTGGAAAAATATTCAATCATTACCACACTACATTTTTCTATAATGTAATTGGGGAATGAGCAATTTGCTTGGAAATCTCAATAACATGACTAGGATCAATACTTGAATTAATAGGCTATGTAAAACAATAGTAATAATCAGTGATAAGTGTCCAGTGATATTACTAGAGTAGAATACTTTTGTATCCTTCAAATCCAGTGATTATTTATAGGAAATAAGTGTTTGTAATATGGTGGTTTTATCATTTACATAGATTTATGCATTTATTGCAGTTAGATGAAACATTGCCCCATAAGATGCTAGCTGCTTCCAGTGGGATCAAACATACATTTAATCCAGTTTATCCCAGTTCAAACACTTTGGTGGAAATGACTCTTGGGTAAGAATTTTTATTTGAACAAATAGGAAACTTTTATATGCTTTCATTATGATTGTGCTAAAGTTTAAACTGATTGATCTTGCCAGTTTCAGATGTTCTATGTCTGGAAAGTCTGTTCTCTAACCTCACTTGTGATCTGTTGCCACCTGGCTTGCGACCAGTTACCTAGGCATCATCTTCTCCCAGTTGTTTCTACTCACCCAATCCAGTTCGGTAGAAATGTCTGCCAGTGGGGACTAGGAGGTGTGCCTTTTTTGCCATGGTGCCTACCTTCTGGAACATTCTCCCTTCAGAGATTAGGATAGCCCTGATCCTATTCACCTTTCATAAGACCTGGTTACATGCCTGCCATGGGGCCCAAGTGTGTTAACGGCCCTCTTTCCTGATTGTGTTAACATCTATGGTTATAATTTTTTCTCAGCTGCTATATATATTTATTTTTTTGTATTGTGTTTGTACTTGGTTTAATTGATTGTTCACCACCCAGAGTCATCCTTGTCTGAGATAGGTGGTCATAGAAATTGAATGAATGAATAAATAAACAATAAATAAATATTATAGTTACCAGATTCATTTGCATTGCAGAAAAAGAGGTAGGACTGACTTTAGACATCTGGGAGGGGGGTTGCACAGCAATTTGTAGAAAATTGCTTGTATCTTCTTTGTTTTACTCTGTCATCTTGCAAAATATTAAATTATTATTTAGCCTATCCATTGTAATAATAACACTGATGAATAAGGATAATGGTTCAGATTTTATGGTTTCTCCCCCCCCCCCAAAATCACTGTTGTATATGGGCATTTATTTTTTTCATATCTACTTTTCCTAAGACACTTCTACTACAGTGTTCAGTGAATAATATCAGAAATATTCCATAATTATTTTATTATTTATTTATTTATTTATTTTTATTAATTTGTTTATAGTATGAAGAAACTGAAAGAAGAAATGGAGGGTGTTGTTAAAGAACTAGCTGAAAATAATCATCTTTTAGAAAGGTTAGTTATCCATACCACTGTAGCATATATCCAGAGAACTGAGAAGTCAAGATTTCCAGGGAATTATCTGAATGGAATGCAAAATCACAAGGGGAGAGAATTGGATGAGAAATAAGGCTGTTGGAAAAGACTTAAGAGATATTTGGAGTTTCCCCAGATGCTTGAGTAAAAGTTTATTAGGACAGAGTATTTGCATAACATTCAGAGTAGTTTTCTTCTACCAGTAGCTCAATAGATATGCAAAGAAACAATGGGTTAAATTGAGTGATAGCCTCAGGATAGGCAACCACGGGTTTTCCAAAATTGCAATTCTTATAATCTATGTCTGTTATCTACAGTGATACCTCAGCAATCATCGTTAATTGGTTTCGGGAGGTACAATAAGTACCAAACAAATTACGTGACTTACCACCTGACCGTTTGTTTTTACTGGGAGGGACTTTCTGTCTGCCCTCTGTGGCCATCTTCCTTTTGCAGCAACCTTCCCTGCATGGCTGACTTCCTGGCCATTCTCCACAGCTGTCCTCCTCTTCCTATTGTAGTGTGTACAAAACAAACAAGTATCAAGGTAACATTTTTACATCAAAATGCATCGCAGACTCAGTTCAATAAGTATTGAAGTAGTTGAGTACTGAGGTACCACTGTATAACCGTTGCTGTGTCAATTATGTCTTACCAGAATTGTAATCCAGAATATCCGGAAAACATTAGATTGCCTACTACAGGCTCATTTGGTACCAGCAGTTTTTTTTAAGGGGGGGAGGCTGCACTGACGTTAGGCTATTCATGGAAGAAAAATAGTTTGTAAATCATGTGTCAGATGTAAACAACTGATTTCATAGATGTATCCAGGTAGTTTTTTTATATAGTGGTTTGCCACAGCAACCTTATAGGGCATCTTTTTACTTTACTATAGCCCTGGGATTCTTTGACTCTCATTCAAGTATTAATCAGACTTTGCCTTACTTAACCTTTGAACTAGACATCTCATAAATATCAGTGCTTTGTAAACTAGAAATATATAAATCAACCACAGTTCAATTTGAATTCAAGATTCAAAAATGGCAAGATTTGAGTCAAACAAATGTTGACTCAACCAAGTTTTAAATATATGCTATAATGAGAAAGCTCTCTGTAGGTCTTTATATTTTTTTGATACAATGGAATTTTGGGGGGCAAATATAGGAGAAATAAGGAAAGAATAGACCAGCCTCCAGAATGTCTAGCAGAGCTTAGAGACACATTGTGCAAAATCAATGCAGAATGGCTCAGATTCTAAATAACAACAGAAACATTTTTTAAATATAAGATCTTACTAAAATTCAGAGAATGTGCCTTTCACTGACTAAATGCTTTTTTAGGCTACTCATTCACTGATAGTATTAGCCTCTTTCATGACTGTTGCACAAATCGCATGTGCAACTTTTATTTAAAAGAAAAACATTTAAGATGTATGTTATTACTATGACAGATACAATACACTGACATAAAGAAATGGTCTGTGTTTATACACAAGTGTACTATCTCAGACCAGTTCAGCCTAAGACAAAACAGAGAGAGAAATAGTAGAAAGAAAACAGGATGGTTTATTTCTAAAATTGTTGCGAAGAACATAAAGGGAGGATGAAGAGCAAAAGAAGTGGAAGCCAGCAAAACCCAGAATTTGTACTGTAAAGCAAAATAGATTGAAACTTAATACAGAATTGCAATAAAATGGATGGATTGATTGATGGAAATATAGAATGTCACCCAAGGAAAATCAAGCTGGACTTTTTTAAAAAACAAACCTTTCTGAATAAATTTTAGCAGAGAGAGCAAACAACGAAACAGCATTGTTCCCCCCCCCCCCCGATGTTCTTAACAGGCAAGGTTTGTTGAAGGGTTAATAGTCATAGGCATTTTGCTTATGGCAGAATGGAGATTTGTGGGAGTCATCAAATAACTTTTCCCAATGTTGTTCAAATGTAAACAGAATGTTTAGAATTCTTCAGAGCAAGAAACAGCAGATAATCCATCAAATGTCATAGCCTTTACCATTTTGAAAGCATGTTTATTTCTTTCAAAGCTTTGCATCGCTTTAGATATTATTTTATTTCTAAACTTGGAATTACATCTCTAAAATAGTCTGAAAGCTAAATTATGTAATATTTAGTGTTACCTATTGGTAATAACTGAATTGTGTTTTTTATTTAGGTTTGGTGCTTTGACAATGGATGGTGGCCCACGAAATGTAGATTGTATGTAGCTATATATTTACCATTATAGCTTTATTGACTTTGCATAGAAAGAACATTTATATGCAAAAAGAATATTCTCTATTTGCATTTCCCTCAGTATTTAACAGAAATATGTAAATATGGTTAATAATGTGGGTAAAAATCCGACTCCTGGATATATTCATATTGTAAAATAAATAAACAGCGATCACCAGGAGAATCAATGAGAAAAACATTTAATAAAACCTAGCTTTCGTCGGAAGCTTCCGACATCGTCAGGGTTAAAAGCAGTCATTGGGAAGAAACTTATATATGATCACTAGATGCCTGCATCCGGCTTCTGGACCGCGTCACCGGTCCCAGCTGAGCAAATTGCACCCTGAGCATACCCTTTGCATCAGCGCCCAGCCCTTTCCTGTTACTATTCCGTAAGCTATTGTTCACTCCTCCATTGCTAGTTCTGGGGCTGAGTGGGGTCCTCTCCCATCCCTTTTGGGTAGTAGTTGTTTCCATCCCCCCGTCCCCTTGTGCACAGTTCTCCTTGCCGGGGGTCCTGGGGTGCGGGCCATTCGGTTCTCTCCTGATCCCACCACATACTCCATTTAAACTCCGATCGATTCCCCTTGCCCCCTGGGGCTGTAGCTCGGGCGTCTCTCTTCATTCTACGTTTTCCACCCTCCCATCCCTTTTTACATGAGTAGTCCCTGTTTGCCTATCGTTTGACTTGATATCTCTTTCCTTATCTTCGTTTGAAGCGTTCTCTATCACTGCCATATCGATGGCACTTTGCCATCAATCCGCTGTTGATGATCACCATATGGCTAAAACATGACCATCAGTTTGATTTTGATAATGTACAAATTTTGTCCAGTGACGCCACAAAAGGGGGCCGACTGTTGAAGGAAGCCTGGTTCTCGGGAAAAGACTCAGTTAATCGCCACATAGACCTTTGTTCGGCACAACAAGCTTTGAGAACATGGAGTATGAATCGTCATCCCAATCACTGGAGGGAACCTAATCGAAAGCTGTATGATTGATGAAAGGGTACTGCGCCCAATCCTCCATATGATCGCACTAACAGAGTCCTAACTAACTCCCCGCGAACTATGGATACCCTCCTAATGCCCGACCAACAGCTGAATAGTTCCAACCAACAGCTGATGAATTCGATACGGAATAACAAGGATCCGGGGAAGATCGAGAGACTTAACGAGGGACGAAGGGACGAGGAAGGGTGAAATAGGTGACTTGCAGGGCTCCCCGTCACATCTTGGAGCAGTGGTTCTCAACCTTTTTAATGCCGCAACCCCCAACCGGTCGTAAGTCGAGGACTACCCAACCGGTCGTAAATCGAGGACTACCCAACCGGTCGTAAGTCAAGGACTTTCCCTGCCCGGGAGCGCCGCACATGCATTGTGCCGCCCCCTGCGCCAGCCGAAGCGTAGCTGGCAAGTGGCAGAGACGGCGCAGGCCGACCACCGGCTGGGCCACCAGCTGGCCCAGCCCAAGGGAGGTAAGGCACCCACTGGGCCCCATGCGCGCCAGTAACCCTCCCTGCGCCCGCCGGCCTCCCACCTCCCACCCCTGGCCCTCTTTTACTTACATTTTTAGTAGTTGCTCAGCAGGGAGGGGTGGAAACTTCCAGACAGCTCGCCTTCGCTGCAGACAACTTGCAGCACCGTTTGCAGAATGGGACTTTTGGCGGCTCAGCAGGGCAGAGACAGCCTGGACAATTCCTATTGGCTTTTGAAAGCCAATAGAATTAGACTCTATTCAAGAGAGTCTATTCTATTGGTTTTCAAAAGCCAATAGAATAAAAGGGAGTAGCACAGCTAAGGAAAAGGGGAAAAAATGGTGGCCTGTGTTGTTTGGCGACCTCCGTGAAATGGTCATTCGACCCCAAATGGGGTCCCGACCCACAGGTTGAGAACCGCTGCCTTGGAGGAACGTCATCCCCAAAATGGATAGACGATACCCGGAATAATGGAGTGAGACCTAGGAGGACGGGTGACAGGCCCGTAGAGGCAGAGGTTAGAAATAATAGTAAAGACAGGCTACCCGCAAGTAAAATCAGCAGACATGCGATGATAACCCAATCGCGTCAGAAAGGAGAGAGAGACACTTTATCAATAGATTTGACGCGGAAGCACAAGATCATGAACAAAGAATATTCACAGCTACAGCAGAGGGATTCTTCCGTGAAAAACAAATACAAGGGATCTGTGTTGAGCGGAGATGGTGATCATCAACAGCGGATTGGATGGCAAAGTGCCATCGATATGTCAGTGATGGAGAACGCTTCAAACGAAGATAAGGAAAGAGATATCAAGTCAAACGAAAGGCAAACCGGGACTACTCACGTAAAAAGGGATGGGAGGGTGGAAAACGTAGAACGAAGAGAGACGCCCGAGCTACAGCCCCAGGGGGCGGGGGGAATCGATCAGAGTTTAAATGGAGTATGTGGTGGGATCAGGTGAGAACCGAATGGCCCGCACCCCAGGACCCCTGGCAAGGAGAACTGTGCACAAGGGGGCAGGGGGATGGAAAGAACTACTACCCAAAAGGGATGGGAGAGGACCCCACTCAGCCCCAGAATTAGCGATTGGAAGAATGAAAAATAGCGTACGGAATAGTAACAGGAAAGGACTGGGCGCTGGCGCAAAGGGTATGCTCAGGGTGCAATTTGATCAGCTGGGACCAGTGATGGGGTCCAGAAGCCGGATGCAGGCATCTAGTGATCATATATAAGTTTCTTCCCAATGACTGCTTTTAACCCTGACGATGTCGGAAGCTTCCGACGAAAGCTAGGTTTTATTAAATATTTTTCTCATTGATTCTCCTGGTGATCGCTGTTTATTTATTTTACAATATGTAAATATGTATATATTGTAAATCTGTAGACTTTATGTTTTGGCAATGTTAAAAGTAGTTCTAACATTTTCCATAACATCAAGGTTTTTCCTATATAAATATGTGTAGCAGCATATTGTGATTCTGAGTACACTGACACAATATTAAAAATTCTCCTTATTTCAGTCTTATAAGTGTTATTGGAAAAATTGTGGCCTTTTGAACTATCATGTTCTTTAAAAAATAATGTGGGTTTCCTTTAAATCACCTCAATAAAATCTCAGTAATGAGATTTTCCCATTTTATTGTGAATATATATTTATCACCAGTGACAGAAATATCTTTGGATTTTTAAATCATGCCTATTCTAGATTATTAAAATTGTAATTTTTCTAATTGGCACTTAGAGTTAATTCAGCCTTCATTTGCTAAATTGGTAAATCACAAGTGAATTGCAAACTTGTAATATTTTAAAATTATTTTCTTTAAGACAACACTCTTAGTGTTCAGTGAATCATATTAATTTTTCTTGTTAAAATGTTAGTATGTGTTTTGAAATATAATTTTAAATCCTACTCCTAACATTATAATATGCAGATTCATAATAAACAGCTTTGGTACAGACAATATATTGATTCCGATCATTCAAACATTCTAATAAAATATTAGAAAATTGTTTCCTTTTTTATTACAGTCATACAGGTAATCCTTGATTTACAACAACAGCTGAGCCCAGAATTTTAGTTATAAGTCATTTCAGTCATAGGTCTAATGACCACGTTAGATTTTTACTTCTTTATGATGATTGTTAAATGAGTCATTGTGATCATTAAGTAAGTCGTGCAGTTATTAAATGAATCATATGGCTGTAAGTCCAAATCCAATTGATCCAATGGGCATTTTTTTTTTGCCAAAACAGCAAAAAGCATCATAAAACTTGTTCATGTGACTGCAGAATGCTGCAACTGATTGTAAATGCTCCTGATCATGTGACTAAGAGTGCTGTGGCAGTCATAACTTCAAGGACAGATTACAAGTAATTATTTTCAAGTCCATTGTAGCTTAACAGCTGTTAAGCAACTAGTTGTAAGTCAAGGACTACCTGTATTAAGATTTGGTCATCCTAAATAAAACAGGTTTGCACAAATATGTTTCATGCAGATGCCCAACATATGGAGTTGGATTCAGACAACATGGTTATACGTGCTTAGAACTAATTCACTGAAAATACTGGGAGTTTACTAAGTCTTATAGGAGTTGATTCTGAATAGGTCTAGACTTTAGTCTACAAAAATATTTGTGGACTTCCAGTGATTAATTCTTGCAGGCCAACCAAGCCAAGCTAATGGCATCGTGTTAACTTCAGCAATAACTTGTTTTCCTGTTTGTCAGGTATCCAAGGGTGGTATATCAATCTGTTTTGAATCACTTCTGGAACAGACTAGCTAATTTGACACTATTTCAAAATTTGGTGGCTTGAAGCTTTATGCATATTTTGTTTCTTTCAGTGGAGCTTATATAAAAAACAAAATAAAATAGCCAATTTCTATGTAGATGGGCACTTGGCATCATAAAGTTAAGTAATACAGGAAAATTATTTTATTATTATATTTTTTAACTTATTCATGGTCTCCTGGTTTCTAACCTTATGCCTCAACATGACTGAACAGAAGAAAAGATATAATAGTTATATTATATAATTATATACTTATATAAAAGTATAATAGTTGCAACATTCAGTGCAATTATGACTGTTATCTTTGTGTTGCAGCTAAATATATTTGTGAGTGAATTATTTTTCAGCACTATAGTATCTCTCCTTTCTCCAGAGTTATGGCATGCAAATCTATCTAAGGGGAACAAAGTAGAGATTTAAGAAAGATGCAGAGAATTGTTCTAGCAAAATCCATTTAATTATTATGCTATATCTACTGCCATAAGCTCTAACCACAAGATTGCAAAAGATTTAATTGAGTAATAATGTCACTGCAGAAAATGTGGCATCTCGGTTTGCTTTGTTCAACTGATCATTGCAAATAATGCAATAAATGTGCTCAGAAATGCCTAACTTAAATACTCCAGTGTTCGCTATCTAAAATACAATAGAGAAAAGAGCATCTCCCTTGTTTTAGACAATTCATGTGTGAAAACAGCTATAATGCTTATACTGCAACTGGGAGCTGTCTGTATACAGTATATGTAAAATTGCATTCTGCAGAAACTTAAAGTACATGTTTCTCTGCACCTGTCTTTTTTTATATATAAAAAATGTTATTGTTTTTTTAATTTGTACAACAAAATGCTCAAGACACACCATGGTGGTTGGGTGATCAATCATCCAGAAACAAAATCATATAATACCTCGAGTAAATACATTAAATGTTCCCTCTCTATTTCCCTCAAATAATATAACATATTTAAAATAATCCATTTCTACATTTCATTTCTATAAATCCTAATCCTGTTTTGAACTTTATTAATTTACAGTTATCATAGTCCAATTTAATCTTAGATAAACATATTATCACTTTGGGTATCCCTTCTAAAATACAAATCGAGATCCATTCTTCGATGCTTTGCATACTGCACAGTCCAAATATGTTTTGCATCCCTTCAAATTTAGCCCTTCTGCAAAATCTTGCATTTGCTGCAAAACTTTAAAGCTTGCATGGCCAAGTCTTCTATGTAGAAGATGAACACATGAATCATGCTCTGCAACATTCTTAAATATATGGGAATGTTGAACCTTTTGTCCCTGCAATGCATATAGATTATCTTCCTTTATGCCTTCTGCACAAATATTCCCATTCCTTTTGATGAGACACTTCCTATTTACAAAAATAATCTCAAAACCTTGTTTGTCTAAATTAGACACACTTAACAAATTATGTTCCATCTCAGGTACACAAAGCACATTGGTAAACTTTGATTCCAAATATGGAATTTTTACATTGCCTCTTCCAATGACTTTTGCTTTCATTTACCAAAGCCACAGCTTCTTGTGCTACTGGAACAAACTTGCAAAATAATTCAGAGTCATTAACAATTGTTTGACTTGCCCCACTATCTATTAGCCACTTGTCTCTGTTGTTGCTATAGCAAACTTTTGCAACATCAAAATGTTCCTTTTGCAAACCAGTCCTTTTTGGTTGCACAAATGTCCTTTGCTGCAAATAGTTCATTTGCAAACAATTTCTTTTCAGATGTGTCTTTCCACAAATGTAGCAATTCTTTTCTTGCTTAGCTCTCTGCTTGCAAAATGTTTCTTCTTCGGAGACTTGCAGTCTGGACCCCCTCCTCAGGAATTTCTCCTCGTGGCTGCTTCTAAAATGGCGCTTTTTTCTTCATTAAGCAAACATGCCTTTAAAGCCTCAAAATTTAAGTCTTGCTCTTCTTTACACTCAAATATTGCAGAAACTGTGTCCCAGGTTTTATCTAAATTGTTCAACACCAATAAAACCTTCTGGGACTCAGGGAATTTAATCCCACGTTGTTCTAAGTCCAAAAATAAACTTTGCATTTTATTTAAATGCTGTTCCACAGATTCACCTGGTTGCAAACAGGCCCTGTAAAGTTTTCTTGACAATTGCACTATATTGCATGCAGAAACATTCACGTGCACAGCTCTCAACTTCAACCAAATCTCCTTTGAAGTCTTTAAATTTGCAACATTTAGAAATTGTTCATCATCTAAATTCAAGATGAGATAAGCCATTGCTTGATCATGTCTCTTCTGATCAGCAACTGCAAATACGTATGGTGGATTTTCTACAATATACCACAGCTCTTTAGCTTTCAGCAAACATTCCATTTTTGCAGCCCATACAATGTAATTCTTCTGGCCCAAACGAGGCACACAGCTTTCCTTAAATTCCATTACAGCCATTCTGCTAATTCTGCCTTGTTCTTATACTTTCTAAACACAGGCAATTTCTTCCAGCTTTAAATTACAATGCAGTCTTTAGTAAGCTCTGGGCCCATAACCTGTTAGAGAATTTTAATTTCTCTATTGGTGAAAAAATAAATCAGAAGCTCTCACAGTTGACTGCATTTAGCTGATTCAAAATAACTTCTTTATATTCATATAAAAATATTTACAATACCATACATTCTTCTTTACAGCAACATAGCACAAATGAAGACTTCTTCCAGAGAAATACAGAGAGAAACCTGAGACTGGAAATTCAGCTTCTAACTCAATACCCTTTTGCACAGACTCAGTAGCACTTTCTTCACATTGGCTGACTGAGTTACCACATGACTCTTCCTGCTCATGAATATTCCAACATATTTGCTATAGGACAGTGGTTCTCAACTTTTTAATGCCGCGACCCCCCAACCGGTCGTAAGTCGAGGACTACTCAACCGGTCGTAAGTCGAGGACTACTCAACTGGTGCAGCACCATTTGCAGAATGGGACTTTTGGTGGGCTCAGCAGGGCAGAGACAGCCTGGACAATTCCTATTGGCTTTTGAAAGCCAATAGAATTAGACTCTATTAAAGAGAGTCTATTCTATTGGCTTTCAAAAGCCAATAGAATAAAAGGGAGTAGCACAGCTAAGGAAAAGGGGGAAAAATGGCGGACTGGGTTGTTTGGCGACCCCCGTGAAATGGTCATTTGATCCCAAATGGGGTCCCGACCCACAGGTTGAGAACCACTGCTATAGGATGATGTTTTGGAGATAAGTTGTCACACACTGAAAGGGGTAAAATCCTTTTTCCTGTATTCTTGATAATTTTTATATAATGAAGAGATGAGATAATTCATTTTACAAAACATAGTGTATATTCTCCCTTCCGATAGACACAATATAATAGAAAGAAAAAGTTAACACTTTCAGAATCTGCTTTCAAAAAGTAGAAACCCAATCTTTACTTACACAGATTTATTTTTTTATTTTTGAAGAACAGAATTCATTATATGTAGAAAACCTGTTCCAAATCTTCACCACTACTTTGATCCTTACAAGCAAAGCAGTCAGTGTTTGTGTAGAAAAAAGAACCAGTGAAACATGTTGGAGAATAAGCTTATTACATGAAAATACATGAGCTGAAAAATAGCAAGATTTTAAAGTTGCGGAATTTTGTGTAATATTTGGTTGCAAGAATAAGAAAACACTGGTGGAGAGCAAGCTTATTGCATGAAAATAAGAGATGAAAGAGATAAAGATAGCAAGACTATAAAGTTGTATAATTGGCTGTAATATTTAGTTATAAGAATAAGCAATAAAAGATTTTGCTAAAAAGAACAGGATAACTGTAGTATAACAATAATAAACAAACATTTATGTTATAAATACTGTAAGAAAAGCTCATGCCAAGCTCATGCCAAGTTATTTCTCAGCCTTTTAAGTATTGACTCTTGAACTATTCTAGTGTATTTCCAGCTAACTTACTAAGTCAGCAATCCCTAAAGCAGCTCCCAAATAATTGGTGACATTACTGAAAAGCTAAGTAAAAAAGAGACCTGGCTATAAAGAGAGTGCAACCAATACAGCTCACAATTTCACTGTCTACATTTATGGATAAAGAAGAGTAGAATGATGTGGATCCTTCCAAACTTCCTGCATATGATGATGATGATGATATCCATTAAGTCAAGTCTGATTCTTGGCGATTCTGTAGGCCAGGTCTCTCCACATCTTCTGATCTTGCAGTACTTGAGTTTTTCTATGCTCTGGCTGGTGTCAATTTTCATAGCGTCCAGCTGTATTCTTTGATGACCTAATTTCCTTTTACCGTTAACTCTTCCCAACATAATTGTTTTCTCCAGTGAATTCCCTGATTCAGTATGAAAAATATAATTAAGACATTTTGTGAAGTACAGTTTACTTAAGTTGTAAACTTTATCATGGATTCCCTGGAGGGAAGAATTGTATTTAATGATCATCCTTTCTTTTCTCTGGGGATTCCTTATAACTTGTCCTTAAAGGCCGCATAGACTTTCTTGAACCACATGGCACCTTATTTGTCCTTTTAATCTACTGATTACTTCTTGCTCCCCATTGTATTCTGTTTGGAATAGGACAATTCACCGCAGCTATCTCACCATTGCCAACTTGATGTGGTCATCTCGACACAGCCAACTCACTGGACAGCTCTCATGGCCAACTTGCCACAGGATAACTTGCCACAGAAAATTCCATGTATGATAATTGAATAAATGTTATCTGCCACTGTTTCTTCGACATAATTCCCATTTTTGTCAATGGAAACAATGTCAAAGAAACAGTGGAGGATAACCTTTATCACATTGAGTTATTCCATGTGGAATTTTCTGTGACAAGTTGTACCACAGCAAGTTGGCCATGGTGAGTTGTCCCATGGCGAGTTTGCCACAGTGAGAGGACTGTAGCAAGCTGTCCTAGAGCTTATTCTGTTTTCTTTCTAAAGCAGCTCCCAAATAATTGGTGATGTTACTGAAATTTGCCTCTTTAACTGACTGTTATTATGGCCATTTCACAGATTCTTAACTCTGCTAAGGGATTAATGCCAGTACCAGCTTAGCTTTCTAAAGTACAGATAGTCAACTTACAATAGTACATTTAATTACCATTCAAAGTTACAATGGCACTGAAAAAAGTGACTTATGACCACTTTTCACACTTATGACTTATGACCATTGCAGCATCCTCATGGTCACATGATTTATATTTGGATGCTTGACAACTGAGTCACATTTAGACAGTTGCACTGTCCCGAAATCATGTGATCCTCTTTTGTGACCTGACAAGCAAAGTCAATGGGGAAACCAGATTCAGTAACCATGTTACTAATTTAAGAACTGCGGTGATTCACTTAAATGTGGTGAGAAAAGTCGTAAAATAGGGCAAAACTCACTTAACAAATTTTTCACTTAGCAACATAAACTTTGGGTTCAATTGTGGTCGTAAGTGGAGGACTACCTATATCTCTTCATTGATTGAAAACATCAGGTTTTCAATATGCATTGTAAAATAGTTTACCCTCATGAGATATATTTCCTCTCCTACCAGTACACATTGTAAAGTTGTGTTAATATTCATGTTCTGATGGATATGTGAATATTGGTGGCCTGCCTTTGGCAAGCTTTTTTGTTTAATGTAGATTTTTGATGATTTTAGTTTTAGTTTATATGTTTTAAAGTTACTGAATTGTAAGGATTTTAACCAGAAGCTTGCCTGTGTGCATAGCAAGCTTTTAACACTTGTATTGTATTTTATTGTATGAGCTTGAGATTGCACAATGTACAAATGGTTGTACTGTAATAAATAAATAAAATTATTCAACTGGTGCATTCTGCCCTCAGTATATTCCATCCCACATTACTATGAATTTAAATGGAACATTGTATTCTGATTTTGCTGAAGCTTTCTATCAGAAAAAAATAAAAAATGCTGTAATAAAAATGTTAATCCTATAAAATGGCAGCTCAAAATGAAATTACCATATAATTGTCTTACAACAATTTAGAGTTTTTTATGCTATAGTTCCTATTTTGTGCATCTATATTTGCAACTTTTTATATACTACATTCCAAAATGACTCCAAGTGATTTACAATATAACATTAAAAAATAGATAATCATCCCACTAAAAAGTAAAAAAGGTATACCACAAAGCTCATTCTAGGTGTCAGAACCCACATCCTAAGGGGGCTCTTTCTAATTCTAACTTTATTCTTTCTATTCTTCTGGGTTCTGCCATGCTCCTGGAAGGGAGGGGAAAACGTTGTGGGCTGTTCCTTTGTTTATCGCTACAATGTAATTCTTTCGCTGCCTCCGCATACACGCTCTTTGAACTGTCTTTCCCCTTGATGTCACCTCGGGGGAAGAGAAAGAAATGTACCTCCGGGCACTGGCTTATCTCCTCTTTTGGAAGGGAAGGTGCGAAGACCCAACAAACATTGGTACAAGCCTGAGACAGTCTGGAGTTATCAGCTTTTTCCCAAAACTGACTTAACACCTGGGGATTGGCCCATTTGAACTGACCGGATGAACTGTTGGGGTGGGGTTTGCTTGGGACACTTTTAACCTATTCATCTGAGCGGGAAACCCTCAGATCCTATCTATTATGCCTGCTATCAGCTTCTCCTAATAAAAGTTCCTTTTGGAAGAAACTGCTTCCACAAGTTCTGCTTTCTTAGGATGAGGTTCTGAAGTGGGCCTTGACATTAGACAGGATCTGCAGTAATAGCCCGGAAGGAAAGCCCTTACCGGGAGACTTGGCAAATCATGTCGGACAACGGAATAGAGAGAGAGGAACCTGCCATGGGTGGGGAAGCCTCCTGCCAAGCAGACCCCTGCAAATACTCCAGCTTCAGATCCTAGAGCTCCTCAGAAGAGGAGGTGGTGACAAAACGTCGCCACAAGCCCAGGTGGTCGATGGGTGTTGGAAGGAAGGAGGACTGGGAGAAGAAGGCCAGACAGGGCAGTCACCAGCCGGGCTGGAAGGAGGAGATGGAAAGTTTCTCCATCTCAGCAAGGACAAAGATCGCCCAGGGCACTTCAGCCGATTGTTGGAACAGGCAATCAGCATGATGAAAATAGCCCTTGACTCCATGAAGGAGGAGAAAGCTGAACCATACCGGGGTACCATCTGCCTGGGATCCGGGAGGAGAGCCAATGAAGGGGAAACCGACCCAAGGCTTCTGATCCATCCAAAGGAACTATTGAAACTGCCATGGTCACTGCTGCTGCAGCCACCCCCTGCAGTATGGAAACTACAGACAGAGAAGGGAGGTGACACAAGCGAAAAAACCGACACCGATCCATCCAGAAGTTCTCACCGCTAGATGTGAAGTTCCGGGGGGAGCCATGGTGGCTGGGATTTTTCTTAACCCAGGTGCTAAACTATATGGAGGAATACGACCAGGACATCCCAGCCAACCAAGCCAGAATTCGCATCGTACAAGCAGCCCTGGATGGCATTGCAGCATATTGGGTCGTAGACCTCCACGATTCAGATGCACCGGAGCTACTGAAGTTCAACCAATTCATGGTTTCCCTCAGATGCCGGTTCAAAGACCCCTTAGCCGATTAAAAAGCCAGGGAGTGGATAAAGATGGTGAAACAGGGTAGACGACCAGTGGCGGAATACACCCAGGAATTCCGGACCCTGGCCAGCAAACTGAATTGGCTAGAGGAGATCCTGCTCAGCCATTTCAAAGATGGATTGAATTATAACCTCTGTGATGCCTGCCTTGGGGAGATCCTCATCAGCTGCAAGACTGGCTGAGGAAGCCAAGATTGACCTGGCCAAGAGGCAACGCAGAGGGGGGAGATTGTGGGGAAAGTCACCATCGGAGCCGACCCATGAGCCAGCAAAGCAATCATCAACCACCAAAAGAACTACCAGATGTTTCAAATGTGGGAAAGAGGGGCACCGCGCTGCCGAATGCTGATCTCGCACCCCGAATGGAAAGCCTGATTGGGTCCCAGCTGGGAATCCCGGAAAACTGCCAGCAAAGACAAAGGAGATGGCCATGAAAGGCATGGAAGCCGTCGAGTTCCCCACCTCTGCTCCGCGAGGAAAGAGAACTCTGGCCCACACAGGAGGGACATTCCACTCATCCAAGGATGAACCCCTGGTAAGTGGACCCATTGTGCCCCTCACCAGGATAGTAAAGTTGTTAGCCCCTGACATGCCCGAAGCCATAGAAGTCAGGGCATTGATTGACTCTGGTTGCACTTGCTGCCTTATAAGCCCAACGTTAGTGCGGAATTTAGGAATTCCGGTGAGGCTGAAGAAACCGATCTCGTTCAGTCAATTAGATGGGTCCATAGCAAGGCGGATGCCTGCCACCCTATCAATGCTACCAGTTCAACTCACCCTGGGGGACCACATAGAGACTATAACATTTGTGGTAACCCCTGGTGTGGAATGCCCCATAATTCTGGGCATGGCATGGCTGGCCAAGTGGAACCCACAGGTGAACTGGAGGACGGCAGAGTTTAGATCCCCAAAAAGAGAGTCGACCAAGGCACCAGCCCAGCCCCCACTAAGGGAAGCCCTGACCAAGAAAGCCATGGTAGGGGGGGGAAAGGAACTACCTGAAATACCAGAGGAGTATAGAGACTTGGCTGAAGTATTCAGCGAGGAAAGGTCTGATGAATTGCTGCCTCATAAACCCACGGATTGTGCGATAGAAATCAGACTGGACGCAAAACTTCCCAAGCCTAGATTGTACTCCAGGAGCCCGCAAAAATTGGAGGAAATGCAGAAATTCATAGATAAAAATTTAGAAAGGGGTTTCATTCAGCTGGCAAAGCTGAAAACTGCCACCCTATGCTGTTTCAAGAGAAGAAGGATGGGACTCTTTGCCTCTGTGTCGATTATAGGGCTTTAAACGCAATAAGTGAAAGCAATCTATACCATGGTGGCAAACCTATGGCATGGGTGCCAGAGGCAGCATGCAGAGCCTTCTCTGTGGGCACACACGCCGTCGCCCCAGTCCTAGGCCTTCAGCTGGGTTTTGTAAAACCTTTTCGCTTTAGGCTTCCACAGCCGTGTGCAAAAAAAAAAAAGGTTCAATCAGTCAATTTCAACTCGCGGGGAAAAAAAAGATCTTGCAAAGTTGGAATTGATTGATTGAATTTTTTAGTCCCATCCAGTCTGCCGTTACCACCACAACCACACCCACCCAATGGGCCATGCCAACCTAATTTGCCACCCCCAGCCAATGGGCCACACCCACCCGGCACCCGACAATGCATAAGTGGGTTTTGGGTTACAGTTTGGGCACTCAGTCTCTAAAAGGTTCACCATCACTGATCTATACCCTCTGCCTCTCATGAAAGACATGTTATCCCACCTTTCGAAAGGGAAGATCTTCACCAAACTGGACTTAAGGGAAGCTTACTACCGAATCAGAATAAAGGAGGGGGATGAATGGAAGAAAGACAGCATTTAATTGCCCCTTGGGGTGCTACCAATTTCGGGTTCTACCTTTTGGGTTGCAAGGAGCCTCTGCCGTATTCATGCAATTGATAAATGATGTGCTAAGGGAGCACCTGTACAAGGTGGAACTCGTTTATCTGGATGACATCCTTATATTCACTTAGACCATGGACGAGCATGTCAAACTGGTCAGAGCAGTCCTAAACAAACTATGGGCAGCTCACCTTTATGCGAAACTTTCTAAGTGCGAGTTCCATAAGGATAAAATTGACTATCTCAGATACCGCATCTCCCCAGATGGCATAGAAATGGACCCTGAGAAAGTCTGAGCAGTGCTAGAGTGGGCTCCGCCCCACACTAGAAAACAATTGCAGAGTTTCCTGGGGTTCGCTAACTTATACTGACAGTTTATTCTCTCCTTCACCCAAATAGCATTGCCAATTACTAGATTATTGAAAACAAGGGGGGAGGGAAAACCCAACCTGAGCCAACCATTAAAATTACAGTAAAATGCCAAGCCGCATTCAAGAGACTGAAAAAGCTGTTTTCTGTAGAGCCGGTACTAAGGCATCCTGACACCAACAAACCTTTTGTAATTCAGGCGGATGCCAGCGACGTAGCCACAAATTGCATACTCATTGAATCATAATAGAACTAAAATTTCTTTATACTTCAGTTTGTTATACTACCCATTTCAGATAAAAATATTCTACGTCTCAGGTTACTCTAACCACACTTATTGTTTGGATATGGCTAAAGGGGGAGGGATTTACTCCTTTATTTGAACACAAACATCTCTATGTAATATAAAGAACACCACTTGAAACTTCTGAAATTTCAAAAGTGATCTGCCATTAGGCTTAGAAAGCTGTTAAACCAGAAAAATGCATTCCAGCTGCTGTTCTCTTTGTAGAACTGGTTGTGCTGCAGTTTGAATTCTTTTGTAAGTGTGTTATGTTAGAGAATTTTAATTTCTCTGTTGTGAAAAAATAAATCAAAAGCTCTCACAGTTGACTGCATTTAGCTGATTCAAAATAACTTCTTTATATTTATATCAAAATATTTACAATACCATACATTTTTCTTTACAGCAACATAGCACAAATGAAGACTTCTTCCAGAGAGATACAGAGACAAACCTGAGACTGGAACTCAATACTCTTTTTGCACAGACTCAGTAGCACTTTCTTCACATTGGCTGACTGAGTTACCACATGACTCTTCCTGCTCATGAATATTCCAACACTCCTCCCTTCATGACAGGAAGAGACATCAGACTTTTTAACTTAATACATTTTCCATAGTGAACACCACCCAATGGTTTAGTCATCATGTCTGCCAAATTATCCTCAGAAGAACAATAATGTAAACTAATCAATTTTCCTTTTACAGCTTCCCTGACATTGCAATACTTAATGTCTACATGTTTACTTCTGTTCTTCACCATCACCAGTTTATTTATTTATTTTATTTATTTATTTATTAAAATTTATAGACCGCCCCACTCCCGCAGGACTCCAGGCGGTTAACAATAAAAACACAATATAACTTAACAAGACAAACAATACAGTAACATTCATCCAGGGGTCAGATTTTATAAACCCCAGGCCTGCCAGAAAAGCCAGGTCTTAAGCAGCTTGCGGAAAACCAACAGGGTGGGAGCGGTCCTAATCTCCAGGGGGAGCTGGTTCCAAGACGTGGGCGCCATCACAGAGAAAGCCCTCCCCCGTGGCCCCACCAAATGGCACTGCTTGGCCGACGGGACCTGAAGGAGGCCCAGCCTGTGAGATCTGACCGGACGAAGGGAACTATGAGGTAGTAGGCGGTCTCGCAAATAGCCTGGCCCTGAGCCATATAGAGCTTTAAAGGTAATAACCAACACCTTGAATTGGACCCGGAGATCAATAGGCAACCAGTGCAGCTCATGGAGGATAGGTGTAACGTGGGTGTACCGAGGAACACCCGCTATCACTCGCGTGGCTGAATTCTGAACCAACTGTAGTCTCCAAATACTTTTCAAGGGTAGCCTCATGTAGAGTGCGTTGTAGTAGTCCAGGCGTGAGGTGACAAGGGCATGAGTTACTGTAAGGAGAGCCTCCCGGTCCAGGTAGAGTCACAACTGGTGCAACAGACGAACTTGTGCAAAGGTCCTCCCAGCCACAGCCGTCAAATGATGTTCCAATTTCAGCTGTGGATCAAGGAGGACACCCAAGTTGCGAACCCGCTCCGAAGGGGGTATATTTTCCCCTGCTAGAGTCAACACTGGACAGTTAACATGATCCTTGGGAGGCAACATCCAAAGCCACTCGGACTTGTCAGGATTGAGCCTGAGTCTGTTAACCCCCATCCAGACCCTCACGGCTTCAAGACAATGGGCCTTCACATCAGACGCTTCACTGAGAGAGCTCGGGGAAGAGATATATAGCTGGGTGTAAGGACCCACCCCACTTTGCATCTTAAGAAGACAGAACTCTTGGAATAATTCTTCCAACAGGAATCCTTTATTAAGAAGAAGTGATTGCAGGCGTGCTAGACAGGACTTGGGGTCCAAGCTCTCCAATTCAAGGTTTTAAGGGGTTCCCCAGTAGTCCCACTCAATCACCCCCCCTTCCAGTGATAGTTTCAGGCATCACAATTCCACCCCTTTTTTTCTTTCTTCCGTCTGGATGGAGACTTCAGATAAACTACATGAAAGGTAAATAACCTCCTTTGTTATGGTAAGGTTCTTTGGTGCTAACTACATTCAAACTCTTTGAGGTTGCAATAAACACATTCAGTTCCTTAGAAATATACTGAAGGAAGTGAGGGCCATAAAGCCCCTTTGTTCTCCCCCTTCTCTCCCTCTTATGGCAGAATCCAGAGAAGGCAGAATTGGGGTTTTCTATATTTGATAATTAAAGATGAAATATAATTGGATTCTGACACTGGGTATCATCAGCATACTGATGAAACCTCACCCCGTGCTGTCTGATGATCTCACCCAGCGGCTTCATGTAAATGTTAAATAGGAGGGGGGAGAGGACCAACCCCTGCGGCACCCCGCATTCAAGGGGCCTCGGGGTTGACCTCTGCCCCCCCACCAGTACCGATTGCGATCGGCCAGAGAGGTAGGAGGAGAACCACTGTAAAACGGTACCTCCCACTCCCACCCCTCCAAGTTGTCGCAAAAGGATACCATGATCGATGGTATCAAAAGCCACTGAGAGGTCAAGTAGCACCAAGACAGAGGAATAACCCCTGTCTCGGGCCCGCCAGAGATCATCCATCAGCGCGACCAAAGCAGTTTCTGTGCTGAAGCCGGGCCTGAAGCTAGATTGAAAAGGGGCTAGGTAATCCGCTTCATCCAGAGACCGTCAGAGCTGGAGCGCCACCACTCTCTCTACAACCTTCCCCAAAAAGGGGAGATTGGAGACTGGACGGAAGTTATTTAAATCAGCCGGGTCCAGGGTAGGCTTCTTGAGAAGGGGCCTCACAACCGCTTCCTTCAAGGGTTGCGGGAAAGACCCCTCCCTCAACGAAGTGTTGATCAACACCTGGAGCCAGCCTCATGTCACCTCCTTGGCGGCCGAGACCAACCAGGAAGGACACGGGTCCAATAAACAAGTGGAGGTGCTCATCGCTCCCACCGCTCTGTCAACATCCTCAGCGGTCACCAACTCAAATTCATCCCATAAAACTGGGCTAAGACCTGCCCCGGTCATCTCAGAAGGCCCTGCCCAATCAGAGTCTAGGTCTGTCCGAATCCGAGCCATTTTGTCTGATAGAAACTGCACAAATTCTTCCGCCCTACCCTGTAAGGGCTCCCCAGCTTCCCGAACGTTAAGTAGGGAACGGGTCACCCTAAACGGCGGTGGGGCGAGATTGCAGACACAATAAGTGTGGAAAAATGCGAACATTTTGCCGCTCGTATCACCACTAAATAAGTCCTAATATAGGCTCTTAAAAGTGTCTGGTCGGGTTCGGAGTTACTAGCTGTTTTTTGCCATTTTTATACAGGCAGCATTGTCTTCAAATATCTTTACAGATTCTTTTACATTAATATTTAACTCTTGCAACAACTGTACATCATTATTTGGCAATACCTTTTTCTTACATACCCACTTACAACCCACAGTTTTGGTTCCCTGTGGCAAAGTCACTGATTTAAATACTTCATGGTTTCCCATGGATTTCATCTCTTTATCCATGGCCTCCTTCCATCTTTCTTGTTCAGCTTTTTGTAATGCCAATACTTCTTTATAACTTCTTGGCTCATACCACACATTGCAAACCTTTACCTTGCTGGCAGAATACCTGTCAGGTGGAATTCCTTTATTACATCGCTCTGACCTAGGTGGTATTAACTGCTCCTGTGTCTCAAGTCTATCTGGCTTTATGTCTCGTTCAGCCTCTCCTCCCTGAACATTGACATCTTCAATAATCATTTTTCCATCATTAGATGAGTTATTGTCGTTAAATAGTTCACCATCATTAAGTGAGACATACCCAGAATTTGCATTAATTGTGTCCCAATTTTGTTCTGCAAAATTAGCAGACCTTGAAATTACAATTCTTTTACTTCCATCGCTAAAGCGATATCCTTTTGACCCTGGCTCATAGCCCATAAACCTGAGCTTTCTTGCCTTTTGCTGTCCCTTTCTTCTGATTGCTTTCGGAATATGCACCCATGCAGTACTTCCAAAAATTCTCAAATGTGCCAGTGATGGCTTTCTCCCATATAGAATGGCATATGGAGTATTATTAATGGAGGAACTCCACAGCCTGTTAACTATATAATTTGCAGTCAATATGCTTCTCCCCAATATGACCTACTCATACCAGAATCCTCTAATAATGAATCTTTCATTGTTTGCAAAACACCATTCCTTCTTTCAGCTACATCGTTCTCTGTTGCTGTGTAAGGATTTGTATGTCTGTGTCTTGTCCCCAACTGCCCCAACCATTGTTGGAATTTAGTTGAGATAAATTCAGTACCTCTGTCAGTTTGCAACTGACACACTTGTTGTCTGTACCTTCTCTCTACAAATCTTACCCACTGTTTGAATTGTTGTAGCACCTCTGTCTTTGCTCTAAGCAAGTAACAAAAACTATACCTGCTATAATCATCAACAATTACCAGTGCATATTTTGCTGCTCCCAAACTGGCTTGCATAGGTCCTATCAGATCTGCATGGACCAGCTCTAGAACTCTTTTTGTTTGTCTTGTGCTACATTTACTAACTGGGAATGCCTTTGACTTCGATGCTTTGCATACTGCACAGTCCAAATATGTTTTGCATCCCTTCAAATTTAGCCCTTCTGCAAAATCTTGCATTTGCTGCGAAATTTTAAAGCTTGCATGGCCAAGTCTTCTATGTAGAAGATGAACACATGAATCATGCTCTGCAACATTCTTAAATATATGGGAACATTGGACTTCCGGTGGATCTGCGCGCGCGATGGCGGCTACTTTGTAGCCGTCCTCCTGGGAAAGTGTTAGAACCGCTATGAACAGCAGACATCAGCTGTTCTGCGGTTCAAAATCTCCCTCCTGGGCAAAGGGAGGGAGAAGAGTATCATCCGAATAGTGGTAGAGCCTCTTATGCACCCCCAAGGTTTTCTTTTGGGGGGTGAAAAGAGTGCTCCCACGGAGTTCGGATTGTCTCCGCTTCCCAGCTGTTTTTGTCTCTAGGGACAAAAGCCGCTGCAACCACCTCCGCAATTAAAGTGTTCTGGTGAGTTTTCTTAAAAAAGCGGACAGAGCTGAGTAGAGGATTTTGTTTTTTCTGATCTTATTTGGATTTTAAATTTAAAGATTTACTTTTATTCCCTCTTTTTGTTTTTTTCTTTTGTTGAAAGGGAAAGTAAAATGGCGATCGGCAGGGTTTTTGGTGTTTTTTTTTCTTTTTTTGACTGGAACAGAATGGAATGGATTTGATTATTTATAATGATGTTGGGTTTGGATTTTAGGAGGATTACTTTCCCTTTCTGTTTAACTTTTTTTATTTCTTGATGGATTTTTCTTTGTTTTTTGTACTTTAAAAAAAAAACCAGAATGGTTTAATTATTGTAATTAATTGTTTATGGTATATAGTTTATATGTGTATTTTTGAGTTTGATGACAAAGAAAGAGGGATAGATTTTATGTAATACAAGTATGATATTATGGAGATTGAATGAAAATTCTAGATAAGTAGTGTATTTTTAGATATAATTTTTTTTGTTTTGTTTTTTATATATTGGTTTTAAAGTATTTTATAATTTGTTTAATTATTGTAATTAATTGTTTATGGTTTACATGTGTTTAAAAATTTTTCTTTTAAGTTTTAATTAAGCCTATATTCAGCTCTGGGAATGTTGGGGGAGGGTTGGGGTGGGTTGGGAGGGTTTGGGGAGGGGGATTTTTTTTCTTCTGTAAAACTTTAAAAAACTTTTAATAAAAAAAATATATATATGGGAACATTGAACCTTTTGTCCTTGCAATACATATAGATTATCTTCTTTTATGCCTTCTGCACAAATATTCCCATTCTTTTTGATGAGACACTTCCGATTTACAAAAATGATCTCAAAACCTTGTTTGTCTAAATTAGACACACTTAACAAATTATGTTCCATCTCAGGTACACAAAGCACATTGGTAAACTTTGATTCCAAATATGGAATTTTTACATCGCCTCTTCCAATGACTTTTGCTTTCTGGCCATTTGCCAAAGCCACAGCTTCTTGTGCTACTGGAACAAACCTGCAAAATAATTCAGAGTCATTAACAATTGTTTGACTTGCCCCACTATCTATTAGCCACTTGTCTCTGTTGTTGCTATAGCAAACTTTTGCAACACCAAAATGTTCCTTTTGCAAATCAGTCCTTCTTGGTTGCACAAATGTCCTTTGCTGCAAATTGTTCCTTTGCAAACAGTTCCTTTTCAGATGGTTGTTTGCTCCACAAATGTAGTAATTCTTTTCTTGCTTAGCTCTCTGCCTGCAAAATGTTTCTTCTTCGGAGACTTGCAGTCTGGACCCCCTCCTCAGAAATTTCTCCTCCTCGTGGCTGCTTCTAAAATGGCGCTTTTTTCTTCATTAAGCAAACATGCCTTTAAAGCCTCAAACTTTAAGTCTTGCTCTTCTTTACACTCAAATATGGCAGAAACTGTGTCCTAGGTTTTATCTAAACTGTTCAACACCAATAAAACCTTCTGGGACTCAGAGAATTTAATCCCACGTTGTTCTAAGTCCAAAAATAAACTTTGCATTTTATTTAAATGCTGTTCCACAGATTCACCTGGTTGCAAACAGGCCCTGTAAAGTTTTCTTGACAATTGCACTATATTGCAAGCAGAAACATTCACGTGCACAGCTCTCAACTTCAACCAAATCACCTTTGCAGCTTTAAATTTGCAACATTTAGAAACTGTTCATCATCTAAATTCAAGATGAGATAAGCCATTGCTTGATCATGACTTTTCTGATCAACAGCTGCAAATACTTGTGGTGGATTTTCTACAATATACCACAGCTCTTTAGCTTTCAGCAAACATTCCATTTTTGCAGCCCATATAATGTAATTCTTCTGGCCCAAACGAGGCACACAGCTTTCCTTAAATTCCATTACAGCCATTCTGCTAATTCTGCCTTGTTCTTATACTTTCTAAACACAGGCAATTTCTTCCAGCTTTAAATTACAATGCAGTCCTTAGTAAGCTCTGGGCCCATAACCTGTTAGAGAATTTTAATTTCTCTGTTGGTGAAAAAATAAATCAAAAGCTCTCACAGTTAACTGCATTTAGCTGATTCAAAATAACTTCTTTATATTTATATCAAAATATTTACAATACCATACATTCTTCTTTACAGCAACATAGCTCAATTGACGACTTCTTACAGAGAGATACAGAGACAAACCTGAGACTGGAAAATCCAGCTCCTAACTCAATAATCTTTGTGCACAGACTCAGTAGCACTTTCTTCACATTGGCTGACTGAGTTACCACATGACTCTTCCTGCTCATGAATATTCCAACATGTTACTACTGCATCTGAACTTGGAGAGTTGCTGGAAAATCCTAGTAACCTAATCACACGCCTTCTTTTTATATTAATTTAAAACTGCTTTGGTGAATCAACCATCTGAATTGTAATAAGATGGTAAAAACTAATGTTGCTTCTTATTAAAACCCAAGAACTATTAACTGAATCTGATGCAAAAGAAATCATCTTATATTTAGAATTAAAAAGTTATTTCCATAGTTGTGCATATGAATGCTCCAACACTGGAAGTTTTTAAGATGAGACTGGACAGCCATTTGTCTGAAATGGTGTAGGGTTCCTGCCTGAGTAGGGGGTTGGACTCGATGACCTTCAAGGTCCCTTTCAACTTTATTATTATTATGGATCATCGCACAGTCAGCCAGATGTTCAGACTGGATTTGGCATTTTGTCTACCTATCGAGTCCTTACCCAGGACCTGGGATAGGCAGATGTGGATGTTTGATGGTATTACAGATATCGTCGCAGGATGGAAGCAGTTCCTAATAAGGCCGCCTTTTGCAATTGACTAATAGCGAATTTGTCAATGCCAATGGTGTTCAAGTGGTGCTCCAGTTGTTTTGGGATTGCACCCAAGGAGCCTATTACTATTGGTACTACCCTTGCTTGCTTTTGCCACAGTCTTTCTATTTCTATTTGTAGGTCTTTGTATTTTGTTATCTTCTCCAGTTCTTTCTCGTCTATTCTACTGTCTCCAGGCACTGCCACGTCCACTATCCAGACTTTTTTGTCTTTCTTATCGACAATTGTTAAGTCTGGGGTGTTATGTTGCAGGTGCTTGTCTGTTTGAATTCTGAAGTCCCAGAGCAGTTTAATTTTATCATTTTCTATGACTTTCTCTATTTTATGATCCCACCAGTTTTTGCTTACAGGCAAATGATATTTTTTGCAGATCTTCCAATGCACCATTGTTGCTACTTTGTCATGCCGCTGCTTGTAATCAGTCTGTGCAATCTTCTTGCAACAGCTTACCAAGTGGTCCACTGTTTCTTCAGCTTCTTTGCATAGGCGGCACTTACTGTCTGTTGCTGTCTTCTCAATTTTGACTTTATATGCATTTGTCCTTAAGGCTTGGTCTTGTGCAGCCAGAATTAGTCCCTCGGTCTCTTTCTTCAATTTTCCTGCTCTTAGCCATTGCCAGATCTTGTTATTATCTGCTTTCCCAGCTATTTTTTTAATGTATTGGCCATGTAGTGCTTTTTCTTCCCATGCCTCTATTCTGTTCTTCATTTGGTCTTTCTTGTAGGCCAGTTTGGTCTCTCCAGTAGTCAGTAAGCCTTCCTGATATACTAATTTCAGTGCATCTTCATCACTGTCCTTCAGATATTCTTTCAAAGCCATTTTTTCTTCTTCAACCATCTGATGTACTTGCAGTATTCCATGCCCACCTATTTACCTTGGTAGATAAAAGCTGTCAACGTCACTGCGTGGATGAAGGGCCTGATTCATTGTCATTATTTTTCTGGTCTTCTTATCCATTGCTTTTAGTTCTGCTTGAGTCCAGTCCACTATTCCAGCTGTGTACCTAATGACTGGAATTGCCCAAGTGTTGATTGCCTTTATGGTATTTCCTCCATTGAGTTTGGACTTTAAGATCTTCTTCACTCTCTTGATGTATTCGCCTCTAATCTTTTTCTTGATTTCAGTGTGCTTGATGTTGTCAGCTTGAAGGATACCCAAGTATTTGTAGTAATCTTCCTCATCCAGACTCTTAATGTTATTTTTGTGAGGCATTTTGATTCCTTCAGTTTTCACTATTTTTCCTTGTTTGATAGTAAGTGTGGTACATTTGTCCAAGCCAAACTCCATAACAATATCTTGGCTATATATACGGACAGTGTTGAGCAGCGATTCTATTTCAGATGATGTTTTTCCATACAGCTTCAGATCATCCATGTAAAGGAGATGGGATAGTCTGGCAGATGTTTTTGATGTTTGATAGCCATGTCCTGAGTTATTCAGTATTGTTGACAGAGGAAACAGTGCAATAACAAATAGTAATGGTGATAATGAATCTCCTTAAAATATTCCTCTCTTGATATTAACCTCTCCCAGTCTCTCACCATTGATCTGCAACTGTGTCTTCCATTGTGCCATCGATATTTGCACAAATTTTCTGAAGTTTCTACTGACTCCTGTTATTTCTAGGCACTTGATTATCCAGTCATGTGGCAGAGTCAAATGCCTTTTTGTAGTCAATCCATGCCACATTCAGGTTGGTCTTCCTTTTCTTGCAGTTTTCCAAGATCATTTTGTCTATTAGGAGTTGATCTTTTGTTCCTCTGCTATTGGGGCGGTTTCCTTTCTGCTCAGGTGGAAAGAGATTGTTTTCAACTAGATGCTGTTGTACTGCATCAGCTACCACACCAGTTAGTAATTTGAAAGTTGTTGGTAAGCAGGTAATTGGCCTGTAATTGCCTGGTGTTGCCCCTTTTGCTGGATTTTTCATTATTAGGTAGGTTTTCCCAGTTATTAGCCACTTTTCAATTTCTCCTCCTTGTAGTATATTGTTGAACTGCTTGGCAATGAGTGGGTGTATAACAGTTAGATATTTCAACCAAAACCCATGCACTTCATCTTCACCTGGTGCTGACCAATTTTTGATTTTTCTTGCTCTTTTTTCTACCATTTTTGTTGTTATTACTAGTTCTTTCATTTCAACTTCTGTTTTATCTGCATCCACCTCTTTTAACTAAGCCGCATCCTTGTTGTATTTCTTTGGGTTATCCCATATCTGCTTCCAGAACTGCACTGTTTCTTCCTTGTCAGGTACCGACTGATTCCTTGCAGTTTCTCCATTGATGGATTGGTAGAAACATTTCTGATTGGATTGAAATTGGAGGTTGTGCCTATAGTTGCAATTCGAGCTTCATATCTACTGATTTTCCTGGCTACAGCTGTTATTTGTTGCTTTATTATTTCCAGTGCTTCCTTGATCTTCCTTGTTTCTAAGTGGTATTTCTTGATTAGGTATTCTTTGATCTTCTTGTTCTTCAGGTTCATTATTGTTGTTGTTGTTGTTATTATTATTATTATAAAAGTCTTGTTGCTGTTGTCATATATAAAAAACAAAGTTCTATGAGTTTTTTTCCCCCAATTATTTGTCCATAAATCCCAAAAGAAGTATCTCTGATTTTAGTTGTGAATTTTCATTAAGTCTATAAGATCTTCTGAATTAATGTATGTATTTAAATCCAATTTTTAAAGCTTTTTTACATATCCAACAAGCATGATAAAATTCCCCTCTTGTTGATCATATTTTCGACATATATTTGAGATACATAACAATGGAAATATTCAACATTATCCACAATGGAAGAATAGATGGTAAAATGGTAAAGTTGATGGAGCTGGCTGAGTTAACAAAAGTGACAGCTTTGATTAGAGAAAAGGCATTTATTAATTTTAATACTGATTGGAAACCTGTTTTGTACTTTTTGCATGAAACGGGAAATTGAAATTCTGACATTTGGATTTGATGATATTATAGAAAATAGTAGATAATAGAAAAATGAAAGTAATGTTGTAAACAGTAAGAGTTTAAAGTAGATTTAAATTAATACCTACTATAAAGGAAAGTTGGAAATCTTTGTATTTCTTTTTCTTTCTGCACTTTTGGCTTTGCTTTCTTTTTTACCCTTTACCTTTTTCTTCTACTTTTATTATTAATTTTTGTTATTTTTACTCTTTATCTGAAAAATCTAATAAAATTATTTTAAAAAGAATTTAGAAGTTTTGAGTCTTGTTTTATTACAACAATAAATCATAGTCATGACATAGTCATAGTCTTAACAAAAATCTATTTTTAATTTTACAATCTTTGTTTATAAAATAAGGTGGAAAGAACATTATTGCTATTTTTATTGACAGTATTTCTAGACAACTGAATATCAGTCACGTTTTATCACTATATAAAGTTTCCATAGGTAATGGCTGCGAAGAGTGGAAAACTAAATACTATTTTTTCATTTCTTTTAACCTAAAACATATAGTTCAATTTAGTTTCTTTTATAACTTCATAGTAGTCATCTCTACAAAGCTAATTCAGTTTGCTGGGACACAGACTTTAAATTATTTGGGACTTGGATCACATTTTTTCTTCTTCTTGCACCTCTTCAGCTGTCTAATTTTTCCCCTTTTGATGAATACTCATGCTTATCTGTTGATCTGTTGAAAACTGGTTGAACATACTTTTGTTTTCTTATTTTTGAATGGCAAAGTTATACTTCTTAATGGTAAGTATTTGAGCACCTGTGTATACTTTTAGACAGGATTATATCCAACTATAATTAAAACTGTTAAAATCAGTTCTAAATAATAATTTAAAAAGCACTTCCTGTAATAAACTTTACCTTTCTTGGCAGGACTGCTATGTATTTTATTGATTCCATTAAAGATAATGTGCATTATATCTTCCAAAAGACACAAAAGCCCGTTAAAGCTGATTGACATTCTAAAATGTAATTTTGTTCTTTAAAATCTTTAATTGGTATTTATTAAGGAAAAGAATTCAGTTCTTTTGTTGTCATGTTGCCCGTTAAAGCTGATCGACATTCTAAAATATTTTGTTCTTTAAAATCTTTAATTGGTATTTATTAAGGAAATGAATTCAGTTCTTTTGTTGTCATATTGCCTATCAGCACTAGGGAACAGTAAATAATATTTATTTAATTTTGATAGTATAAAAACTTTGCTCCATTAAGGAAATGCTATTTTTAAACTTCGTTCCATTCCGAATAGAAGTATGATAGAAAACAGTTCTGTCAGTTTTCAGAAATCATGGTTTGTATAAAACAACACATGTTGAGTAAATAGAATGTTCCTGTCAGAATCCATTTATATTTCATTTCTATCTACCTCCTCTGATCTAAAACCAAATCTCACCTTCTCCTGGATTCTGCCATAATCCCAAGGGGGAGGGGGGGTATGCCTGCTGGGTTATGACTTTCACTTCCTCTATTCGCTACAATGTAACCTTGTTTATTGCTGCTGGGTCTGCTTCCCATTACAATGTAACAAATTGCCTCTTGCACTATGTATCTCTCTGAACTTTCTTCTCCCTAACCTGGCAGTTAGGAAAAGGGGGAAAAGAAATACAAACACCTGGAACCTGGCTTATTTCTCCGGTCTCAAAAGGAGGTGTGAAAAGCTGTGGAACATCGTATTACAAAAGGAGCTAGACCAATGTTATCTTCCCTTTTCCACGATGGACTTAACACCTGGGGATTGGCCAGTCTGAACCGTCAGGATGAACTAGGGTGGGGTTTGCTTAGGAACCCTTTAAAATATTGATCTGTAAAGAATCCCTCAGATCCTGTGTATTATGCCTGCTATTAACTACTCTTAATAAAAGTTCCTGTTGGAAGAAATTGTTTCCAAGAGTTCTGCTTTCTTAAGATGTGGGATTAGAAGGGCATTAATAAGTTTATTTGGGCAGGGAAAAAACCAAGAGTTAAGTTTAAGATTATACAAGATGCACAGGAAAGAGGAGGACTTAAGGCACCTAATTTGAAATTGTATTATGATGCAATAGCTTTAATGTTGATTAGTGATTGGCTTAATTTAACAAATAAAAATATACTTTCTCTTGAGGGATGGGATTTATTATACGGATGGCATGCATATTTAATTTATAATAAAAAATAGATCAGGTTTTTAAATCTCATATTTTAAGAAACGCTTTATTATGTGTCTGGAAGAAGTATTATTATAGGTTAAATTATAAAATTCCAATTTGGGGGATTCCTGGACACGTGATAGAGGGGTTATCTAGGGGAGTGAATTTGGATAGGATTTCTTATAAGGAATTACTTAGTTTGGTAGGGAAGGATTGGCAATTAAAATCTTTAGCTGAGTTGAATTAAGAAAAAATTGTACACTCTTGGTTTCAGTATAATCAATTGTTAGTTAGGTGAAGTTTAGATCAAAAGGTTGGTATTACTTTAGAGGATGTGAATTTGATAAAACAGATTAAATATCAAACTCGAGCCCACATAAAGAGAATTTATAATGTTTTAATAGAATTGGATTCTGAAACGGAGTTAGTTAAAGATTGTATGGTAAAATGGGCACAAAATATTCAAGAGCCGATTTTATTGGACACATGGGAGACAATTTGGGTTAGAAATGTAAAATTTACTTAAGCTCAAAATTTGAGAGAAAATTTTTATAAAATGTTTTATAGGTGGCATTTGGATCCCCAAAAGTTATCTTGTATGTATCCCAACTTGCAGCCCAAATGTTGGAGATGTGGTTGTTTGGATGCAACTTACTTTCATATTTGGTGGACTTGTAGAAATATAAAAGCTTTTTGGATTAAAATTTGGTGGAACATTCAAAATATTTTTTTAAAAAAGATAAAGTTTACTCCTCAACTATTTCTGTTGGATATTATTGTAGATTTTGATGTTAAGGAAACTAATTTGATGTTGAATTTAATAACAGCAGCAAAGCTGTTGGTAGGGCAATATTGGAAGAAAGATTCCTTGCCGACTATAGAAGAATGGACCTTTAAGATTTCAAATTTAGCAGAAATGGCAAAAATCTCGGCTTATTTGAAGGATCATTCACAAGAGAGAGATATTTCGGTTTGGAGAAGATGGATAGACTGTATTCAGAATAAATATGGGACTAAAAAGTTCCATTTATTTTATGAATAAATTTTAGAATTATTAGTTATTATTATTATTAATAGTTTATTATAGTGAAATTTTTATTGTATTGTTTATGAATTAGGATTTTAATTTGTTTATATGATTAAGTTTATTTGTAAATTGTTTACTCTGTGTTAAAGGGGAGAAGGAATTAAGATGGCGTTTTGAAAGTGACGGAGTTTTTTTTTCCTTGTCTTTTGTTTCACTTTCTCCTGTTTCACTTTCTCCTGTTAAGGACTGGACTTTACTTTTGCTTTTGGTATTGAATCCTCTTTTTTGATTTTCTTTTTCTTTTTGGTTTTTTTTCTCTGGATTTTCAAGGATTATAGTGTTTTTGCTGCCTCTTTTAAAAGTAAAATTTTTCTCTCTTTCCCCCTCATTTTTTTTTGGGGGGGGGAAAGGGAAGTGAGAACTGTGTTATTTAAAATGGCTTCAAAGAGACAGCTGCCTTCTACAACATCCAAGGTGATTTCCTCTCCTATAGCTTCTACTGCACAACCACAACAACAACTTAAACATGCACCACCGGCACAGCCACCACCCTCCCCTCCTTTGCCTGGACTTTCAGCACAAGAGGCTAGAGGTATAATGGGAGAGGCTGTAGCTCAAATGAGAGAGGAAATGAAGCAACTTTCTACACAGCTTAAATCAGAAATTAAATCTGACTTCAAAGAAGAGATAAATGGGATGAAGAATCAATTGGAAAAGAACAATAATATTTTGCGACAAGATATACTTGCAGCAGTCTCAGGTCTGGCTACAGTGGTGGTTAAGCTGAATGCAAGACTCGAGGAAGTTGAAGATAAAGTTGATTCCTTTGATGATAAAATTCAAGATGTGGAAAGGAAGGTGGAGACTTCACAAGAAGATATTCTGATGTTTCAGTACAGGCAGATGGAATATGCTTTGAGGATTAGAGGCCTCAAGGAAGATATGAATCAAGATCTGATGGAGGTGGTCCTTACTGATTTGGCTGTGGTTTTGGACATGGACAAAGAAGAATTATGCAGAGAAGTTGAAAAAGTGTACAGGCTTAACTCTTGGATTGCTAAGCAGAAGAATTTGCCTAGAGATGTGGTGATTTATTTTACGAAGAAGTCTCTGCGTAATGAGATCATACAAGCCTTTTATAATAAAAGATTTCAGATAGCTGCCCAAGATGTCATTATACTAAAGGAAATCCCATCAAAAATTTTAAGAAGCAGGAAAGATTTTGCTTTCTTAGCTAATGAGCTTAAAGCTAGATCGATGCCATTTAGATGGGAAATCCCGATGGGTATTGTTCTGAGCCATGCGGGGACACGTTATAGATTGAATACGGTCGATAAAGCTAGAGAATTCTATACTTCAGTCCTAGGTGCAGGCTCAATTTTACCTGTTCAGAAATCCCTGAGTGGCAAAGAGGCGGAGCAGCAGTCTGAGGCATTAAGTTCGGTTTCTGCTGGGATGCTGCAAGCTGAATGGCAACGCCAGACGGAGGTTAAAGAGCAGAGAATGACTCGTGCAGCTTATAAACGTAAAGAGAAGGAGCAACGTAAGAAAGAGGCCAAAGAGATTTCTCCTGGAAATGTATCACCGCCGGTGGGAGGAGCAAGACCCAAGAGTCATGCAACACATGTTGCAATTTCAGATCTCCAAGGTGTCTTCTCCAGGCTGCGGGCCAAGGGAGATGGCAAAGTTTTTGACCTGGAATGTTAATGGATTGAATTCTCCTCAGAAAAGGAAAAAAATCTTTTATTATTTGAAGCAACGTAATAATGATGTTATTTGCTTACAGGAAACTCATATTTTACTTAAGGATCAGAAATATTTAGTTAATGCCCGTCTGGGATCTCACTTCGTATCTTCTGCTCCCGGGAAGAAGGGGGGAGTTGTTATTTATGTCAAGCAAAATCTACCAGTTTGTCTGGTGGAGTCTGACCCCCAAGGGAGATATGTGATGGTTGAATTGGGCTTATATGGTAAGAAAGTACTTATAGTGGGACTATATGCACCAAATCAGCAACAGGAACAATTTTATAGACTCTTACATGAAAAAATAAATCTGCTGGACTACAGATCCGTGGTATTAATGGGGGATTGGAATGGTGTTTTAGACGTACAAAGGGACAAAAAAGGTTCTTCTCCTCTTTTTAAGCAGGCAAAATTACCTAAAGCCTTTTTTGATATGAAAGAGGACTGGGAATTACGGGACTATTGGCGGGAATGTAATCAAGAGGAGAAAGACTTTACCTTCTTTTCAGATAGACACCAATCCTTCTCAAGAATTGACTTCTTCTTGATTACAACGGACTTATATAATAGAGTAAAGAATGTCAAGATTTTCCCTAGGTCTTTGACGGATCATAGTCCAGTTTGGATGGAGTTGACTCAAGAAAAAGAGGAGAGAAGATCCTGGAGGGTGAATGAGAATTTATTTAGACAAGAAAAAAATGTTCAGAAACTAAAGGAGTGTTTAAAGGATTACTTTGTTTTGAATATGTATAAGGGGACTTCAATGTCAATGGTATGGGATGCAGGGAAAGCATTTATGCGTGGGATTTTGATAAAAATGAATAACTGTCATAAGCAAAAACAGATTCAGAAACGTAAAGAATTGGAAGATGAAATTAAATTAAAAGAAAAGTCTTTGATTTTAAATCCTTCTGATGAAAGTATTAAAGAATCTTTAAAGTTGTTAAGAACACAATTTAATATGTTGTTAGCAGATCAAGCTGCAACCAATTTATTGTTTATGAAACAAAACACATTTTGTAATGCTAACAAGCCAGGGAGATGGTTGGCTTATCAGTTGAGAAAGAAACAGAGACAGAGAACAATAGATAAAATAAATTACAAGGGTAAATTAGTTTCTCAGAAGGAATTGATTAAGAAATCTTTTTTGGATTATTATCAAAAATTATATAAATCTACTAATGTGCAAATTTTAGAGATAAATAAATACTTAAGTGAGGTTAGTTTCCCTAAATTGACAGAGGATCAGAAACATGAAGTTAATGGTTTAATTACTAAGGAGGAAATTTCGCTAGCAATTCAACAATTGAAACCAGGGAAAGCACCGGGTACGGATGGGTTAACAGCTGTTTATTATAAAGCCTTATTGGAGGAGATGACTCAACCATTAGGTGATCTTTTTAATGGCATTTTACAGGGTCAAGAGATTCCTCCCTCATGGCGTACTGCTTTTATATCATTGATTCCAAAGGAAGATCAAGATCTTACTTTACCTAAGAATTATAGGCCTATATCTCTTTTAAATGTGGATTACAAGATATTTGTAAAAATCTTAGTAAATAGGCTTATGAGGGTTGTGCACCACCTTGTGCATAAAGATCAATCTGGGTTCATAACTGGAAGGTACATGAAAAATAATGTCAGACAAATTATTAATTTATTAGAATATTTAGATAAAAACAACCAAGTTCCTGCAGGGCTGATATTTTTAGATGCTGAAAAAGCTTTTGATCAATTGAATTGGCATTTTATGTTAAGAGTAATGGAAGAGATGAATTTTGGTGAAAAGATATTGCAAGCTCTTATGGTAATATATCAAAAACAAACGGCACAACTTATCGTTAATGGAGGTTTGTCAGAGGTTTTTACAATAGAGAAAGGTACTAGACAGGGTTGCCCATTATCACCGTTGCTGTTTGTCTTAACACTGGAAATACTGTTGATCAAAATTCGAGAGTCGCAGGAAATTAAAGGAATAGAAGTTAATAAAAAAGAGTATAAGTTAAGAGCTTTTGCGGATGACTTGGTTATCACTTTGTCGCAACCTACTTATTCTGTAGTAAAATTATTACAGCTGATTCATAATTATGGTTTGGTTTCGGGTTTTAAGATTAATGTTAATAAGACAAAAATTTTACCTAAAAATATGACTAGTCGGGAGAAGCAGACTTTGGTTAACTTGACGGGTTTTGAAATTGTTAATAAGGTAAAATATTTGGGGGTGATGCTATCTGTTTCTAATGCAAAATTATTTAAAAATAATTATGAAAGGTTGTGGGTTAGGGTACAGAGAGACTTGAAGAATTGGGAAAAGTTGCAATTATCCCTCATGGGAAGAATTGCAGTGATAAAAATGAATATTCTACCCAAGTTTCTCTTTTTGTTCCAAATGATACCGATTTTGAAGAATGAGATCAATTTAACTGAGTGGCAGAAAGGCCTTAATAAATTTATTTGGGCAGGGAAAAAGCCAAGGGTTAAGTTTAAAATTATGCAAGATTTCCGTGAGAGGGGAGGACTCAAGGTGCCGAATTTGAAATTATATTATGATGCGGTGGTTTTAACATTAGTTAGTGACTGGGTAAATTTGACAAATTCTGATATACTTCACTTAGAGGGATGGAATTTACTTTTTGGGTGGCATGCCTATTTAATATTTAATAAAAAAATGGATTGGGCTTTTAAATCTCATATCTTAAGAATTTCTTTACTTAGGGTTTGGAGAAAATATTACAAAAGTGATTTTAAAGTACCATTATGGGCCGTACCTTGGCATGCAATAGAAGGAATAAAAAGAGGGGTTAAAATGGATATGGTGTCCTATAGACAGTTACTTAAATGGGATGGACAAAACTGGCAGTTAAAATTACGGGAAGAGTTAGCACAAGAAAATATTATTTATTCTTGGTTCCAATATAGGCAATTATTAGATAGATGGAAGATGGACTGTAAGGTGGGTTTTCACAGAGAAGATGAAAATCTTATTAAGCAAGTGAAGGATCAAAGACAAACCCACATTAAGAGGATCTATGGGGTTTTAGTTGAATTGGATTCAGAAACGGAACTAATTAAAGATTGTATGATTAGATGGGCGCAGAATTTTGGTGAGCCAGTTCCATTGGACACCTGGGAAATTATTTGGGTGAGAAATGTCAAATTTACACAAGCACAGAACTTAAGGGAGAATTTTTATAAAATGTTTTATAGATGGCACCTTGATCCACAAAAAATGTCTTTTATGTACCCTGACTTACAACCTAAATGTTGGAGATGTGGTTGTATGGATGCTACTTATTATCATATTTGGTGGTCGTGCAGAGAGATAAAAGCATTCTGGATTAAGATATGGTGGAATATCCAGAGAATTTTTAAAAGGAGGGTAAAATTTACTCCACAATTATTTTTGTTAGGTATAGTTACTGATTGTGACACAAAGGAGGTTATATTGATGTTAAACTTGATAACAGCTGCGAGGCTGTTAGTAGGACAATATTGGAAGAAGGAATCTTTGCCTACATTGCAGGAATGGTTTCTTAAAGTGTCTCATTTGGCGGAAATGGCAAAGATTTCGGCTTTCTTAAAGGGACAAACGCAAGAGAAATTTCTTGCTGTTTGGGATAAATGGATAAAATTCATACAATTTAAATTTGATATAAAAAATATTATATAGTTTTTTCATAATTTTTAACTTTATATATATATATATATATTCTATTTTATATTCTTTTTTTAATAAATTTTTTTAACTTTTTATTTAATTAAGCCTATATTCTGCTCTGGGAGGTCCTGGGGGGGGGAAGGGGGGGTTTGGGTAGGGGTGGGGGAAGGGGGGTTTTGTTGGGTAATGTTTGTTTTTTATTTGTATATGTTGTTTTTTGTTTTTGTATTGTTTCTTATTTTTTGTAAAATTTATAAAACTCTTTAATTAAAAAAAAAAGCGCATTATAGTTGTTTATCTATATAGTTGGTTAATGTTAGTTAGATTATGATTATTATATTTGTTACCCTGTATTCAGCTCTGGGAAGAGGGGGAGGGGAGGGGGGTAGGGTGGGTGGGTTTTGGGGTATATTTTGTAATTCTTGTAAAACTTTTAATAATAATAAAAAAAGATGTGGGATTGAAGTAGGTCCTTACAGTTCCATTCAAAGCATTTATATAGTTTATTAAGAAATACAAACATAATTATTCAATATATTTTAATCATTATTTTTATGAACATCTATATTCTCCCCATCTGCTTCTAATGATAGTATAATTTAAAAACTAATAATCAAATAAAAGTATAGCACTACCCCCAAAAGGGCCATTGGAATCCAGGTGGATTATTTTCTCTCCCTCAGGCTTGCCCCACAGAAGCCTCTCCCATTCCTCCCTATTGCCTTCTCCCTCAGGCTTACCCCCCAACCTAAGCAGAGCCTCAATTCCTTTCTGCCCTCTCGCTGACTTCTCCCCCAGACATCTCCTGGTGTGGCCTCTTCAGCTCATCCCACCCCTGCTACAAAAGTATAAAAAATAGAAGCAAATCTAAAATAGGATAGGGTCTGAAAAATATACAGGTAGTCCTCAACCTATAACAGTTCATTTAGTGACTTTGAAGTTACAACGACACCTAAAAAAGTGACTTATGACTGTTTTTCACACAACTGTTGCAGCATCCCCATGGTCATGTGATCAAAATTCAGATGCTTGGCAACTGACTCATATTTATGACTGTTGCAGTGTTGGGGTCATGTGACCACCTTTTGTAACCTTTTGACAAGCAAAGTCAATGGGCAGGCCAGATTCACATAACAACTGTGTTACTAATTTAACAACTGCAGTGATTTACTTAATAACTGTGGCAAGAAAGGTCATAAAATGGGGCAAAATTCATTTAACAAATGTCTCACTTAGCATTTTGGGCTCAATTGTGGTAGTAAGTCAAAGACCACCTATAGAAGATCTGTTACATTAATGGTTGGGTGGTTTAGGCATAGCATTGTGTATTTTTCCTTCTTAAAGCTTTTTGCCCCCTCAAAGTCTGTAAGAACTGAGGCAGGTAACAAATATTATTATATCAATTAGAAGAAGTTATTTTTAATGAATATATAAATTAGAAAAAAAAATTGCTTTCTACCAATATAGAAGGAACGAGGTAAGGCTCCTTAAAAATAGCACAGAAAAGAATGGATTTTTATGCAGTACCAGGATGTGCTACCTCGTCTCCATCAAGACGTGAGCACTTTTGAGTTGATAGCAAGCATCTTGTTGTCCCTAATTGCCTGATATGCAAAAACTAGGCATTTGGTTTCAGGAGAGGAGGTGGCTCTAGAGCTTTCTCTATAAAGTCTGACAGGGTAGGGATTGCAATTTTGAAAATATGTGAATACAACCGCCACTTGTATTTAAAATGTATTGCTGTAGCAGATATGACCAGTCCCAAACCATCTTTTAGGCCCTTAGACAGCTTCTCAGACCAAAAGTAAAACCTTTTCTTGGATACAGATCACAAAGAGTATTCTTTAGCAGGGTTGACTGAAGGGAAAGCGTCAGCAAATGAACTATTTCCCATGTCTGCCAAGACATTAGCATAGAGCCACTTGTACTTTCTACCACGGGCCCCCAACCTGTGGGCCGCACCCGACTACCCACGCGTGTGCACTCATCCCCTACACCCCCTACATTCATGCTAGCGCCACCCTGAGCATCCTGCCAGCGCTAGCAGAGCCTCAGAGCATCCCACTGGCACTAGTGCTGCCCATAGTGTCCCGCCAGCTCTGCCTTGCCCCCAAGCATCCCACCAGTGCTAGTGCCGCCCCAAGCATCCTGCCGGCGCTAGTGCCGTCCCACCCCAAATCATCCCACTGGCACTAGTGCCACCCATAGTATCCCAACAGTGCTAGTGCTGCCCCACCCCCGAGCATTCCAGCGACATTAGCGCCACTCTGAGCATTCTGCTGACACTAGCACCACCCGCCCCAGAGTGTCCCACCGACACTAGTGCCGCCCATAGTGTCCCGCCAGCAGCCCATTTGCTCATGCGGTGCCTGCCTCCCTTTCCAGGCCGCCAAACCAAAAAGGTGGGAGACCTCTGTTCTAGCAACTTCCTGGTTAATTTACAAAGAGGTGGGCCTTTCACTGATAACAATTGAATATAAAAGAGAGAATTTAGTAGAACAGTGATGACATCAAGTCTATGTCACCAAATGCATTAAGTTGACCTGTCATGTTACTGTTTCTAATTGTGACATGTGTAAATAAATATAGACATCTGTAAGGTCACTGGCCCTTGGCAAAACTTGAGAAATCATAAGAATCCATTCATGAAAACTCAAGCAGAGGCTTCTTAAAGGTACAGCACTTTATTTCGATCAAATTAAGTCCTGGGTGGGAACACAATCTGAACACTGGCAGCAGTTGTGTTCAGAAGTGCCATACCTTAGAAAGTTAGTAGCATTGCTTTATAAACTTTGTTAGCCAATAAAAATCAGACAACAGAGTTATTAACAATATAAAGAAGATATCAATCATTCCTGTACACTCCCTTATTCCCTCCTTCAGTACATCCCATCCGTGTATGTTTCCCACACTTGCATGAAATTGGTCCCTGATGCAAACACTGATTACAGAAGCGAGATAGCAATAGTTACGCAAGTCTACACAATTCTTTTTCTAGTTCTAGTTACAGAACCCCTTCATTCTTCCCTTTTTAATTTTGTAACAGAATGCTTTCTGTTACTTGGTGACTAATGATGTATATTCCTTCAGTACTGTGGTGAGAGTCAGGACTTTGACTGGCTTATGGGGTTTGTCACTCCTTACAAAGGATGCTATGACTGTCATCCCCGAGATGGTAGAGGTAACTGTTCTTTGGATAACAGGAATCAAACATGGCAAAACCAGAAGACCTCCAAAAGCTAATGCAATCAGAAAAAATATCTTTCTGCTAGTAAATAATCCAAAGCCAAGCTGTATGTAATTAGGTATTGGTTTTAGCAAGCAAATTTAAAACCAAGGCTGTCTCATTTGTAATTATTTCTAATACAGCTTGCAGTCTAATAATTCTATTAAGCATATAAACAGGACTTCTGTATCCATAGATTCCATCTTCTGCCCAAGAAGCAGGTTCGTACACCTGTATAATCCTTTCTGGGGGCCATTCTTCTTTGTTCATATCTTTTGACTTGATATTTGGAATGTATTATGATTTATCAATGGCAGACCTCATTTTTGTCTAAACCCAATCTCATCAAAACAGTATTCCATTGAAGCATAATCTTTGTTTGGGGAGGGATCAAAGCCCACGTCAGAAGTTCCGACTAATGAAGCACTTCAAAGAACTTTCAGGCATGTTTCCTAAAGTCTTTACTACAGGGCTACAAATTGCCGGTCACCATCATGGACGTTGTGATGCCAGAATCTGACTTCCTCTCGCTGGCATCAATCTTTTCTTGCTAAACCCCTCCCTTATCTTTCAGTCACAAGTCACATTATCCAATTAGTGTGAAGGTCAAAAGTTTACTTCCTCTTTCTTTCCCGGGCTTTCCCCCCCCCCATTCTAAGCTATGTATTAACCCAGTAAATACCAGACAGTTTTGCATATTGTCAAAGCAAGAATATACAGTATTTGCAGCATTGACATCCGGCCCCCCTTACAAGAAGGACAGATCCTGTAAAGTAAACAAAAGCATATGTTAAGGGTTATCTTTCGGTTTGCTGGGGTGTTTCACATGAAAACTTTTGATCAATCTGTCAGCATTCACTTCACTAGATTTCACCCAGGTGGCTTCAGACAACGGGTATCCCTTCCATTGTACTAAGTACTGTAATTTCCCTCTAAAGATTCTGGAGTCAAGAATACGTTTCACTTCATAGTGGGTCTGCCTTGCCACTACGAGGGGTCCAGGTGCCTTCTTTGGAGGAGATCTTAAAGTGGAGCCCCGATAAAGCTTCAACAAACTACAATGGAAAACTGGGTGAATTTTCCCTAACAGTTTAGGGAGTTTTAGTTGTACTGTGACCGGGTTGATGACCTTTACTATGGGGAAAGGCCCCAAGAATTTTGGTCCCAATTTCTTGCTGGGCAATTTGAGGCTTAGATATTTAGTTGACAGATAGACCTTTTCCCCAACTTGGAATGTTCTTTGGGGAGCCCTCTTTTTATCAGCCTGCTTGTTATAGGTTTCAAAAGTCTTTTTTAAAGCAGTTTCTGTGTTTTTCCAAACTTCTTCCCACCCTCTCACCCATTGATCAAGTGTCTGTGAAGCGGAGGGCAACTGAGGATATTCAGGTATTGGGTTAAATTCTTTCCCTGTGGCTACTTTGAAAGGTGTGTAGCTGGTGCTGCTGTGCAGGGAATTATTGTACGCCACCTCCGCAAAAGGGAGGAGATCAGTCCAGTTTGTCTGTTGGTAAGAAACGTAGCACCTAAGATATTGCTCCACCATTTTGTTAGCGGCTTCGGTGGCCCCATTGGTGGCCAGATGAAAAGCAGATGATAACCCTTGAGATGATCCAATCAATGTAAGGAAATTTCTCCAAAACTTAGCTGTGAATTGCATCCCCCTGTCTGAGATTATCCGCTTAGGGGCACCATGCAGCCGATAGATATGTTTCAGGAACAATTTGGCCAGTCGTTGGGCAGATGGAAGTCCTTTGCAGGCAATGAAATGAGCCTGTTTCGAGAACAGGTCTATTACAGTCCAGATGACAGTATTTCCCCTACTTTCAGGTAGGTCCACTATAAAGTCCATAGCTATTTCTTCCCAGGGTTGAGAAGGGTCTGCCACGGGTTGCAGTAACCCAGGAGTTTTCCCCGGGATTCTTTTCATTGTGGCACATACAGTACAATTTTTTACATAGTTTTCCACATCCTTTTTCAGCCCTGGCCACCAGAATTGCCGGTGGGTGAGGTGTAGGGTTTTCAAATATCCAAAGTGTCCAGCCTGCTTTGCGTCGTGGCTGTGTTTGAGAGCATTAAGACGGAACGCTTCTGGCAAATATAACTTCCCCCCTTTGTAAGCCAAGCCATCCCTGCATGTTAGGGACGCTTGATTATCTTTAAACCATTGGTCAGTGAGGAGCTCTCGTTTTATTTTCTTCACTCCAGGGTCATCAGGATTGGGGACCCTGCGAGGTGTAAGTTGAGCAACAGTTTGTGGATCGGGAATAATTGCCTCGTTAACCTGCTCTCGTTCGCTTTTGTACTGGGGTAACCGGGATAGCGCATCAGCTAGAAAGTTCTTTCCTCCTGGTATGTACTTTAGAGTGAAGTTGAAGCGGTTAAAGTACTGTGCCCACCGTACTTGCTTTGGTGACAATTTGTGGGGAGTTTTCAGTGCCTCTAGGATTTTGTGATCTGTCCATATCTCAAATGGCACTTTGCTCCCTTCTAGATAGTGTTGCCAGTTCAATAGCGCCCACCTAATTGCGAAGGCCTCGTTCTCCCAGATTGCCCATCTTCGCTCGCTCTCAGTGAATTTCTTAGAGGTGTAGGCACAGGGTTGCAGGATCCCATTTTTGTTCTTTTGTAGTAACACTGCTCCAACCGCCACATCGCTGGCATCGGCTTGAATCACAAAGGGTTCCCCTGGGCAGGGGTGCTTTAGAACCGGTTCAGCGGCAAATAGTCTCTTTAAATTCTCAAAAGCTGTTTGACAGCTCATTGCCCATGCTAGTGGTTGGCCCGGTCGTGGCTTCCCTCCTCCTTTGCCTGTTTTGAGTAGTTCTGTAAGAGGTAGGGCAATCTCGGCAAAAGAAGGGATGAATTGATGATAAAAGTTGGCAAAACCCAGAAAGCTCTGGAGCTGTTTGCGAGTCCTTGGGGGCTGCCATTCGATTATAGTTTTCACCTTGGCTGGATGCATTTCAATACCCTCATTGGAAATTCGGTAGCCAAGATAGTCTAATCGGGTTTGGTGAAATTCACATTTAGACAATTTGACATAAAGCTTGGCATTCAATAGTTTCTTTAACACTTCTCTCACTAGCTTTATGTGATCAGTCATATTTGTGCTGTATATCAGGATATCATCAAGATACACCAAAACCCCTTTGTACAAGTGATCATGTAGAACCTCATTAATCAACTGCATAAATACAGCTGGGGCCCCCTGTGGTCCAAATGGCATGACTTTGAACTGATAGCTCCCCATAGGACAGTTGAAGGCAGTTTTCCACTCGTCTTCCTCTTTTATTCTCACCCGGTAGTATGCCTCTCTTAGGTCTAACTTAGTGAAGACACTCCCCTTAGCCAGATGGGTCAATAAATCCTTTAGGAGGGGAGGGGGTATTTATTTTCCACACTCACAGCATTGAGTCCCTTATAGTCTACGCAGAGACGAAGAGACCTATCTTTTTTCTCTTTGAACAACACAGGGGCTCCCACGGAAGATTTGGCCCGTTCGATAAACCCCCTAGCTAGGTTTTTGTTCATGTATTGCTGCATCTCCTCCATTTCGAGGGGGGACATAGCATACATCTCTGTCGTGGGAGTTTGGCTCCGGGCACCAGTCGATGGAGCAGTCATTAGGTCTGTGAGGGGGTAAGGCATCACATTCTTTTTCACTGAACACCTCCGCCAGGGCCAAGTATTCCTTGGGGATGACTGGTTCGCCTGGAGTCAGTGAGGCGGCCATGTGCGCTTGCTCATTGGGTGGCCTAAGATGCCCAGTAACATCTGTTGAATCAATGGGGGGATCAGGCCCTATAGGTAGTCTCACAATTCTCATTCCTTTCTCCCACCAGATAAACGGCTTCCATTTGTCCAACCAGGCTAGTCCTAGGATCACCGCCTCGGTCATTTTTGGAACCACCAGGAAATGAATAAGCTCCCAGTGTGCACCTATTTCTAGGCGTAAAGGCTCAGTTAAATGTGTAATAAGAGTCCCTCCCATCAGGGAGCCATCGGCTTGCTCAAATCTCATTGGTTTGGAAAGCTGTTTTGCCCTTATGCCCATTTTCATGGCAAACGCCAGACTAATAATGCAGCGGGTGCATCCCGAATCAATTAGTACGTTTAAGTCTATTTGTGCCCCAGACTTAGGGATTATAAGTTTGGCGGCCAGTGAAAAAGGCAGGATTTGTCGACTCACCATTGGGTCGTTTTCTCCTTCATCGTCGCTATCAAAGAAGGGTAGAGCAGGGGCAGGTCCACCTGGAGTCTTGGCATCCTCCTGTGTGTGGGGTGTAACCTGGGCAACTGGTTCTTGCGTGAGTTGACTGGATTTTTCTCTCGTTAGCCACTGAGCAGGTTTCTTTTGCATTGCCGGTCCTGGCTTGCTCTGCAGTCGAGGGTAGGGGACTGGACAGGTGGCTGCTCGGTGTTCTCCTTGCCCACACCGGAAACACTCGAAGGAAGGGCGTGCAGGTGGCCTGGGTCTCTCAGCCCTTGCAGTAGTTGAAGGCTTTCGTGGGGGTGATTGTGTCCAGGTAGCTCTGGTTGCCGTTCGGGTTCATGCGGGGGAGGCTTTTTATAGCGAGAGAGCTTAACATCTAGCTTCACGGCTGTCTGGTACCACTCCTGCATCCGATCAGGTATTTCTCGATAGATGCAGGCCTGAGAGAGGTGATCGTCTAATCCCTCAATGAAGTAATGGATGAGGGACTGCTCAGGCCACCCCTCTATTCGACCTGCTATCTTGCGGAATTCTTGCACGTACTCCAGGGCAGGCCTCCCAGCTTGTTTTATTTTGTGAATTTGTCCTGCTGCTTTGAGGCCAATGGATGGGTTCTCAAATCATTCTCTCAGACTTAAAAGAAAGCGGTGGGGATCTTCCAATTTGGGGGCTTGCTTGCTATATAAATGGTTCAGCCATTCAGATGCTTCTCCTTCTAGGTTGGACGCAACAACATCGACCATGACCCCTGGTTCCGGGTACAGATAAGCCCAGCATTTCAAGTGAAACGCACTTGGTTGAGAAAAAAAATCAGCTTCTCTGGGTCCCCATCAAAGGTTGCATTGAAGGGTGGTGCGAACACAGGCTGCTGTGGCCCCTACTGGGGCTGGTTCCACGGCTGCTGGGCCCTCTGCTGCTGGCCAGCGGGGTTGGATGGTGCCCCCTGCTGCTGTAGGCCTCCCAATGGTGGCTGCGCAAGTGGGAGTTGTAGTGGTCTTCTCTGTTGTTGGACTGCAGGGGGTGGTGGTGCCCTCTGCTGTTGTTGATCATTCATCTGCTGGGGAAACCCATCTACCCAATGCTGCAGATGCCTCAGACTGGAACTCACCCTCTCTTCAGGGTTGGGGTCTCTGGCCAGTGAAGGCAGGGTCTGACAGGCTTCCTGCTGGGCTCCCCACTGCTCTTGTGGCCACCCCATTGCTGTAGGCCCCAACCTGGCTGCAGATTTATGCCCAGGGGTTGCACGTTTGGGGCTGTAGCCAACCTCCTTGCTGTGGCTGCTCTCCCCACAGTTGCTGATTTCTTGGCTTCTATACCACCACAAGACATTGCAAGGCCTCTATTAGCTGTGGTAAGTTCAGAGGACATGGATCAGCCACCTGCTGGGAAACCCAATTTCCCCCTTGCTGCAGAGGATTCAGATTGGGATTCTCTCTCTCAGGGCTGGAGTCCATGGCAGGAACATTTGCAATAGAAGGGCTGTAGGTTTCACTTTGTAGGAACTGATGTCTGGTTTTCATTTCTAAGTTTTGAAATCTTTCCAACGACTCACCCATAACTGTGTTATCTGTCCATTCTGCTTTTGAAGTCTTTGCTCTCAGCTGGGAAATCTGCCAAATTCTTCTCTCCCCCGCTTGCTGGCTGTCGCTTCCCCCCCCCCCCGGGGAAACTGTTGCAGCCACGGGACTGGTCTCAGGCAATCTTTCTTTCTCCATAGTGAGATCTTCCATGAAACTTTGCCAGCTCCTCCCAAGCATAGGGCAGCTGATGGAGTTCGGGACTGCAGGTCGTTTGAAAAGAATGTTGGATTCTGGCATGATGTCAGAGGTTCCGACTAATGAAGCACTTCAAAGAACTTTCAGGCATGTTTCCTAAAGTCTTTATTACAGGGCTACAAATTACCAGTCACCATCATAGACGTTGTGATGCCAGAATCTGACTTCCTCTCTCTGGCATCAATCTTTTCTTGCTAAACCCCTCCCTTATCTTGCAGTCACAAGTCACATTATCCAATTAGTGTGAAGGTCAAAAGTTTACTTCCTCTTTCTTTCCCGGGCTTCCCCCCCCCCATTCTAAGCTATGTATTAACCCAGTAAATACCAGACAGTTTTGCATATTGTCAAAGCAAGAATATACAGTATTTGCAGCATTGACAGCCCACATGTGAGTTTAGTGGAAATGTTGGGGCTTTATGGTGGGGAAAGTAGGTGTGGTCAAACAGGAAAGTAGAAATGTTCATAGTAAAAATGTATTTTTCTTAAAAATCATACTTTTTTCATAAATTAACTTTCAACTCACCCATTTTCTCTTATTTTAATCAGATTTTAAACCTAATTTTAAGGTACCAATTAAACTTGACGGAAGCAGAAGAAGTGGCTGAGGGTTGCATTGCACTCCCTTCAGAGGTGATTCTAAGAGGTGATTTGACTCCCTAGCACTATAGTACCAGTAATCTCTGTAGCTTGATGCTGTCCTCCCAAACCTTTGGAGAGTGAGTATTAAATAATGTATCAGGAGATCAGATAAGCAAAACGTCAGAAGTAAATATGTTTTAATCATATTTAGTTCTTACTCTCCCTTATGCAGATTTATATGAGAGCCAAATCAGTTAAATCAAATCAGAATTTTACTCACAAATTCATAAAGACTACAATAAAATTAGCAGTAGCTGAGCAGTGGCAACTGCATCTCACTGTTTTTATTAGCACCAGCATGCTTAATTATCTTACTCTGTTTGGGAAGTGTCTGTTATTTGCCTGCCTCTATGGCCCTGCAAATGTTTTATGTTGGGAACCTCCGTTTGCAAAGCCTTTTGCCATCTTTGCAAAAAGCTTTTGCATGCACGTCCCTCCGGGCCTCCGTTAACAGTGGTAAAAGCCTTTGCTGCCAGAACAGAGGCTGGGAGGGATGTGCGCGCCTCTCCAGGGCTCTGTTTTCACCAACAAAGTGCTTGAGATGGCCTTTGCTGACAGAACAGAGGCCTAGAAGGACATGCACCTCTCCAGGGCTCCATTTTCATTGGCAAAGGCCTCCTCAAGCCCTATAGGCTATTTGAAATGGCCCCTCATAAGCGCATAAACACTTTTCGGTCAGAGGCCGAAAGATTCTGGGGGCCATGATCTTGTGTAACTTCAAGCACCCATTCGTTTTTGCAGAGAATGGGTACTTGAAGTCCTGTGAGATCAGGGCATCCAGAGGTTTCCAATCTGTGTGCGAAAAGTGTTTGCATGCCAATGGGAGGCTTGAAGCAATGTGATTTCACTGCCCCAAACCTCCCTTCAGCGTGCAAACCTTTTTCCAAGTCCGGAAGCCTTTGGAGGAGACTCATCGAGGCTGCCCACTGCTCCAGAACAGTCATCCTGTTCTCCCTCTGCTCTCACTGATCACCAGGAGTAGGCAAAGAAACAGGCTGGAGAGGAGACAGATCTTCAAAAGGTAAGTGATCTGGCGCAGCAAGATGGGGGACTGGGAGCAATTGTGGGGATCCCAGGGGAGGGAGAATGAGATAGTGGGTTGGGGAGGCCTTGGGTGATCTAAAACAGGTGGCCTGTTCCTTCATTAGACCTCCTATGCCTTCCCCTCCCTGAGATACCTCATGTGCACTTAACGACCCACATATACGATTAGCGAATGTGTGGGCAAACAGAGGGAGTGATCACATTCAAGATAAGCCATTCACTCCTACGAATCCTCATGTTACAAATGGAATGGGCAGGCTCCATTACAATTGTAACTCAAGGACTACCTGTAATTCTACTCTCTGCCAATTTATGCTTAGTTTTGGGGATGCCAAAAACCTATATTTATTGGGGGGGAAATCAAAGACTTTTTAAAAATCTCATAATATGTTTGTTCTGACCTAGCTTTTGTGAGTAATGATCAACTGCTTACTCTTGAGTAAAAATCCCTTTTATTTACAAGGCAGGAACAAACTTTGTTCACGGGAGAACTCCGGATAACAAGTCTTTAAATCCCTGCTCATACTGGCTGAGATAATTTAATGTCTATTAGTTCACAGCAGGAAGACTCAATTAGCACTCAAGTAGTCCTGACCAACCTGGGCCTTGGCAAAGAAATCTTGGCAAAGAAATCTGACTGATTGAAGTATCCTGTAACATGAACGGTTGTCTGTGATAACAGGCCACTCCCAACCTCTCCTATTTATGTTCCAGTCAGGGAGGGGCTGGCTAACGTGTCCTTCTTTTCCCTGAGAGCCGCCCATCGCCTTCTGTTGCTCTGCTGTACTCTCCTCTCTACACATATGTGCATCTGGGATGGGTCCCATCTGTTCCTCCTCCTTACTCAGCTCAGGCCCCGAAAACAGCTGCCTCTCTGCCTGAGCATGGGCAGTTGGCTCCGGCTCTGCATCTGGCTCTTGAATCTTCTTGCTCATCAGAGCCTTCCAAAGACTTCAATGTTAACCCAGGCTCCCCTTCCCCCCCTCCTCTTTATCTGACACAACAATATTGGACGAATTCCTGCATATCATAGATTTTGCTTCTGAGAGCCAAACTACCCATGATAATTTATTTCCTATGTCATCTTTGAAGCAGGATAGGGTATTAAAATGTTAACAAATGTTGAAGATGCAATCATAGCATTCAGTCCAATCTTAATCACTCTCATGCTATTATTTTTAACAGCAAAAGACAATTTAATACATAGTTTAGCCTTCAGTGGCTCTAGTAATATCTGGTTATTCCAGTTCTTCTGGCCTCCTAAAACCATGTGTGTGATATACTTGGGTCTTATATTCCTGCCATTGAGGTTAACTCAGTGGTGGGATGAAGCCGGTTGAGTTCAGCAAACCAGTTTGAAAGGCCTGGCTGGTATGTAAATCTTTTCCCTTTTCTTGGAAATTGCTTCATTTCCCCACCACCAACTCCAAGTTCTTAGATTCTCTTTCAGGAACTACAACATTTGCACTATCGTGACCAATTCCTCTTTCAGCGCGCAGCTACTGTGTCCCAATTCCAGGGAGTACTGTCCATGGTCAGCCATTGCTAGACCTTTGCCTTGCCTTCTTCCTGAGTCACCAGACTGTCTCTCACCTAAACTTGCAGGGGAGGACAGGGGGAAGGCCTCACTCAAGCTCCACATATCACCAACAGCTTCCCACTGTCCTACCCACCAAAGTCCCACCACCGAGGAAACAGGCTGTATTGAGCTCCTCTGCCCAGAGAGGGGCTTCTGCAGGCTCCGCTTCTCTGCAGGGAGACATTTGCAGCTACGAGTCCCTGGTGGGGGTGCTTTACAAGGCTGCCATGCCCCTCACCATTATGCTCAGCACGCTGTCACCTTGCCCGCAGTTTGATTTGGCTCCTTGGCACCTTTGGTCGGTGGAGGCTGGAGGATCAAACTAGAGACCGGTCCTGCAGGATTCAGGCCAAGCTCGGAAAGAGCCCTTCTTGCTGCTGGGGCTGCCACTTGTCTTCCTCCTCCACCAGCTTCGCCTTCTTGCTAGGCACCAGGCCAGCTTTGGCATTGCCAATCTTGCTAGGCTGCCCTGATGACTGGCAGAAGACCCAAGATGCCTGGCTCCAAGCTGTTTGGGTCAAGGAATCTGCGGGCAAGGTGCTGCCAGGTTCCTCTTGGGTTTCCACAGGTTCTGGATCCAGGCTGCCGCAGGGCTGTGGCTTGGGTGGAGGTGCCTCCTGCTGGGCTGGGGGGAAGAGGATTGCCGGAGGACCCTCCAGATGTTTCCTGGGCCACAACCCTACCTATACCTACAAGTAATGGCGCCCAGCCTGCACCATCTGGAGGAGCCTGGCAGCAGCTTGGCCACACATTCTTGACCCAGACAGCTTGGAGCCGGGGGTGCCTTCGAGCCTCTGCCAGTCAGCAGGGCAGCCTAGGCAAGATTGGTGCCACTGAAGCCGGCCTGGTCCCTAGCAAGAAGGTGAAATTGGCAGAGGAGGAAGGCGAGTGACAGCCCCAGGGGCAAGAAGCTTGGGCCAAGCTTGGGCCAAGCTTTCTGAGCTTGGCCCAAATCCTGTAGGACTGGTCTCTAGCTCGATCCGCCAGCCTCCACCAGCAAAAGGTGCAGAGGAGCCGAAAGTGAACAGCAGGCAAGGTGATGGCATGTTGAGCATAATGGTGAAGGCCATGGTAGCGTTCTAAAGCACTCCCTCCAGGGACTCATAGCTGTAGAAGCCCCTCTTTCAGCAAAGGAGCTCAGCACTGCCTGTCTCCTCAGTGGTGGGACTTTGGCGGTTAGGATGATGTGACGAGCCTTGAGGCCTGCAGCTGTGAGCAGCGGCAGTGGCACAATTGTTGCAACGAGCCTCGAGGCCTGCAGCCATGAGCAGTGACAGCGGTGCGATGCCCCATGTGGCATATGGCCACAAGTGGCTGCAGAAGAACTTGGGCAGCGGCACAACAGGTGTCAGGGTGTGGGAGATCTGGCAGCAGTGGTCCTAAGGTAAGCAGGTGCAGGGCTCCTGGGGCAGTTCCACCCGCCCACCCATGCTCTAGCTTGATTTTTACACATGCGTCAGGTATTATTTAATATTTTCATCACTATTTTAAAACTTTATTATCACATAATCTAGTTTGTGTACCTCTTTTATTGTTCTTATTTAAGTATTAAATACATGAAATAATAAACTACTTTTTGGTATATCATTTTTTTATACTTAAAACTGTCATTAGGGCAGAAAACTGGTTGTTAAATTGTTTGAATCCCACCACTGGATTAACTGCAGAGAAAACGAAATCATGTGCTATTGCTGCCAATAATTTCAGTCTATTAGAAAATAATGACTCCTACATTAAATTACAAAGATAAATGGGGAAAGGTCATTGTATCACTAATAAAAGACAGTTTGGGTCTGAAATATAAATTATTCTCAAGATATTCAAAGTAAAATAGAATATGAGAATGAAAGCAAATTTAGCAAAGCACATTTCTTAATGTGATTCTTATCCTATTGGGGTATAAATAAACCAAACCACCATTCATTAGTTTTAATTATCAAAGTATATGACACTATTATAAATTTGTTGTTGTTAGTTGCGAAGTCATGTCCGACCCATTGCGACCCCATGGACAATGTTCCTCCAGGCCTTCCTGTCCTCTACCATCTTCTGAAGTCCATTTAAGCTCATGCCTACTGCTTCAGTGACTCCATCCAGCCACCTCATTCTCTGTCATATCCTTCTTCTATTGCCCTCAATCTTTCCCAGCATTAGGCTCTTCTTCAGTGAGTCCTTCCTTCTCATTAGGTGGCCAAAGTACTTGAGTTTCAACTTCAGGATCTGGCCTTCTAAAGAGCAGTCAGGGTTGATCTCCTCTAGGACTGACCGGTTTGATCGCCTTGCAGTCCAGGGGACTCGCAGGACTCTTCTCCAGCACCATAGTTCAAAGGCCTCAATTCTTTTGCGCTCAGCCTTTCTTATGGTCCAACTTTCACAGCCATACATTGCAACTGGGAAAACCATGGCCTTGACTATATGTACTTTTGTTGGTAGGGTGATGTCTCTGCTTTTTAGTATGCTGTCTAGATTTGCCATAGCTTTCCTCCCCAGGAGCAAGCGTCTTTTAATTTCTTGGCTGCAATCCCCATCTGTGGTGATCTTGGAGCCCAGGAAGATAAAATCTGTCACTACCTCCATTTCTTTCCCATCTATTTGCCAGGAATTGAGAGGGCCGGATGCCATGATCTTGGTTTTCTTAATGTTGAGTTTCAAGCCAACTTTTGCACTCTTCTTCACCTGCATCAAGAAGCTCTTTAGTTCCATTTCACTTTCTGCCATTAGAGTGGTATCATCTGCATATCTTAGGTTGTTGATATTTCTCCCGGTAATCTTAATTCCAACTTTTGATTCATCTAGCCCTGCCTTTCTCATGATGTGCTCTGCATATAAATTAAATAGGCAGGGCAACAGAATACAGCCTTGCCAGACTCCTTTCCAATTTTGAACCAATCAGTGGTTCCGTGTCCAGTTCTCACTGTTGCTTTTTGACCCACATATAGGTTTCTCAAGGGACAAATAAGATGGTCTGGTACTCCTATCTCTTTAAGAACTTACCACAATTTGTTGTGATCCACACAATCAAAGGCTTTAGCATAGTCAATGAAGGAGAAGTAGATTTTTTTCTGGAACTCCCTAGCTTTCTTCATGATCCAGCGTATGTTGGCAATTTGATCTCTAGTTCCTCTGCCTCTTTTTGAAATCCTGCCTGTACTTCTGGAAGTTCTCGATCCACATACTGCTGGAGTCTAGCTTGTAGGATTTTAAGCATAACTTTACTTGCATGTGAAATGAGTGCAATCGTGCAATAGTTTGAACATTCTTTGGCATTGTCTTTCTTTGGAATTGGAATTTCCAATCCTGTGGCCACTGTTGAGTTTTCCAAATTTGCTGGCAAACTGAGTGTAGCACTTTTACTGCATCGTCTTTTAAGATTTTGAATAGCTTAGCTGGAATACTGTCACCTCCACTAGCTTTGTTGTTGCTCAGCTTTCCTAAGGCCTATTTCACTTCACATTCTAGAATGTCTGGCTTGCAGTCAGTGACCATCCCATTGTGGTTATCAGGGACACTTAGCTCAGTTTTGTATAGTTCTTCTGTGTAATTTTGCCACCTCTTCTTAATCTCTTAATCTTAATCTCTTAATCTCTCTGTTAGATCCTTGCCATTTTGGTCCTTTATCATGCCCATCTTTGCATGAAACATTCCCTTCATATCTCCAATTTTCTTGAAGAGATATCTGGTTCTCCCTATTCTATTGTTTTCTTCTATTTCTTTGCACTGTTCATTTAAGAGGGCATTCTTATCTCTTCGGGCTATTCTCTGGAATTCTGCATTCAATTGGGTGTATCTTTCTCTTTCTCCCTTGACTTTCGCTTCCCTTCTTTCCTCAGCTATTTGCAAAGCTTTAGGCTTCCGGTTCATTACGTGGCCGCCATGGATGGCTCAGAAACTAGCTCTCTCTCACCCATTCAATTTCACATTGCTGGGGGGCCCTGAAAAGGGCAGAAAGTTGCCTTAAATAGGCGACCAGCAAGGAGGGGCTTTCGCTGGATTGTGGGAGAGCAGCAACTCTCCCGTCAGAGCAGGCGATCCCTCCAAACCGGCGGACGAAAGGACCGGCCATAGAAATATCGCTCGTCCCTAGGCTGCTTACAGCCGAAGTCACATTACCATCTGGCAACTTCAAAGCAGCATGGACAGGACTCGGTGAGGTTTGCCTCTCTTACATCCTAATTACTTAATTACCTGCATAAGCTGCTAAAGTATTTTCCCCCCTGTGGTGAGGGAAGTGGGATTCTAGCCCGCCCTCCAGAAACAGCGGCAATTAACCACTCGGGAGTTTAAAACGTTGGAAAAATACTGGATCCTAACTGGAATTCTATTTCCTAAAATTGGTGGATTATAAGATTTGTAATTTTATATATATATATTTTCTCTGATTTTCACTCTAATTAATACTGAAGATTTGGGGTTTTTCCCCCTTAAAATACAGGGAGGGGGAAACTAAAAAGATCCAACTAACTCTGAGACGTAACCTGCTATTCTTCAAGACACTTGTTGACAGCTTTGAAAATAGAAAAGATATGACTTCGGTTCCGGATCGCGGCAACTCTAATCGCATGAAGAGACTCATCTCGTCGGCTAGTTTCCCTTCGCCGGTAGACCCTTATGCAGGTTGAAAGTCGCCCTGGAGGGTGTGAGTTCTGTCGACGAGGCTTCGCTTGGCTGCAGAGGAGCAGCGGCTCCTCCAGCTGTCCGAGCCAACTCTGAGGGCCGATGGAGAAGAAGATTGGCCAATAAAATGGCCGATTGCCCAGCCGTTCCAACTGCAAATCAAAGAACATCTAAGCATTAAGAACCACCATGGTGAACTCGGGTGAGACTTTTCCCTTGCTCCTCTCTTCACTCTATCCTGCTTTTTTTTTTTTTTTTTTTGCCTGTAAGAGCCTTGTTGGAATTATTTCCCTGCCTTGAAAAAGCAGCTTGTATATGTCTGGGAAGAAAGGCGCTGAACAAAAGAATAGAACAAAATCTTAAGGACTGTACTTTATTCTTATTTGCTTTGGGGTACAGAAAAAACTTTAAGAGCTGTACTATCATTTTATCCTGGAAGACTATTTCTTTTTCCACATTTTATTTTAAAAGATGGAAAAAAGGGGGGGAAATGGTGTCTGGAAAAGATTTTTTTTAATCTATTGAGGACATCTAGTGGCGAAAACCTAATACTGCAACTTCTGGTTATTCTTTGGAGATGAATAACCAGAAGTTAGACTTGACCTTCAAATTACTTTTGAAGAGAAAAGATAAGCTGATGCAGCTGTGGGAATTGTGGGGGTGGATACTGCTTAACTTTCATTAAATACAGCCTCCACAAAAAGAAAAAAAGAGACTCTCTTCATTTGCTATTAAAATGGAGAAATTTCATTCACAATTAAACTGCAAACTTATATTGGAAAAGATCTATGAGGCTACTGTAGAAATATGTGCTACAGTGAAAGAGTTTACTACAGAATTAAGAACCAGAAGCTTTACTTCAAACTTTCAAACTGATCTCCAGACTACATCTGACCATTCTATAAATCAAAACATACTAGAAGAGGAAACAACTGAGATCAAAGAGGAATTTATTTTACCTTATAAACATTCCATTTATAACTTTGAGGATCAGAAGAATCAAAGATTGAGATTTGAAACTTTAAAGCAAAGAAGCTTTAAGGATGAGAGAAATAGATGCTTAATGCAGAGGATGGAATTCCTATAGTTCCAAAAGGCATTGCAAGCAATAAAGAGAGATCTATCGGCTGAAAGGGAAGCTTGGTTATGGAAACCTGCCTGGCACAGAAAAAGGCCAGAATAAGACTGAAAAGAGAAATTTAAAATTATGTGTAATGGATTAAAAGGCACTGTTGATTTATGGACTGTTTTAAGGATTAAGATTCAGAGTTAGTAGTAAGAAGAATGTAGTTTTTGGAATAGGTTTATTTTGATGAAAGGTATTATGTATTGGAATGGAAAAAATGGTGGCTTTTTAGATTTGGATTGTTTCAATAATTAATTGAGTGTTTTAAATTAGTAAGATGATGTTTTTGTCTGATAATATAGATGTGATAAGGCATGATAATTAATTGGATGAAATTTGAATTCTGTTAAATGAACTGAAATGATTTAAGGTTTAATATTATTTTGTTATCTTAAAGAGATTGATCGATTGATGAATTATATATGTATGGGGTAGATTAATATTTTATTTTAATTAGGATACGTATTGTGTAGTGGAAGAAGAAATAAATGAGACTTGTGATAAAATGAAGTATGTGAGAGATTAAGAATTAGAATATATTTGGAAGGGATATCTGAATTGATAACTTGTCGATTTAAAGTTAAATTTGATTATGGTAATTGTAAATTTACAAAGTTTTAAAACAGGTTTAGCAGTTATAGAAATTTAAATTAGAAATGGAATGTCTTAAATGTATTATGCTATTTGAGGGAAATAGAGAGGGGACATTGAATGTATTGAGTTGAGTTACCTATATATGGTTTTATTTTTGGATGTTTGACTACCCCAACACCACGGTGTGTCCTGAGCACTTTGTTCTAAGAATTAAAAAACCAATAAAATATGTTTCAAAAAAAAGAAGAAGAAAATAGATAAGATATAAAGCAACCTTGAAACACCCATCTTTAAAAAACGTAGTTCAGCTCCCCATTTGGTGGACTTTCTGACTGTAAGTTTCTTTTTTTTCTTTTTTTTTGGAGTTTAATATACTACAATGGAAGAAGAACAGGAATGGATTTCTTCTACAGAGGAAGTACAGGAAAAAATTCTTTGTATGTTAAAAGCGATGATCCAAACCTCTACTGTATATTTATCAGGGATATGATTTAGTTCATACTTGAGTGGCCTAGTGTTTTTCCCTACTTTCTTCAATTTAAGCCTAAATTTTGCAATGAGAAGCTCATGATCTGAGCCACAGTCAGCTCCTGGTCTTGTTTTTACTGACTGTATAGAGCTTCTCCATCTTTGGCTGCAGATCACATGGTCAATCTGATTTCTGTGTTGACCGTCTGGTGATGTCCATGTGGGTTGTTGGAAAAGAGTGTTTGCTATGACCATTGTATTCTCTTGACAAAATTCTATCAGCCTGTGCGCTGCTTCATTTTGTACTCCAAGGCCAAACTTGCCTGTTATTCTAGTTATCTTTTGGCTTCCTACTTTAGCATTCCAATCCCCCATGATGATAAGGACATCATTTTTTGGTGTTGATTCTATAAGGTGCTGTAGGACTTCATAGAACCGGTCAATTTCATCCTCTTCAGCACCAATGGTTGGGGCATAGACGTGGACTACTGTGATATTGAATGATTTGCCTTGGATTCGCACTGAGATCATTCTGTCATTTTGGGGATTGTATCCCAATATTGCTTTTCCTACTCTTTTATTGACTATGAAGGCTACTCCATTTCTTCTGAGGGATTCTTGCCTGCAGTAGTATACCTGATGGTTCTCTGAATTAAATTCACCCATTCCTGTCCATTTTAGTTCGCTGATTCCTAAGATGTCGATGTTTAGTCTGGTCATCTCTTGTTTGACCATGTCCAGTTTGCCTAGATTCATGGATCTTACATTCCAGGTTCCTATGGAGAAAAGATCTTTACAGCATTGGACTTTCCTTTCACCACCAGATGCATCCACAGCTGAGCATTCTTCCAGCTTTGGCCCAGTCGCTTCACTCTTTCTGGCGCTACTGGTACTTGCCCTCTGCTCTTCCCCAGTAGCATATTGGACACCTTCTGACCTGAGGGGCTCATCTTCCAGCATCATATCTTTTTGCCTTTTGGTACTGTCCATGGGGTTTTCATGGCAAAGATACTGGAGTGGGTTGCCATTTCCTTCTCCAGTGGATCACATAGCAGAACTCTCTGCTATGACCTGTCTGTCTTGGGTGGCCCTCCACAGCATAGCTCATAGCTTCATTGAGTTACGCAAGCCCCTTCACCACGACAAGGCAGTAATCCACGAAGGAGCTACTATAAATAGCATATTAGGACTGTAAAATACCTCTTTCTTATCAATGTGCAATGACTATTACAGCATTTGTGAAGGAAACTTCTCAAATCTGTCAAGGTGATGATTTAAGAGCTGACCAGGCGATGCAATGATGGGAATGAATCAGCAGGGTCTTTGGCTGTTGTCTCTTTAAGAGCCTGTGTAAAAAAGGGGAGGCTCTGCTAGTGTGTTTTCTTTTCCCTTTCCTGCTGTATTTGCTGTTTGTTGGATTCTGCTTGTAGCACGTGTATGTATATTATTCCTAGTGATACTCCTTTCTTTGGCCATTGGCAACTCTCTGAGACCTCTAATGCAGAGTTCCCCAACCTTTCTGGCTTGGCGGCTAGGAAGGAAAGGGAGAAACAGGGAAATGTGTGCATGTGCAGCTCTGCGTGCACATGTGCAAATGGGTACATGCATGATGGCGCTAATGTATGTGCTCATGCACAAGTGAGCTGTGTGCACCCATGACACGCAGCTAGTGCCCGTACACGTGCGCAAATGGGCTGCACGCCCATGGCATGCATGCTGGCGCCCATGTGCATGCGCAAATGGGCCACCAGCACCCGCATGATGTTGGCAGCAGTGCTAACGTCCCCGCACATGCACAAATGGGGCCACTAGTGCCTGCGTGGCGGTGCTACTGCGAGGTGGGGCGGGGCTCGCCATCTATTCCTGGTGCCTGGTGCCAACAGGCCATGGCCTGGTACCAGGCTGTGGACCATAGGTTGGGGACCCCTGCTCTAATACAACAGTAAAAGAAGTAGGCCTATCCCCCCCCCCTTTCCTGCTGCTTAGCCTATTATTTTCCATCCCTTTTTGCTGGCTTGTCAATCCCACCTGGCCAGAAATAATTGTACCTGGAAATCTTCCCTCTCCTCAGGTTATATCACAGTTTATTGTGTAGAGTTCTTCATACTGGGAAACAGAGAGACCTATTTCTCTTAGGACCTGCAGTTACCTTGTAATGGTGGTAGAAGAAGTGGATAGGGCTTTCCTGGGAATTGCAAATGAACCTATGCCCAAGACACAGGGCATGGGCATTTGTTGCAGTTTCTATAATCTCTCTGACTCTGGATAGCCATTCTGATGAATTGGATACTCTAAATACTTTCATGTACCCTAAATATTTGCAACTGGAGTGCAGAGTAGCCACTACTTCATACTCTTCCGCTACCTATTTTCCACCACAATGGGGGGAGGGGAACTGTCTTAACCTAAAAACTTCAAGAGGGTGCCTCCCACACAAACAGTAGTTGATGGAATACAGGATGAATCTTCATGGATTCAAAATAAATATGAATATTTTTCATTATGGTCATTGAACAAAACTGCAAATAAAAGCATATTAAAAATAAAGTAAAAATGAGACAAGATAAAATATTGCAATCCGCAGTACATTTGTCAGTGGATAATCTAAGTCTGCCTAACTTTACAGACAATACAACAAAATTTAGCTATGTACAGGGAGAATGAACTATATTTAACTGTTAATAACTGTTCGTTAAAAAAAATCAGAATTTCATAGGTGTTTTACCAGTAAGGAGTTATAAGGTGGGTCTTTGAGTTCTTAGTAGAATACTCTACTTACTCTTAGTAGAGTACTCTTACTCTATGCTTAGCAGAGTAGATCCATAGAAGAGCAGTTTAGTAGAACAAGACATGAACTGTAGTTTCAACAGCCCCTTGTCCACAGAAGCATAGTCTCAGCTCATAGGAGCCTTTTGTGTGTCAGTCTTCCAAAATTGCTGTGGGAGAATGTTGAAACATGCTAAAGTTAGTACTCTTCAGAATTTGGAACAGGAATAGTTATGGAGCAGAACTGCAGCATAGAGTTCACGTTTTTAAGGGTTTGCTAATATAGTATGTTGCTGACATAATTATTGAATAGCAAAGGGGCCAAGATACTGCCCTATTTAACTCCTTTTGAATGGGAATGGAAGCTAGCAGACTATGGTTTATGCAGTTGCTATACAGAGGTCTTATCGTGGAGCACCATTATTACCTGATGACAGCAACAATCAATTTATATGGCTGCATGTTTCCTCCATAGCTTATCACAAAAACTGAGTTAATAGCTGCTTCAGATCAACAAAGGCAACATACAGAGTTTGTGGGAACTGGAGTATTGGGAGGGGGGAGTGGTTTGGGGTAATACACTGACCAGCTATGGAACCTGCAGTTTTCCTGGCAAGGTTTTTCAGAAGTGGCTTGCCATTGCCTCCTTCCTTGGATTGAGAGAGAGTGACTGGCCCAAGTTTACCCAGTTTGCTTTAGTCAGGACTAAAACTCATGTTGTCTTGATTTTTAGCCTGAAGTCTTAACTACTACACCAAACTGGTTCTCAAGCCATAAGGAACTCAATACCACTCCTACCCTGGTATTGATTGGATTTCTAGGAACAAGGAGCATATTATGGGTGTTATGTTTACCTTATATGCAGCTCTATCATTTGTTTCCTGTGTCACATTGCTACTCTATGATTCATCTCTATTGTTCCTGTGATGCATTTCTTGTTCCTGTTGTTGTATTCCTTCTCTTTAAGAAAGATGGCTTTTGCACAGTGATTCCTTGTGTTTACTGACTCCACATGAAACTTGGTGTCAGAAGCATCTGAATCAGGACTGCCTCAACACATTTGATGCATGCCAGTCTAGCACTTGCGGCCCTGTCCTAGAAGCTGAGCATCTGAAGCCAGGAAACCAGCATCATGGCAACTGCTAACAGCATTCCACTGCCTGAGACAACGAGGGTAAGTGGAGATTGCAGCATCAACTGGCCCAACTTCAGAACACAACTCCCTAGCCACAGGCTTAATTGACAAACTGGCAGCAGTGCAGGCAGCCATTTTGAGACGGTTGATGGGCAGTGAATGCCTCCATGTTTACAAGCATAATTTAACCCTTACAGAGAAGCAAAAGAGTGATACTAAAGCCAGCCTAGATGCCTTAGAAGTCTTTCAGACCCTCTACAAATGTCATATATGAGGCATATATATTTTGAAGCTGTAAGCAAGAAGAAGGTGAAGCAATAGACAGTTTTGTCACACAGCTAAGAGAAAAAGATGCAAGCTGTGATTATGGCTCTCTGAGAGATGAACTTATTTGTGATAAAATAGTTCTGGGTATCACTAGTGAAAGCACATGCCAATGCCTTTTGAGGGAACATAATTTAAGCTTACAAGCTGCAATTGAGATATGTCGTACCACAGAACTTACAGACAAATGGTTGAGAACCTTGCCTGTAGGATAAAAAGATTGGCAGTGTCAATGCAGCCTCCAAACAACAACTCAGCATGAAGAACTACCAGCACAAGCGTCAGCACAAAATTCATATACACAACTCACCTGGTAGCAGCCCAATATCATGCAAGTACTGTGGCAGTGTGCATGTACGAGAGAAAGAGCAGTGTCCTGCATATGGGAAAACCTGCAGAGCATGTGGGAGACCAAATTATTTTGCACGAGTGTCTCTCTCAAGTAAAATGGAAGTGAGGAAGCTACACACAATTGAGCAAATGTCAGATCCCAAGGATGCACACTTGTTTACCACCAATGTGGTTTACACAAAAGAATGCATTGGTGTTGTAAACTCTAAGGGCAAAAACTAGCTTGTAAATCTCAGATTAAACAATATAATCCAACCCTGCCAGCTGGACTCGAGTGCAACATGTGATTTCATGAATTTAATGGACAAAATGAGGTGTTTGAGTGCCCCATAATATCTGTTCCAGGAGAGGTTCACTTTGAACTTGATCCTGCCATTTCACCAGTACAATGTGCCCCACGCAATATGCCAATAGCCATTAAGCCACTGGTCAAAGCACAACTGGACAAGTATGAAGCTGAAGGACATACTACTTCAGTATCTGAACCTACTGATTGGATAAGTAACATGATTGTTATTAGGAAGCCTGAGAAGATCAGAATCGGAATTGATTCCAAGTTTCTGAATATGGCTCTGAAATGGTCACATTACCTAATGCCAACACTTGATGATGTTTTGCACAAACCACCAAAAGCATGAGCTTTCATGCTTGTTGACACTAGAGATGCCTTTTTACAGTGCAAACCAGATGAAAAGAGTAGTTACATAACCACATTCTGGACTCCTTGGGGCAGAAAGAGATGGCTCAAACTACCCTTTGGGGTCTCTGTAGCACCAGAGGCATATCAACGAAAGCAACATGAACTTTTGAGTGGGCTCAGTGGAATTGACCCAATAACTGATGACATTCTCATAGTTGGCTGTGGTGATACAGATGAAGAAGCTGAGCATGACCATGATGAGAAGCTAATAGCACTACAAGACTGTTGTAGGCAGGTGATGCTGAGGCTCAGTGCAAATAAATTGCAGTTCAAGGTGCAAGAAGTCTGTTTCTATGGACATGTCCTGTCCTCACAAGGCTTAAAAGCTGACCCGGATAAGATTAGAGCCATTGTGGACATGCCACTGCCTGCCAATGCCAAATTGCCATTGAGATTTATCGGTTTTGCCACATACTTAGCAAAATTCCTGCCACACCTTTCTGAGGTGTGTCAGCCATTGAGATGTCTGGTGGAAAAAATGTGGTTTGGCACTGGCTTCCCAAGCATGACACTTGGTTACCGTTGCTCCAGTGTTGAAATACTATGATGTTACAAAGCCTGTTATAATTCAAAGTAACTCAAGCAAAAACAGCCTAGGGCTGTTACCTATTGCATATACGTCCAGACCTTTTTCATATGCTGAGCTAAACTATGTTCAAATTGAAAAGGAATGTTTAAGTATTGTATTTGCCTGCCAGCCTTTCCATCATTATCTTTATATCCGGGATACAATCACAGCTGAAACTGATCACAAGCTGCTAACAGCCATATTCAAGAAGCCCCTTTTGTGTGCTCCCAAGCATTTGCAGAGCATGATGCTTACATTGCAGCATTACAACCTCAACATTGTCTACAAGCCAGGACATGAAATGTATATCAGTGATACCCTGAGCAGGGCTACATCAGATCAGGTGACACCTGGAGGAGAGCACGAGCAGCATACGGTTTGTTGGTTGCAACAGGAACAAACCTTTGCTGAAGTCAATCAAGCAGACTATCTTAACTTCACAAATCAGGGGCTACGTTAGCTCAAGCAGCACATAGACGCTGATGCAGTTTTATAGGTACTGAAGGCTATCCTTTTGAGTAGGTGGCCAGATGAGAAGGAGGCAGTTCCTGCAATTGTGAGGGAATATTGGTCCTTCAGAGATGAGATCAGTGTACAAGATGGTATCTTATACAAAGGCCCAAGAGTCATAGTGCCAAAGTCACTGAGAGCAGAGATGTTATTGCACATACACTCAAGCCACATTGGGGATGAGGCATGCTACAGACAAGTTCGTGTTACTCTTTACTGGCCTAACATACAAGGCGAAATCAAAGACTTTGTTAGCAATTGTCCCACTTGCAATGAATATGCACATTTGCAACAAAAAGAATCCATGATGTCACGTGAGATACCCTCACGTCCTTGGCAGATGTTGGTATAGATTTATTCAACTATGCAGGAAACGAGTACATGATAATAACTGATCATTATTCAGATTTTTGGGAAATTGAACTTCTTCCTGACTTGTCTGCCAAAATTATCATTAAGAGATGCAAGGCTCAGTTTGTACATCATGGCCAATCAGATAAAATCTCTGATAATGGCCCTCAGTTTGCAAACCTACAATTTAGGAAATTTGCCACTGACTGAGAGTTTGAGCATGTGACTTCCTCCCATATCATCCACAAGTTAATGGCAAAGCTGAATTAGTTGTGAAGATTGTTAAGAATTTATGCAAAAAAGTGCAAAGTAATGGTAAAGACCATGGAAGGCCATTCTACATTGGAGAAATACTTCAAATGAGGGCATAGACAGTAGTCTGGCACAGAGACTGAGGTGAAGGAGACTAAAGACCTCCTTACCAGTGGCAAATAAGTTGCTTGAGCCCTCTGTGATACAAGGTGTTCCAGAAAAGTTACGGCTTAAGAGACAAGTATTCAAGGCAAGATATGACAAATCAGCCAGAGATTTGCCAGAATTGAATATTGGGGAATGAATCCGTATGAAACCGCTACCTGGAGATTGAACAGGTCACCGGAAAATAGGTATCTGTTTACAACAAGTGGCACCACGCTTCTATCTAGTGGATATTGATGGAACCCTCTATCATCGCAATCATGTGGATCTGCATGTGGCTGAGCAGCCTGACTCGCAGCCTGATTCTCCATATCCAGTGGACAGGCCCGACTCACCTGGTGTTACTGGACCACACTTACCCACTGGCAATAGAGAATGCACAGTACTGATGCCACAGACCAATGCTAATAACAGTCCTGAACTGGGATACCTAAGAGCAGTCAAAGGCAGAACATCCCAGTAAGTGGTGAGAAAAGCCCAGCAATCCCAGTGAGGTCAGATAAACTCTTAGTACAAAGAGGGCCAGTCTTCACCCATAATGGCAGATGTTCACAACCACCCAACAGCCTTAACCTATAGGAAGTGGTGTTACTGGTTCTCATCCAAAATTTCATAATGTTGTTTGGTTAACATGAAAAGGGGAAGATGTCATGGGTATTATGTTTACCTTATATGCAGCTCTATCATTCATCTCAATTGTATTTGTTTTCTGTTTCACATTGCTACTCTATGATTCATCTCTATTGTTCCTATGATGCTGTTTTATCCCAGCCTATGGCTGTCCTTGTTAAAGGCACAAGGACAAAACCCCTTTTTAGAAAATAGGCTGGAAACTCAAAAGAAAACGAACCCCTTTTAATATAGGTAACCAACCTGCCAAATAGTCCAGAAACAAAAGCAGCGAACACAATCCAAATGGAGGAAATTGTCCACACGAAACCATACAAAGCAGAGAAGTAGTCACTGGCAAGACTAACAGAACATGATCCCATGGTTGCCTTCAGCAACCAGCACTGCCCACACCTTCCCTTTTTATAAAGCAGTCCCAAGGTGTTGCCTCTCAGTGCCTTCTCCTCCCCTGGAGTTGTCGTATTGACTGCTGCTGATCTGCTCTCACTAATTGCCTGCGTCTATGAGCATCAGTCATCATGTCCATCAGGTGTGAATCCTCCAAGTCTGACTCATTCTCCCCACAATGCTGAGCTTCATCAGGAACATAACTGGAGGGCCCAGGGTCTTCATCAAACCGTCTTGTAATTCATCAGAACCTCCCTCTGACTCTGATGGCCCTTCAAATGCCTCCTCCACCTCCTCCTCAGATTCCCCAGACTCAGCTGTTGGGAACACAGGCTGGCACGGAATCACGACAGATGCATTTCCTGTTCCTGTTGTTGTATTCCCTCTCTAAGAAAGATGGCTTTTGCACAGTGATGCCTTGTATTGTACTTACTGACTCCACTTGAAACAGAGCATGCAGGAGTGTTAATAGCATAGGGCTACCAAGATTTGTCTGCAAATGACCATACAAGCACTTGATACTATCAAAGAGAGATTTTTCTGCTTCAACCAGTGATTTTTGGGAGTCTTGCGACCCAGTTCCAGTACACGTACAGGCATCTACAGCACTGAGTAAAACTCTATATAATAAGCTTTCAAATTAATAAGCTCTTAATGTGAAGAAGCATCTCACTAAGCTTATCACTTCTTCTTTTCAAGGAGGGACCAAATATGGGAGACTATAAAACAGTTCTAGAAGGATAAAAGTATTCAACCAGTCTTAGAACTTTGTTGGAAAAGTTACTAACTTGGATCTTTCTATGATGCTATAATTGTGGATATTTCTTTCATTTCTTGATTCCTTGGCTGTTATCAAGTTCAGAATGGCTCTGTAATGTCATTCATGGAATTGAGTCCCTTTACTATATAGCAGATAAATATTTATTGTTTCTGTTAACGAAGGGAGGGACAGCTTCGTGCAATGGGGCTTCTAAAGCTAGAATGTTTTTCTGATCTGTACCGCACTTTGATAAAAGGACCTAATAAATAATAATATTATTACAAAATAATCTCACCCTGAACAGGTTTGAATATTTTTTAAGATTATTCAGTGACTGGGTCTGCATAATCTGCGGGCTGAAATACAGGCAGCTAGTTTGTGGCTTAGGAGTTGGTACAGCTATGGACAGTTGAGTGAAAGAAATGGACTAGGGCTCCATTCCTCAAAATAGCACACTTTGTTTGATTGTGGGGTTGTATATTGCTAGAGATATAACTGGATTAGTGGTGATTGGAGTGAGTGGATGTGCAACTCCTGTTTAAGAAGATGAACATTTGTGTTGGAGTCACAGCATGTGATGACTAGGGTCTTGACAATGATTGTATTAAAACATTATAAATTTCTTCTGTTTGTTTTTTAGATTGTAAATACATGTGCCATTCTCACTGTCTAGATTTAGTATACCTGGATTGTCAAGAAAATGTAAAAGTGATGGTGTTCTGGTCCAAACAAGAGATCTGCTTTATTCCTGTTTGTCACAGACAGATAAACTCCAAAGACGGATTAATATTCAGATTATTTATTCTTCAGGAATCTCTAAACAATAACTTACAGTCAAGAAGAGTTCTTCTGAGGTACATATCATAATCTGTCTGATCTTGTGGTGTAAAAATTAAAAGTAGATTCACCCCATGTTCGTTGGAGCAAAGGGTCTTGTGCTGTACTACACAAAACTTTACATGCTGGCACGTAGCCAGGAAATCCTGTCATAAAACATTGAAGTCCCTTCCAATGGCTACTTAAGACATAGAACTGATCAATTAGAACACAGATATAACCATGTAATAACTAAAACTATATTTCCCAGAAGCCATCTCTTAAGGAGGCAGCCTTTAACCCCTTAAATGCTAATTGCTCTAACAGCACACTTCTTAGTTCCTAAAGACATACACTTTGGCCAGATGGTTACACACTGGTCCAGCACACTCCCCGCTTGGAAATATACAATTTCTACTATTAACTAACTAGAACAGTGGTTCTCAACCTGTGGGTCGGGACCCCATTTGGGGTCGAACGACCATTTCACGGGGGTTGCCAAACAATGCAGTCCGCCATTTTTTCCCCCTTTTCCTTAGCTGTGCTACTCTCTTTTATTCTATTGGCTTTTGAAAGCCAATAGGAATTGTCCAGGCTGTCTCTGCCCTGCTGAGCCTGCCAAAAGTCCCATTCTGCAAACGGTGCTGCACCAGTTGAGTAGTCCTCAACTTACGACCGGTTGAGTAGTCCTCGACTTATGACCGGTCGGGGGTCGCGGCATTAAAAAGATTGAGAACCACTGAACTAGAATAAGCAAAAACAGCATCAAACAAGGCAATTTTCACTATTTTTTTAATAAACAATTTTTATTAGTTTTCCATTTTACACCAACAGAAGCTTAAGAGCCAGCGTGGAGATATGGTGGTCAATTACAGAAGAAACAATAAGATTATAAACATACAATTCAGACTATTTCTTAAAATTTCCCTTTCTATCTATGTAGAATATTATAATCAAATAGATTCAAATAAATTCATTCATTAATATATCTAAATATAAGTTTCCTTTATAGAAACTTTCAACCGCTCAATAACAATATAATAATCAAATTAATACAATCCTATAAACCATTCATTCATTCATATATTACTATATGTAAATTAAATGCTTAAATTAAAACTAACACTATCTGTTTAAATTATAGTCTCATTAATACATTTCTGACACAGATTTTCATTAAATATATCGCTAAATATGAATTTCATTAATGAATAAACATTTGCAAAAGCTCCTTATCTATCCCAAAAATCCTGTTTTAAACTTCATTAATTTTTCAGATATTTAAATTTAAACTAATCTATTTATTTTACTATTCAGGAACCCCAAATTCCTCTTATTTAAACACATTAGCTCCGAAACTAAGTTCTTACATTTCTCAGCTATGTTTCTATTCTTTTTCAATAATTCTCCAATTATTAATTCCATCTCATTCCAAAAGGAAAATACTAAAAAGAAGAAACAAACATACACAAATAAAGAAAAAAAACACATATTCTTACTATACTTCAATATTAAGTTCTAAATTATTTCATAATAGCTTCCCATAACAAAAACCAAATCCAAGACAGTCTGCTTCACTATAAAACCTTTACCATCCATAATTATCATCTCAGATTTAATCTTTATATCTTATTCTGGGTTTCTTTCTATTCCAAATAGGTTTCCATAGTCAAGTCTCTAGATCCGCAAATAGCTCTACCATAGTCTCCTGCCACACTGTACACAGCAACAGGAGTTCTCCCATTATCCATTTTATTGGGATAATATAAAAGTTATAGACATTCTGAAAAGCTCGTGCCACAACATCATTTCCCATATTTTTAAAAGTTGCATAAACTTTAATTGAAATCATTTTTTTAATATAGTCCTCTTTAATCAAATTTTGCTCTTCTTCCAATAGTTTTTCCTCTATCAGGGAGTCAAATGGTGTCTGCAAATCAGCTTGTCCTTTTGAGGTGAACTCCTCCATTTCCTTATTATAAATCATCTGTCCATTTATATCAAGGCTTTTTCCCCGTATCAATTGATAATCCGACTGTACATTTGCTTCTTCCATCTCAGTGGACTGAGAGCAAGCCTCTTGAATATAAACTACAGTTTCACTTAAACCTTGTGCTTGGCTTTGTCGATGTAAAGAAATCTTCTTTTTGCAGGCAATTATCATCTCCGTGTTTTCTAAAATTTTGTCCAAAATATATTTATAAATCGGATCTGGACGTGTTTCTTCCATTTTTATCATATTTGAAGGCATTTACTTTTTTTTGGGGGGGAGACTATATTTAAAGGCAATCAATCAATATCCATCTCCTCCCAAGTTTCTTAGTCTTTTTCCTTTGTACAAATTCCAAGAGGAAAAAAATAGCAAGAACAATACCTAGTTTCAACAGAAAATATCCCCTGACGAATAATCAAAGTTAATCAAATAATCAGTCTTTTCGAATGCCATAAAAAATAAAAGAAAACAATACTCCAATACATAGGATCTTAAATCTCTCTAAAGAAATTTCTTGGGGCTCCCAAGTATCCAAAGAAAAAATCAGCCATTAAAACAAAAATAGATTTCATCTTTTTCTTAAGCTTCTCTTCCCCCATTTAAAACACCGCTTCAACAAAAAGGGAAGTAGTTCCAAAAAGAAAAAAAAGCTTTTCACAGGAAAACAAAGAAAATAGAGGTAAAAAAAAAAGTCTCACCGAATCTTCCACAGTGGGTCTGCTTGCTTAGATGATCTTATGGCTTACGGTTGGCGCAGCTAAATGATTGGCCATTTTACTGGCGGATCTTTACCCTGTCGGCCCAAAGGAGATACTCGGTGCACAGAGGAAGCCTCCGCTCCTCTGCAACTGTCTGAGAAGCCTCCTCAATGGTAGACGCTCCTCCAGAGCGTCTTTTCAACCTTCTAAGGGGTCTACTGGCAGGGGAAACTCAATCGGCAAAGGGACAACTCCCTTCGCTCGACCGCACCACTGCGAACCGGAACCGGAAGCCCTAGGCAATTTTCACTATTGACTAACTAGAATAAGCAAAAAACTTAGCATCAAACAATGTAATTTTCACTATTAACTGACTATTAACTAGAATAGGCAAAAACATGGCATCAAAACATGCAATCAAGAGGTAAATACAAAACACGCATAACTATAATTGAGATAAACAAAGGCATTACATCAAACAATGCAATTATAAAGTAAATACAATATGCATAGTTTGAGGATCAATCTTCAAGTTCGGTCTTCCTCAGCAGCAGTACCAAGTCAGTGATCTGTCTGGTGTAAAGCCTCCCAATGGCTAGTTAAAACATAGAACTGACCAATTAGAACACAGATATAACCATGTAATAACTAAAACTACATTTCCCAGAAGCCATCTCTTAAGGACACAGCCTTTAACCCCTTAAATGCTAATTGCTCTAACAGCACACTTCTTAGTTCCTAAGTTAGACGTACACTTTGGCCAGATGGTTACACACTGGTCCAGCATAGATGGACTGTAGCTTTGGATATGACAATTCAATTGATGCTGATCCTAGAAAGGTATTACCATTTAGTCTTACAGATTTTATTCCTTCCAATTTCAGGTATATAATATAAAGGGGAGAAATGTTGAGATGAAGCTTTTGTTGTACTCACATAGTGTTGTAGAGATCAGGCCAAGTATAATCTTTCAAAATAAAATCTTTTATGTATGATCAATCTCTCATGTATAACAGCTATTGTCCATACCATTTATTTTTGCGTGCTTTCTGTATGTGTTCCATTGTATTCTAAATTGTGCTGACCAAAGAAAATGTTTCTGTTACTAGTTTAAACTGTGTTGTTTCAAGGGAAAGCCTAGCTGAGAAATTGCAACACTTCACTCGTCTCCCACCCCTCTCTTCTTGGATGGTAAATCTTTCCCTTCTGGTTTCTCTGCTGTGGCTTTAAAATGTAACAGCTCGCTACCAGCCTGCAAAGTAACAAAGTTAATGGGCTCATTGCCAGCTATTGAGCTATTGTGTGTTCAAGCTTAGAGATGAAGAAGTGTAATGCCAGGATAGATAAGGAGATTCAAAGGAACTTTTTAGATATGCAGAAACCTTGTGATGTTTGTTGGTTATAAAAAGTAAAAACTTTTCTGATTACGTGCTCTCTGCTCTTCATCTTCTCTGCTGTCTAAAGGAGAGTGGAGTGCCCAGCATATATTCTTTGATCAAAGAAAAATAAAACTGTGTTCTGATTCAGAGGCCTCGTGTTCAGAGGGGTTTATTTGGATTCTGAGCTGAAAAACCTTACATATTACCTGTCGCCCAAACAACAGGTATTATGTAATGTTCATCATATGTAATGTTCATGTGATGTCTCACTTAATGATTGCTGTGATTCACTTAAGAACCATGGCAAAAAATGACATAAAATCAGGTTTGGTCTCACTTAATAGCCAGAACACTTAATGAATTTTCTGGTCCCAATTATGTTTATAATTTGAGGTATATCTGTAATGCAGAATAATGTAGCATACAGAACAAAATATTTACCATGCTATGTGAGAAAATCTCCTTTGCCATTTAAGACTGCCATAGCAAACAAAGCCAAAGTGTAGGAAATCTGGGCAGAGTAATCACTGCCTTATACACATCAGAATATCACTGGCAGAAACCCAATGCCTTATTAAGGAAGTTTTCTTGCACAAATGATTTTAATGAAGAGAAAATAACATGGCAGATTTTAAAATTGGAACTCATTACAACACAAATACAGAAATGTTGTGGCAGCAGAATTTAGTGGTTTCTTTCATTAATCACTGATGAATTTGAAATCTTAAGGCTATGCACATGTGATAAAAGATCTGCAAACATTTATTAAAAGATGGTACAGCTTTTGTTTTCATCTATCATTCTAGCAAATGAGTCTAGAGACCATAATACATCTCTTATTTGCTTCAGTAAATATTTCCCGCTTTTTCACTTTTTGCTCAGCTGAATAGATTCTGTGTATATGTGGATTAGGTACCATTTACAAGCAGTAGAGGAATATTTATTAATCACTTAGCAAATGTTGCATATTCATTCCACTAGAAACAAGGAAAGGGAACAGGATGGGATGATGCCCGAAGACTGAAAATATTCCTTCTCTTGTTTTGGTAATAACTTTTCAGGGCCAAATATATTAGAACTACTTGATCTGGGGCATACTATTTTTGTTCCTTCAGGTACTGCTGCTGTTGCAATGGGATTTTAAAAAAAGGTTCTTTGGGGCGCTTTTGTATTCTCTTCATAATTCCAGACTACTTCTTTATCTACTTTTTCTCTTGATTCTCTTCTTCATTTATAGCAACAGGAGCCAATTATTCTTCTCTCTCCCTTTCTTTCCATTGATCATGAGAGATAAGGGAGGGGGGCAGTGCCTGATCAGAGCCTGTGAACAGCATCTGTCTTTTTTTATTGTCTATCTCTAAGCGATTCCAAAACTATTTTGGGATGAAGAAAAGAAAAATAATGCAATCAATCAAAAATAATGCCCCTGGCCTCTGGCCCTTTGTCTTCCATGGCTGGTAATATTTAACAGGTAGAATTGACTGAGTAACTTGTGGGATTGTTAAATATATATAATGGAATAGAATTAGAATTTTGAAAGAGACAAAAATATGTTCTCTCCAAAGGCTAAGATTTTAAATAAATGCTAAATTAACAGCCACTATCACTGGCTAGGTCTTCCAAAGAAGGTGAGGATGAGAAATAAACTGTAGTTTGGTTAAATCTTCACCCATCAGCTTTTTTAAAAAAAATGCATAGGTATCAAAAAAGGTAGCAAATAAATTTGGTTGATTAACTTCTAGCTTTAAATCAATTGATGTTGATAGCAATAGCAATTAAACTTATCTACATCCCATTGTGCTTTACATCACTCTCTGGGTGGTTTACAATGTCAGCATATTGCCCCCAACAATCTGGGTCCTCATTTTACTGACCGCAGAAGGATGGAAGTCTGAGTCAACCTTGAGCCTGTCAGGATCGAACTCCAGACTATGGGCACAGTAGCCTGCAATAGTGATTCTAATCACTGCACCCCCAGGGTTTATACACTAGAATGGCCCAATTTCTTGTTCCATGCTTCTTTATGTTCTTAAAATGTTTTAGCATATTCTAACAAGCCAAGTTTATTTATTTATTTATTTATTTATGAGACTTATATACCGCTTTAAGTGCAAGCATTCTCTAAGCGGTGTACACCAGTAAGCAATGTGTGTGTGTGTGTGTGTGTGTGTGTGTGTGTGTGTGTGTGTGTGTGTATATATATATATATATATATATATATATATATATATATATATATGAAAATTTGCATAAAAATACGACTCCTGGGCATGTCTATGGTACAAATAAAATACGAACACCAGGAGAGTATAAATATAAAAATATACTTTACTAAAAGCTGCCAAGCTTTCGTTTGGAAACTCCAAACATCATCAGGGCTAAGGAGCCAGTAAACAATGATGACTTAAATGGGTTTTGCCGGCATCTGCACCCGGCTCATGGACCGCGTCACCGGTCCCGGCCGGTTAATTAGTGTTCCAGATGTTTCTTTATTACTCTCCTTACGCTTCCTTCTATGGTTCTTCCGGATCGTTCCTTCCACTATCTCATTACTGGCATTCATCTCCTCCACCACCCCTTTATCCTTATTTCCTTCCATAGTACTGACCCTCCTCCCCTTTTTGTTTTCATTTTCCACCCTGGGGGCATCTGTTTCTCCTCTATCAGTGTTACAAGCTTCCCTGGGCTCACCGACGCTCCCCCACACACACGCTTTTCCCAATCCCTGCTCCACACCCTTTCTTCTCACTCTTCCACTGTCATGAGTAACTTTCATACGGGTGTTACATATTTGGGGGTCTGTGCCTTCCTCCTCTGTCCTAGCAATCTTCGTGTCGACAGTTCTCCACCGTTCCATTTGTTTGCTGCGTGATCGGGTGCTTACCCCGTCTCTCAATTCATCCCTCCTCCCTATCGCACGCTCGTCCCCATTGCTGATAGGAACGGTATTCAGGCGGACACCAGGTCTCCAGATCTCTGCATTCTGATTCCCTGCGTTCTCACTCCCCTCTTCTGTGCTCGTTTTTGGGGGGACTTCAAAGTGTTCGTCCCGGGAGGGGGCTGTATTGTTGGTGGGGGTGTTCCTTGTCTGCAGGGAATCCAGGCAGTATTCCGTGTCTCTCCCTTTCACCGTATGCCTAGGCAATCGAGCCATGCTTTCGTTCTTCTTCTCCCCTCTACCCACAGCGTCAGGCTGCAGGCTCCTCATGCTGGATCTTCCACACTCTCCACAGTTGTTGTTAAGTTCTGGGGGTGGGGGTCTATCATGATGATATTGGGGGAGGGGGAGGTCTTCCATCGGTGGATGATTACGTGTGTTTGACACGTCCTCAGACGTTCATTAGAGCGGTATTGGTGTTGATCGGGCGAAACGGGGGTGTCCCTGGAGTGTAGAGGGTTGGCCAAAGTTCCATCTATCTGTTCAGGATGGAGGCCAGGTATCCCGTCACGTTTACAGCTGTGCAAGCATTGTTCAGGCCGCTTATAATAATTGGCATGGTGTTTAAAAAAGTAGTATGAAAGTTACTCATGACAGTGGAAGAGTGAGAAGAAAGGGTGTGGAGCAGGGATTGGGAAAAGCGTGTGTGTGGGGGAGCGTCGGTGAGCCCAGGGAAGCTTGTAACACTGATAGAGGAGAAACAGATGCCCCCAGGGTGGAGAATGAAAACAAAACGGGGAGGAGGGTCAGTGCTATGGAAGGAAATAAGGATAAAGGGGTGGTGGAGGAGATGAATACCAGTAATGAGATAGTGGAAGGAATGATCCGGAAGAACCATAGAAGGAAGCGTAAGGAGAGTAATAAAGAAACATCTGGAACACTAATTAACCGGCCGGGACCAGTGACGCGGTCCATGAGCCGGCTGCAGATGCCGGCAAAACCCATTTAAGTCATCATTGTTTACTGGCTCCTTAGCCCTGATGATGTTTGGAGTTTCCAAACAAAAGCTTGGCAGCTTTTAGTAAAGTATATTTTTATATTTATACTCTCCTGGTGTTCGTCTTTTATTTGTACCATATATATATATATATATATATATATATATATATATATATATATATATATATATATGTAGGTCTTTGGTTGTTCGGGTTTTCTCCCGCGTAAAATTGGAAGTGTCTTGGCGACGTTTCGACAAAGTCCCATTCGTCATCTTCAGGCTGGTGTTTTCAGCTTCGTGCTTTGAGCAGCAATGTGTGGTCTTAGCTGTTTCAAATACCCGCGAAAACCTCAGAAAACATATATATATATATGTATGTATGTATGTATGTATGTATGTATGTATATATATATATATATATATATATATATATATATATATATATATATAAAATTAACATAAAAATTGAGGAACGTAGTCTCCTGGGTGTATACATATTCAAAAGATAAAAACAAGCACCAGGAGGTAAAACAATTAAATAATAATAATAATAATAATAGTAAAGTTGGAAGGGACCTTGGAGGTCATCTAGTCCAACCCCCTGCTCGGGCAGGAAACCCTACACCATTTTGGACAAATGGCTGTCCAGTCTCTTCTTAAAAACTTCCAGTGTTAGAGCATTTACTGCTTCTGGAGGCAAGCTGTTCCACTGATTAATTGTTCTAACTGTCAGGAAGTTTCTCCTTAGTTCTAGGTTGCTTCTCTCCTTGATTAGTTTCCACCCGTTGCTTCTTGTTTATAAACAATGCTTAATAAATAAATAACCTAGCTTTCGATGGCTATATTGCTGCCATCATCGTCAGGGTGTTAAAAGCCAGAGGGTGGGGGAGCTCGTTTATAAGCACAAACGCGCCTGCACACGGCTCATAGACCTCGTTATGGGGCCCAGTCGATTGATCCTTTCATCACTCATGTCAGAAGTATTTCTGAGTTCTAAGTTCTTGCAGCTGATTACTTCTCAACGCCCTGAAACGAGGTAGAAGATTAGACGACGTAACCCTTTTGAGGATACGCCCTAGCGACACAGCGGCAGCTATATTCTATGGGCTACCCAAAGTGCACAAGGAAGGGGTTCCCCTCCGCCCCATAGTATCTTTTAGGGGTACCCCCATGTCTGGTTTGGCTAAGTGGATGAGTCTTCGTATCGGCCACTTGGTCGCTGATAGCCAGACGGTGGTAAGATCGGCAGAGGAATTCCTGGACAGGATTAGGTCCTTAAGGATAGAGGATGACGAGGTGATGGTATCTTTTGATGTCGTCTCCCTCTTCACCTCTATCCCACAGGACCTAGCCCTTGCAACGGTTAAAGATCTTTTGAGTCGCAGGGGCTTAGGACAACACCAGGATTCCCTTCGCCCGGAAGATCTTGTGGACCTTTTGGGTTTATGCCTCAAGACCTACTTCACGTTTCAGGGTAACACCTATGAACAAATAAAGGGTACTCCCATGGGGTCACCATTTCCAGCGTTATTGCCGAGGCTGTATTGCAGTGGATAGAACAAGTAGCGATGGCTCAGTATTGTCCCAAATTCTGGGCCCGCTACGTTGATGACACCTTTGTTGTCATCAAAAAGAGTTGGAAGGCTGACTTTGTGGGCATACTTAATTCGGTGTGTGTGGACTTGCAGTTTACGGAGGATGAGGAACATCAAGGCAGGCTGGCGTTCCTTGACGTTTTGGTCCATCGCCAGCCTGATGGGACCCTTGCTACTAGGGTCTACCGCAAGCCCACGCACACCGATAGGATTTTGCATTTTAACAGCAACCATCCGGTGGCCCACAAGATCAGCTGTATTAGAACCCTGTTTAAAAGAGCTGACTCACACTGCAGCACGGCCAAAGCTAAGGCTGAAGAAAGGAAATACCTGTTCCACACCTGTAGACGTAATGGATACCCCAATAAATTTATCAGGCGCCACAGTGCTCTATCCAGACCTCCCCATACCCCACCTATTGGGGAGCTACTTCCACAGACTACACGTATTACTCTCCCCTATGTCAGTAATGTTTCTGAAGCCACGGCTAGGCTATTGTCACCCTATGGAATAAGGGTGGCACATAGACCAGACTGCACATTGCGTTCCTGTATCATGAGGTTGAAAGATCCACTCCCCGTTACTGAGAAATCTGGGGTGATCTATAGAATCCATTGTATAGATTGCCCAGGTAATTACGTGGGAGAAACCTCTAAAAGAGTAAGGACAAGAATACAGGAACACAAGCTGGCAATAAAAAGAGGGGAGCACTATTCACAAATCCTCACTCACATGGTAGAGTTTGGACACAAGTTTGATTTCAATGGGGTGCAGGTTATTGCTAGTGATGCCTCCAAGAGTGGCAGACTCCTCAAAGAGGCTTGGTTCTCAGACTGTAACTCTATTAATCGATGTGTGGAGTTACATCCTGCACACCAGGTCATGAAAACTTGGGAGGCACGCATTTGTTCCAGACGGAGGAAGCACCCCACTGTTTGCAATCTCAGTTGTTCCAACGAAGAGATAGACAACGAGGTAAGGACGATCCTACCATCCGGAGTGCCCCTGGCTACTAGCAATTCCTGCGCGCACCCATTGATGAATGAAGAATTTGTTGACAACAGCAACCCACCCCCTAGTGCCCTGGATGCCCCGAACACTCCTCCCCTTCCCCCTCCCTCTCGATATTGCGTCCGACCTACTGACTGCAACCGCCCCATTAAGGGTCCCATCACGCGTTCCCAAGTAGTATGGTGGAAAATTGAGGGCGCACGCGCGAAGACCGCAGTTGGAATTTCCTCCGAAGGGAGAGTTGAATCGGACGCCAAACTAACAGGAACGGAGATCGCAACGAACTGCTGTGCATCCCACGCATGGAAGGGCGGCGGGTTGGGGGCTATAGGGGAAGATGGGAGCACGCATGGGGTAGCATGCCCCCTGAGAGTGACACGTCAGACACGGGGGAGGAAGATAGCCAGATCTGGGATTTCTTCGCAGGATCGGTCTGCAGTTACACATGTTACTCTAGTGCGTAGTGACATGGAATGCTCACCTCCCAGCCTAGGAGCCGCACGCAACAGAGAAGTAATCAGCTGCAAGAACTTAGAACTCAGAAATACTTCTGACATGAGTGATGAAAGGATCAATCGACCGGGCCCCATAACGAGGTCTATGAGCCGTGTGCAGGCACGTTTGTGCTTATAAACGAGCTCCCCCACCCTCTGGCTTTTAACACCCTGACGATGATGGCAGCAATATAGCCATCGAAAGCTAGGTTATTTATTTATTAAACATTTAATTGTTTTACCTCCTGGTGCTCGTTTTTATCTTTTGAATATGTATGTATGTATGTATGTATGTATGTATGTATGTATATTACATTGCCCCCAACAATCTGGGTCCTCATTTTACCTACCTCGGAAGGATGGAAGGCTGAGTCAACCTTAGGTGAGCCTATGGAGCTGACTATGGGTCTGAGTGGATACCTATAGTCAGCTCCATAGGCTCACTTCTACAAAACCTAGCCAAATTTCTTGCCAAACAATTACATCTCTATGCAGAATCCATCACCTCACATGTAAAAAACTCATTCCAGTTTATAGAGATCATAAAAAAACAAAACGTACAGCCCAGCGACCTATTCGTGAACTTCGATGTCATATCCCTCTTCACCCAAGTGCCTATCAAAGAAGCCTTGACAGCTATCCAAAACAAATATAACCCCCCAAACACATCTTAGATCTGACCAACCACTGCCTATCCAACACATACTTCATCTATAATGGACAAAAATACAAACAAACAGAAGGAGCACCCATGGGATCACCCCTCTCACCTGTCATTGCCAACCTCTACATGGAACACTTTGAAAACCAAGCTCTAGAAAAATCGGATCACAAACCCAAACTCTGGCTCAGATACGTAGACTACACCTTCATAATCTGGCCACATGGGAAAGAAAAACTGGACAACTTCCTCACACACCTCAACAGTCTACACCCCAAAATACAGTTCACCATGGAAACAGAAGCTAATAACCAACTTCCCTTCCTGGATGTCTTAGTCTACAAGAAATCCAATGGTTCCCTAGGACACACCATCTACCAGAAGAAAACACACACAAACCGCTATCTGCACGCTCTCTCACACCACCACCCAGCACAGATCAACTCCGTAGCCAAGACTCTCATCTCCAGAACAAAACGCTTAGCTGATGAACAACACCTAAAAACCGAACTACACACTCTCACCAATATACTAACATCCAATGGATTCCAAAGAAATGATTACAAACCTAATCCAAAAAGAAACCCCCACTAAAATCCAAGACAGAGAACAATGGCAAAGCCCTCCTCCCATACATAAAAGGCACCACAGACAGAATCAGCAAGATCCTCCATAAACACCACATCAAAACAGCATTCTGCACAAACAGAAAAATATCCACCATCCTAAGAAAACCCAAAGATAAAATTGAGTTAGAAAATCAAGGAGTATATGAAATCCCATGCACTGCTTGTCCCAACACATACATCGGACAAACCAACAGAAGAATAAGTGCACGCATTGAAGAACATAAGAACTCAGTCAAAAAAGAGGAACCAACATCTTCCCTGGTCCAACACCTTAAAGCCACAGGACATGAAATTGACTTTAAAAATACCAGAACTATCGCCAAAACTGAACATTTTAATAACAGAATAATCAGAAAGCCATCAAGATAGAAAAACGCCCGCACAGCATGAACAAACGAGATGATACCTCCCACCTACCAGCCATTTGGAAACCCGCCCTTATTGACAAACGACTCCGTAACACAAAAAATGACACCAGACCCACACTCACAAAAACCACACAGGATGTCATCACCACACATCCACACAAAAAGCAAACCCAAAGCCACACCGATGATGAGGCACGACCACAAACCAGAAGCCAGACCACAGCTGCATCATTAGCCACTTTAAACCCCTCCAATCCATACATGAAGCAAACTGACACCCTCCATGAAGATGAGGCACGACCACGAACGTGAAGCCAAAAAATAGCAAGGCAGCCCACCATCTTAAATCCCCCTGCAACTCAGACTAACCTGAGCACAACAAAGCCCCCACCCAAACAGAACACTCCCCATCCAATCAGAGCACAGCCAAACCCCCAGCCAATCAGAGCACAGCCAAGCCCCTAACCAATCAGAACACACCTCCACCCAATCAGAACACAGCCAAGCTCCCACCCAATCAGTTCATACCCCCACTGGCAGTTAAAACGAAGAAACAGCTAAGACCAGACATTGCTCCTCGAAGCACGAAGCTGAAAACACCAGCCTGAAGATGACAAATGGGACAAAAAACACGATCACCAGGAGAGTATAGGTATAAAAATATACTTTACTAAAAACGCTAAGCTTTCGTTGGGGAGGCTCCCAACATCATCAGGGCTGAGAAGCCAGTAAACAATGATGATTTAAATGGGTTTGGCTGACATTTTCACCCGGCTCTTGGACCACGTCACTGGTCCTGGCCGGTCAATCTGTATTCTAGATGTTTCCTTGTTACTCTCCATCATTGTTTACTGGCTTCTCAGCCCTGATGATGTTGGGAGCCTCCCCAACGAAAGCTTGGCGTTTTTAGTAAAGTGTATTTTTATACCTATATTCTCCTGGTGATCGTGTTTTTTATCTGTTTTATAAATATGCCCAGGAGTCGTGTATATTTGTGTGTGTGTGTACAGGACTCACGGTTTGATGCAGAGCCTGGGCCCTCCAGTCATGTTTCTGATGAAGCTCAGCTGTGTGAGGAGAATGAGTCAGACTTGGAAGAATCACATCTGATGGACTTGCTAATTGATGCACGCTCCTGTCGTCAATTAGCAAGAGTAAATCAGCAGCAGTCAATGCGACTACTCCAGGGAAAAAGGAGAAGGCACTGAGAGGCAATGCCTTGGGACTGCTGTATAAAGAGAGGAGGTGTGGGCAGTGCTGGTTGCTGAAGGCAACCATTTGCAAAGTGCTTCTTGGAATCCTGGTCTGTTCGTCTTGTTTGTGACTTCTCTGTTCGTCTTGCTTGTGACTTCTCATCTGTTTGCATCGTGTTTCTTTTGGACTTGAGTTTTGCTGTTTGTGTTTTGGACTATTTGATAGGTTTGTCAACCATATTAAAAGAGTTTTGTTTTGTTGCACAGTCTCCAGCCTATTTCATCAGCAGGGGTTTGGTTCTTGTGCCTTTAACAAGGACGGCAATAGGCTGGGATAGAACAAGTTCCTCTTGCTACAGGGTCTAATTGGACAGGGTAATAGGCTACTGGTCTGAGTGTTGGACCAAATCTCTGTACCAGCACCCTTGAACCCACACCGTTACATTCATGGACAAAAGGGAAAAAAGGCTTTTTGTAACCAGGGAGACCCAGGGTGGGGGCTGAGGCTAGGGTTTGCTTTATCCTTTGGAAGGTGTTAGTTAATTCTTTTGTCCATTCAGTGGGATCTGGTTGATCCTTTGCAGTTAATTGGATCAGAGGTTTTGCCATTTCCCCAAAAGAGGGAATCCAAGGGCGGCAGAATCTCAAGACCCCCAGTAAGATTTGGACTTGATGCTTGATTTGTGGGTGTTTCATTCCCAGAATGGTTTTAACTCTTTCTGGTGCTAACTCCTAATTCCAGGAGCAATGATGTATCCTAAATAGGTTACTACCTTTTTTAAGTATTGTAGCTTTAAGGGTGAGGCTTTGTATCCTCTCTCACTCAGGCACTCCAATAGGTGGTAGGTGTCAGTCCTGCAGCTTTCCTCTGATTCAGAGGCTAACAATAAATCATCCACATACTGTATTAAAGTGGAATTGTATGGTAGGGAAATGCAGGACAGGTCTGCTTTTAAAATTTGGGAAAATAGGGTGGGGGACTTGGTGTAGCCCTAAGGCAGTCGAGTCCAGGTATATTGCTTTTGTCCAGGTGAAAGCAAATAGATATTGCAATGCAGAGTCTACAGGGATACTAAGGAAGGCTGCACAAAGAGCTACCACTGTAAAGTGCATGGCTGATGCTGGCACTTCTGTGATCATGGTTGCTGGGTTAGTTACCACAGGTATTCTTGGTATCACATGACTGTTAATGGCTCTCATATCATGCATGAAATGAAAAATAGGTTTTCCTTCAATATCTAACTTGGGTTTTCGGACTAGGAAGATTGGAGTGTTACAGGGGGAGGTGCATTTGCACAATACCCTGTTTCAGATATGCCTTTATTAATTTTCAAATGGGCTCTATCGCTTCTGGCTGTATTCTGTATTGGGGAATGCATGGTGGTGGTCCTGCCTTTACTTGAATTGTAACTGGGGTAGCTCCCTTTAATAATCTCACTTCAGTGGGATCCCATCCCCATAGAGAGGCTGGTAAACTTCTGAGATCTGCATGCAGCTGGATTTCTTTGTCAGTTGAACACATCATGGTAAAATGCAGGTGTTTGAACAGGATGTCTAAGTGAAGCCCTTTTGTAATGCATTTAATGATTGCCCCCAGCTTACAAAGCAGGTCTCTGCCCATAAGGGACAGAGGAGATTGGGGACAAATGGTAAAGGGGTGTTCTAGGGGAAAAGAGCCAACTTCCACTTTTTGGTTGCTTGTGAATTCGACCAGGATAATTTTCCCTCCCACCTCCACTATGTTATCCTTGGCCCCAGGTACTATTGAATCTTTAAAGAGTGCTTTAGTGATAAGTGAGGAGGTGGCTCCAGTGTCAATGAGACATTCAAATGCCTTTCCCCCTGTAGTTACTGTCAAAAATGGTTCTCCATTGGGGCCGTCCTTTAAAGGAATAGCCAAGCCTGTGAAATGTAGCTTTGAATTCATCATAATCATTTTCTAGTCAGGATATGTCATATTCCTGTCGCTCCCATCGGGATCGGGCTCAGTCCCTATCTCTGTTCTGGTGATGTGTGGCTTCCCTAGGGAGGGAGGTCTCAGTTGGTCATGACGATTCTGGCTTGCTCTGTTGTGGCTTTCACACCTTCTACTAATATGTCCTTCTCTGCTGCAGTGGGTGCAATGCCTGCAGAAGGTTTCTCTATTAAGTTCGCATTGTCGGCATCTTATCCTTCCCTTGGGGGGGTCTGTGCTGTCTTTGCCTGCTAACCTCATTTAACATCGCAAAAGCCTGTAAATCCTCCCTTCTCCCTTCTCTCTGCTCTTTGTCTCCTTTCTTTTTCCCTGTCTTTTTCTGTTTCTCTCCTTTCCTTTTCTTCTTCTGCTAATCTTTCTCTTTAGCTGAATACAAAGTTTGCGATCCTATGCAACTCTGAGATGTCTAATGTCGATCAGAGACTATTTTAAGACTATTTTCTACAGTGTAACATTTCACCTTAGCTTCCTTTATTGCCGCAATGTAACACCTCACACTGCTGCACTGTTTCTCTCTTTGAACTTTCTTCTCCCTAACCTGTCAGCTAGGAAAAGGGGGGGGGGGAGAAAGAAATACAACCTACGGAGCCTGGCTTATTTCTCCGCTCTCAAAAGAAGGTGTGAAGAGCCATTTGAACATCACGCCACGACCAGAGTCGAACCGATGTTATCTCCCCTTTCCTACAATGGACTTAACACTTGGGGATTGGTCGGTTTGAACCATCCGGATGAACTATGGGATGGAGTTTGCTTGAGGATACTTTAATCCATCGATCTGTACAGGAGTCCCTCAGATCCTGTCTAGTATGCCAGCCATCAGCTTCTCCTAATAAAAGTTCCTTTTGGAAGAGCTTGCTTCCATGAGTTCTGTTTTCTTGGGATGAGGTGTTGAGGTAAGTCCTGACATTAGACAGGATATGCAATAGTAGTCAACCCGGAAGGATGGACCTTGCCATGTTAGACAAAGGTGCGGAGAAGGAGAAAGTCACCACAGAAGGGGAGCCCTCCCTTCGGTTGGAACCCTGCCAGCTGTCTGACTCTGAGATGTCCTATACCTTGGAAGAAGAGGTGGTGGAGACACCCAGCCATAAATCTCACTGGTCCATGGGCATAGGCAAGAAGGACAAGTGGGAGAAAAATTCGAGAAAGGTGATGCTGAGGCGGGACAGCCACCAACCGGGATGGAAACAAGAGATGGAGAGATCACTACACCTCAGTGAAGGTGAGGATGATCACAGGGAGCAGTCGAACTGGATCCTGGAGAAGGTGATCGACCTAATGAAATCAACTCTCATCTCCCTCAAGGATGAAAAGCTCAAGCCCCACAGCCACACCATTACTGTGAACTGCAGCACAAGAGACACCGACAGGGAGTCTGATGCTGAAGCCCCAGGAATGTCAGGCAGGGCAGCCGAGACCGGAGCCGTCGTGGGGCCAGCCCCCACTCCCTGCCGCACCGCAGCTGTTGATCGAGATGAACAACACCATAGATGACGATGTGGGCACCGATCCATCCAGAGGTTCCCACCGCTGGATGTGAAGTTTTGGGGAGAGCCGCACACCTGGGGTTCTTCTTAACCTAAGTCCTCAACTACATGGAAGAGTATGGCCGAGACATCCTAACCAACAAGGCTCGGATCCGCATCATACAGGCATGGCAGCTGACTGGGTGGTGGACCTACACGACTCCGATGCCCCTGAGCACCAGAACTTCAACCAATTCATGTTCTCCCTTAGACAGCAATTTGAGGACCTGAAGGCCCATGAGAAGATTAAGACGGTGAAGCAAGGCGGGTGCCTGGTGGCCAAGTACACCCAGGAGTTCCGAGCCATTGCCAGTAAGCTGAATTGGCTGGAAGACATCCTACTTAGCCACTTCAAGGATGGGCTGAATTATGATCTCTATGATGCCTGCCTTCCTCGGGGAGACCCACGCCAATTGCATGATTGGTACATCCTGGCAGAGGATGCCAAAATTGACCTACTCAAGAGACACCGCTGGGGAAAGCGATCACCCCCTAAGCCACCACGCAAGCCCGTGAAGTCTCAATTCACAGTTAAGAAAACTGCTGGCTGTTTCAAGTATGGGAAGGAGGGACATTGTACTGCAGAATGCCGCTCGAGGAACCCCCAGCAGAAGGCCAAACGGACACCAACCAGGATATTGGGAAGGTCGCCCACCAAGCCACAAGAGCCAGCTATGAGGGGCACCGAGGCTATTGAGTCCCCCCCCTCCACCCAATGGGGAAAACGGACCCCGGCCTACACCACGGGAGCATCCAATTTGCCAGACGACCACTCCAAAGATGAACCCCTGGTAAGTGGACCCATCGCACCCCTCATACGGACAGTGACTGTCCTAGCTCCCTCCATGCCTGAAGCTGTGAAGGTTAAAGCCCTACTAGACTCTGGCTGCACGCATTGCCTTATTAGTTCAACGCTGGTGGGAACCCTGGGCATTCCAGTGAGGAGGTTTAAGAAACCGATAACTTTCGGTCAATTAGATGGGTCCATAGCAGGGGGAATGCCAGCTACCCTAGCCACGCTACTGATCTACCTCACTCTGGGGGATCACGAGGAGACTATAGCGTTCATGGTGACCCCAGGCATGGAGTGCCCAATAATACTGTGGTTGGCATGGCTAAAGAAATGGAACCCCAGGGTGGACTGGAGGACAACAGAACTCAGGTTCCCAAAAGGGAACTGAATGGGATTGCCACCCCAGGGAGCCCCCGAGAGCTCCCCTCTGGAAAGAGCAGCAGTGGGGGAGGAAACTGCATTGCCCAAAATACCTGAGGAGTACAAGGACGGGCAGATGAGCTATCCCCCACTGATCCACTGACTGTGTGATAGAAATCAAGTTGGGAGCAAAGCTCCCAAAGCCTAGACTATACTCTATGAGCCCCGAGGAGCTATGAGAAATGAAAAAAATTGTAGATAAAAATTTAGAGAGGGGCTTCATTGAGCCAGCTTCCCCAAAGAAGGTAGCAGCCTCCAGGGAAATGAAGGATGGCACATTGTATATGTGCATGGATTACCACACCTTGAACACCATAAGTGAAAGCAACCTGTACCTTCTCCCCCTCATGAAAGACATCCTGTCCCACCTATTCGAAGGGAAAAATCTTCACAAAGCTAGACCTAAGGGAAGCCTATTATCACATTAGAATTAAGGAGGGGGACAAGTGGAAAACCGCGTTCAACTGCCCTATGGGATGTTACCAATTTAAGGTCTTGCCATTTGGGCTGCAGGGAGCCCCTGTGGTTTTCATGCAACGGATCAATGAGGTACTGAGGGAGCATCTATAGAAAGGGGTCCTTGTCTACCTGGATGACATCTTTGTATTTACAGAGACTAAAGAGGAGCACATAAAATTAGTCAGAGCAGTCTTGAAAAAATTGAGAGCAGCCAACCTCTATGCAAAATTGTCCAAATGCGAGTTTCACAAACAGAGAATTGACTATTGACTACCGCATATCATCCAAAGGCATAGAGATGGACCCCAAGAAGGTCCGGGCAGTGTTAGAGTGGGCGCCATCTTGCACGAGGAAACAACTACAAAGCTTCCTGGGGTTCGCTAACTTCTACCGTCAATTCATCCCTTCTTTCACCCAGATAGCCCTATCTATCATGAACTTATTAAAATGAAAGGGGGCGGCTCAGTAAAATCTAGTCAGCCAGTAATCTGGACGATGGAATGTCAAGCTACATTCAAAAGACTAAAAAGGCTTTTTTCGGCCGAGCTGGTCCTAAAGCACCCCGCTCCAGATAAGCCGTTCGTAATCCAAACAGATGCAAGTGACATAGCAGTAGGGGCTTTCTCGTGGCCTGTTGGGTGCATAGCAGGTCCATCAGGGGTAATGCCACCGGAGCAAATGAGGGGATGAATTGCCTGTAAAAATTGGCAAACCCCAGGAAACTCTGTAGCTAGCAGTGGGTCTTTGGCACCTGCCACTCCAGAATGCTCTTGACCTTACCAGGGTCCATCTCCACTCCTGCCCCTGAGATCTGATACCCTAGGTAGTCCAGTCAGGATTGATGGAACTCACACTTGGAGAGTTTCACAAATAGCTGGGCCTGCACAGTTTCTCCAATACCTGCCATACCAACTTGACGTGGTCCTCCATGGTGGTGATATAGATGACATCAAGATGCACAACCACCCCAAGCTAGGAATTAAATTTGTATCTCTCTCACAGCAGAAAAAAGGAAGAATAGTGATATATGTCAATGAAAAAATCCTGGCAAAACAAATGTACTAGGACGATGAAGGTAGAATCTTGATAATTGAAATCTTGAATAAAAAAAAGTCACCCTAGTAGGAATTTATGCTCCCAATGAGAAACAAAGACAGTTCTACAAGAAATTACATAGGATTATTGGTGATTTTGAATATGAAAATATTTAATTGATGACTTTAATGCAATCGTAGATAGAGAATTAGACTATAAAAGTGAGAATGTAAGAAAAGGGACTAGAAGAATACTACCTGATACTTTTTTCAAAATGGCAGAGGAATTTAATATCCAGGATAGCTGGAGGGAGAGAAACTCAAATGTAAAACAATTTGCATATTATTCAGGGAGCCACCAATCACGGTCTAGAATCGATATGGTCTGGACAACGAAAAAATTAAATTCAGATATAGATGAGGTAATGATAGATATTAATACTTGGGCAGAACACAATTGTATTATAATGAAATAGAAAGGTCAGAAGGCAACTAGGAGGTGGACCTTAAAAAAAGCAATTTTAAATCAAAAAGAATTTAAGCAAAAAATGGGAAGAACAAATGCGGATATTTTTCCAGATAAATAAGAAAGAGGAGACCAATACCCGAAATCTATGGGATACAGCCAAGGCAGTCATGAGAGGAACCGCAATTGCATACATGGCTATTGAAAATAAAAAGAAAAGACGGTATCAAAAAAGCTTAGAGGAAGAACACAAAAAATTAGAAATAGAATTGCAAAAAACCCCGCAGTGTAGACAACTAGACTTAAACAAACTCAAATTGAATATTTTAGAAAAAGAAAAATTGGCACAAAAAAATAAAAAGTATCAGACAAAATTTTTTTGAACAGGCAAACAAACCTGGGAGATGGTTGGCTTATAGATTAAAAAAACCAAAAGATAAAAGATGGATTAGTAAATTATGCAATGAAGCAGGAGAGATGGTATATCAAACTGAGGAGAAAAAACATGTGACATACGAATTCTATAAAAACCTTTATAAAAATGACATAAAGATTAGTGAAGCAAGAATACTACAGTATCTTACGAACGCTGGACTGCCAAAGGTCCCGGAAAAATACCAAAATATATTAAATGAAGATATAACACTTCAGGAAATTATGGAAGTGATTAAAAAACAAAAAAGCAATAAAACACCAGGCCCTGATGGATTACTGTAGGAAATATATAAAAACCTTCAAGAACTTCTGGGCCCAACTTTATTGGATGTATTTAACGAAGTACTAAAAGTAGCAAAGACCCCAAATTCATGGAAAGAAGCAATCATTACACTAATACCTAAAGAAAATTCTGATTTAACTCTCATAAAAAACTATAGGCTCATTTCTTTATTAAATACGGATTATAAGATTTTTATGATAATAATGGCAGAAAGATTAAAAAGATACTTAGCTGAATTTATCAATACCGATCAAAACGGTTTTCTGCCCAAAAGGCAAATAAGATACAATGTCAGGATTATATTAGATATGCTAGAATATTATGAATCACACAATGAAAAACAAATGGCACTGATTTTTGTCGATGCGCAGAAAGTGTTTGATAATGTTAGATGGGAATTTATGTTGACCCAACTTAAATATATGGAATTTGGAGAAAGATTCATAAACATGTTCCAAGCAATTTATTCTAAACAAGAAGCAAAAGTAGTTATGAATGGAGAATTAACAAAAAGTTTTCAGATACAAAAAGGTACGAGACAAGGCTGCCTGCTATCAGCATTATTATTTGTACTTTCATTAGAAGTTTTAACAAGAATAATTTGAGAAGATAAACTGATTAAAGGTTTAGAAACTAAGAAAGAAATATTCAAATTACAGGCATATGCAGATGACCTAGTATTTATTTTGGAGGAACCTTTAGAGTCTGGTTTAAGATTATTACAGGTCCTGGAAAATTATGGAGATGTAGCAAGGCTGAAGAGTAACCAAGAAAAAATGAAAATATTACTCAAGAATATGACCAAACCACAAGAGAATGAGCTAGCAGAAAAAATTAACATTCAAATAGCTAAAAAAGTAAGATACTTAGGGATTCAATTGACAGCAAGATGTATTGCACTTAAAAGAGAAAATTATGATAAATTAATAGATCAAATCTCTGTAGACTTAGACAGATGGAAAAATCTACAGCTTTCTTTTATGGAGAGAATTGCGACAATTAAAATGAATGTGCTACCCAAACTACTTTTCCTATTCCAATGTATACCGATTAAATTGGGCAAAAATTTCTTTGAAAATTTAAACAAAATTATATCCAAATTTATTTGGCAAGGGAGGAAACCAAGTATTAAATTCAAGTTATTGCAGGATGCAAAGGAAAGAGGAGGATTCAGTCTCCCAAATTGGGAAAAATATTACCAGGCGGCAACACTTGCTTGGTTAAAGAAATGGATACATTTAAGGAATAGGAGATTGCTAGCACTAGAAGGTCATGACATGCAGACAGGGTGGCATGCGATACTATGGGATGGGAAATACAAAGCACACCAGTATTTCCAGAAATATTATATTAGACGAGCACTACTAGATGTGTGGATTAAAATTAAAAAATCTAATTACATGAAAATACCCAATTGGATTTCAACACTGGAGATTTTTTTGCACCCAGAATTTATGAATCTGGGAAAGGTAATTACATATAAAAACATTCTAAATGAGAATTGAAAACAAGAGGGAAATATTAGAAGATGGCATAGAGTTGGAATGGTGGGCATACTTGCAAATACAAGCACAATATAGAAAAGATAAAAAAGAACCTGGGATTAAACTAGAATATACAGAACTAGACAAAATTCTGCTAGGAACGGAAGAGAAAATGATAAAAAAGATTTACCAATATTTATTAGAGCAAAGTATGCCAGCAGAGCAGGTAAAAGATACAATGTTAATTTGGAATAAAAACTTCAGCTATAATATTGAGTTAGATTATTGGCAACTACTATGGGACAGGAATAGGAGATTAACATTAGCTACTACTTACAAAGAAAATTTATACAAGATGTTTTATAGGTGGCACCTCCCCCCTATAAGGCTAGCAAAAATAGACAAAAAATCTTCACCATTATGTTGGAAATGTAGGAAAATACCTGGGACTTACTATCATATGTGGTGGGAATGCTCAGAAGCTCGAAAATTTTGGCACTTGATAAAGAATTGATTAGAAGAGATACTATCATTAAATATTGAAGTAAAACCAGAACTCTTTTTATTGGGGATCACTATGGATAAATTCAGCAAAGGAGCTTTATATTTATTTCTGCACATTTTAACTTCAGCAGGATTAACATATGCTCAAAATTGGAAAAGAAAAGAAAACCCCCCTGAAGAAGAAATACTAAACAAAATTCTATCCTGTGCGGAAATGGACAGACTGACATTAGAACTCAAAAATAAAACAGAAATAGAGTACTTTGAAATTTGGAATAAAGTGTATAATTGGTTGGATTTAAAGAGGTACACTGGGACAAAGGCTGATGATTAAGTAGATAACCTAGAAATTCTTATTTTAATATTTGTTATATCAGATAGAACCAAAAGTTATTTAACTAGGATGTACTTTATTGAAAGAATGCGCACTGTGTAACAATGTAATAACTTTATGTAAAGTAATATTAATAGTATCATTTAAACAGGGAAGTTGTTTCATGTCCAATGTGTCTTTTTTGTCTTTAATTGTATTATGTTTAATGTGTCTTTTGTGTTTTTTAATTGTATATTCAATAAAATTTTGTAAAAAAAAAAGATACACAAGCACCCCCATGGTACAAATGTTCATGCAACACTTCATTAATGAGATGCATGAATACTGCGGGGGCCCCCTGTAATCCGAATGGCATAACCCAAAACTGGTAATGTCTTCCACTCGTTGCCCTGCTTGATCTGAACCTGGTAGTACGCCTCGCGCAGGTCCAGCTTGGTGAATATCTTACTCTGTGACAGTTGGGCCAGGAGGTCCTTCATCAAGGGAAGGGAGTATATGTGTTCCACACACATCCCATTGATGCCTCAGAAGTCCACACACAACTGAAGGGAACCATCCTTCTTCTCCTTGAACAGGACCGGCGCTGCGATCCGTGAGCGGGCAGGTTGGATGAAACCCCTGGCCAAGTTTTGATCGATGTAGTGACGTAACTCCTCCAACTCCCGGGATGTCATTGCATACATACATGGCTTAGGCAGTTTTGTCCCTGGCATTATGTCAATGGCGTAGTCAGTCAGCTGGTGAGGCAGCAGAATGTCTCACTCCTGTTCGCTAAAGACTTCAGTGAGGTCGGCATATACAGCCAGAAAGCTGGTCCCCTGCCCGGTGCTGACTTCCTCAGCGACCCTAGGGCTCTGGACTGGTGGCCAGGGACCAACTCCCAGGCGTAGGTGATGATAACCACCTTCCCACCAAATCATTGGACCCCACTTGTCCAACCATGTGAGCCCTAGGATCACTGCCTCAATCATGGAGGGGACTACAATGAAACAGAGGACCTCCCAATGCCCCCCCATCTCCATCCTCACAGGTTCTGTTATAAGAGTGGCCAGAACTCTTATAACAGAACCAGGAGGGAACCATCCACCTGCTCGAAGAGGATCGGGTTAGTCAACCGCCTGACCCTGATGCTGACATTGGCTACCACGTCCTTGCTGATGAGGCAAAGGGTACACCCAGAGTTGATCGAGGCCTTATATTCCCCCCTGTGACCCATTTGTGGACTCGTTAGGGTGATAGGGATGGCAAAGGGGCATACCGGCTGACTCACCATGGGATCTTTGGCAGAGTCATCTGCACTGTTGTACTCCGCCGGCTGGTAGCTGGTGGCAGACATTGCTTCTCCCCCCGTCAGAAGCGACGATGTCACCTTCCAATTGCTGTACTGCCTGCAACCGTTCCGTGGCTCTCTTGGGCATAGAACCAGATTTCCCAGGGGCCAATGGGCTGCTCCGTGGCACAGGAACGGACACTCTGCCGCCCAATGCCCTGGTTGGTTGCACCGAAAACAATGGAACATCGGCCGAGGAGGACTGGAGGGGCCTGGTACTGGAGCTTGGGCCCTATGGCTGTCATCTCTGGGTCTCTCTGCTACTCTCCATGGTGCGAGCGGATCCTCCCCCCTCCTCCGGAATTCCTGCAGTCCTGTGTCCAGTTCGACCACCACCTGGAACCACTCCTGGAGCCGGTTCAGAACACCCCTGACGATGCATGCCTGGCGTAACTCCCGATCCAGGCCTGCACGAAAGTGATGGACCAGGAGATGTTCCGGCCATGACCATAGTCTTCTGGCCACCAATCAGAAGTCCCAGATGGCAGACCGGCCCCGCTGTTTCAACGCCAGTACCTCCGCCTTGGCTGGACCTGGGAAAGATCCTCGAATCTGGATTGTAGTGCTTCCAAGAACAAGGCGGCGTCGGCCAACTTCCGTGCATGGTCACTATAGAGGTCCACTGCCCAGGCTGCTGCCTTGTCCTGCAGGCTCGCCATCACTGCCACCACCATCGCCCATTGGGAAGAATAGAACTGGGCATACCGGCTGATGACGTGGCTAAGGAACATTGCTAGGAGGTCTGGATTCCTGTCAAATGTCACCGGTATTGGCGGTGGACCACAGGCCAATCCTGAACCCCATGGCCCCAGAGGCGGTCCTGCTCCTCATAGGCCATCACTCGTAGGGGAGAACCGGTGGTCAGCGGGGCCTTCCCTCCTCCAGTCCGGAGCCCCAGACAACCCAGCTGTTGGCCTAGTGGGTACCCCAGGCGGCTCTGCCAAAAACCTTCCCTCCCATCTAGGCCGAGACTGAGCTGTTGGCATGCTCAGGGTAGGGGCCCTTGCCTGAGGAGTACCAATACTAGGAGAAATCCGGAACCTCGGGCTGGCTAGATTGAATCGAGGTGGCTCTGTCGGAGCTGGCTGCATCTCAGCCCAAGACCAAGGAGCCATCCCATGGCCATCTTCCATTCTTGGCCAAGAGGGAGGGTCCAGGTACCCCACCTCACCAAACCGATCCCAAACAATGTCCATCATCTGTCTTCCAGGAGCTGTGGAATAACTCCACTCCTCCTCATCCTCCTCTATCAGTCGCCTCTCCCTCCATTCCATTAGAAGCCCCCCGGCAGCTGGAGTATGCACCCGGCCAGGGTCCGGGTAAGCAAGAGCAGAGCTAAGCCACCACTCCCCCAAAGGCACTGGGACCCCCGACTGCTGGGACTCACCCACGTGGCTGCAGACCATGGGTCTCACTCCTTGGGTCTCACTGACGGCTGTGCATCACCTGACCTCCGTAGGCATTGTTGCTGCAGTTCCGCCTTGCTCATCACCCTCTGCCACCCGGGCAGCCCCTTGTGTTCCCTCTTCCATTCCCTAAACAGCACAACAGGATTTGGAAAAGGTGAACAAGAGAATTGAGCTCTAACTTACTGTCAAGATGTCCTCCATAGTGCCAAGAAAAGAGCCAGCAGGCAGGTATGGGTGACAAACGGCTTTAATCCATACAGGAAAAAGTTAGCACTGGGAGTGAACTGCTCCCAGCACTTTACATAGCCTCCTCGTGTTAGAGCCGCACCCCCCAGTCTGCAAGCCAACATCCGGCATGCAGAGCTCATAAGCAGCCTGTCAGGACATTGCCTTCTTTCCACGCTCCAGATGGCATGCAGTTCCCAAGAAGGCGTCTAGTGTCCAACTTGCCAGGAACCAGGTAGCCCCTCCCTTCATTCTGCCACCTCCTGCGGCACCTCGCCACCCGTCCATGCCTTGTGCCATGGCCTGTGGGATTTCCCTTGCCCCAACTGCTGTAGGGAGTTCCCCTTGTCCCAGCTGCTGTAGGGAGTTCCCCTCCCGGCACTGTCCCTGACATCGGCAAATGCGCTCCCAGCCACTGGCGGCCCCGGCTGTCCCAGCAGCAGCTCCAGCCAGGGGAGAGGGTGGCCGGGAGGCTGTGGTAGTACTGGATTCCCGTGCCAGTCAACTGGCGGCCCCCCGGCCATTCGCCTGTCAGCTGGCGACTCTCCAGACCCGGGCCCAGTCCAGGCGGTGGCAGAGCAGGCCGTGGTAAGTCCTGGCTGAGGGGAAGGTGGCGGTTCAGCATACGGTTCCTCTCCTCCTGTGAGTGTCGGGCCCACAGGGCTCGAGACCGGGGCTTAATTTTCTGATGCAGGGTTTTGTTTATGAATTACTGGTGGGTGGGGTCCAGTCTACCAATTCAAAAGATTTTCCGACAGGGGCCCGGTCTACCAATACAAAAGATTTTGTCCGGACCCACTTCAACTAATCACTCAAGAAAGCAGAACTGTTGAAACAAGCATTGTGTCAATGCTGTAACAATGAATATTCCTGCTCTGACAACTGATGGAAATTGCAGCCATTTTTGCTTTGCTTTTAACATGCTTTTTTGTCTATTTAGAAATCAGGTGTAGAAGGGGGGTTGGGGGTAAATGCTTGAGCTCAGCTAGCCATAATAATAATGCTGCTCCGTGGGAACTCAAAGACACAAAGTGATAACGTTTTGGCAGGCTGAGGAGCTGGGGAGAAAGTCCACGCTTCAGGCTAATTGGAAAATGTGATTAATGACTGCTTCCTGGGGGTGGGAATTGCAATTTACTACTTTGTATCTGGGGGAAGGGAATCTAGATTTGGGTTCAACTATGTAGTGCTAATACTTTGTTTCCTGAATAAAATGTTCTTTGAGAATTCTTGCTTTGAAGTTCTTTTGATGGGTTTCATCTATCAGAACCACGACATTAACCCAAAACTACTTTCTACCTTGACCACCTTGGGGTCCTGAGCTCCAGTCGCTTTCCCTAAATCAAGGGATAGGCTGACAAATACTGGAGGAAGATCTCAGCATGGAGAAGGGAGAAGCACCTGTAACCAGCATCCGGCCATGGCTGCTGCCTCAGCGGAGGGAGCACAAGCCATCGCACTGCCAGAGAAAGAAACTTTAGAAGCCTTGCAGTTGGGGGCAAAACCAAGGACGCGAGAGCTGATCTGGTCATCAGAGTGAACCCTGCCCACTCCTTGCATGCAAGTGAACACAATGACTGGTGTGGCCGACGCCAATCTGTGCCTAAGAGAAGCCCCAGCCCCACCAATGGAGCGCGAGCGGTTTCCCCATCTTCAAAGCCACCAGTGTTAACCTCCAGCCCGGTGAGGAATGAGAGTCCCAACCGCCACTTGGGACACAGCAGTCCGGGTCGTCATCACTCCTCTAGGACTTCAGAGCACCGCTCGTGACACAAGAGCCCCAGCTACCAGAGAAGCCCTGGTTGGCATCGATCATCGTGATCTCTCGACATACACTGCCACCACGATAGTTCCACACAGTGGGACCACGATGACAGCCTGAAGCCCGTGCAGAGAGAAGATCCAAATGTGGGCACTCAATGAGATTTGATTCAACCACTGCACGACCTGTTGGACAGGCAACAACAGGTTGGGGCACCGCAGCCACTGGGGGGCCAGCAGCAATTGGGGATGCTATAGCTGCCGGCGGGAGGTCAACAACTATTAGGAGTGCAGCAGCAATGGGGGGCAGTAGCCCATAAATGCACAGCAGTCAATGGGGGGCCTGCAGCAGTTGGGAATGCCACTGTCAGCTGTCCTCTGCCAGCTGCTGAAGAACTCCAGACACGGAAGGAACAGGTGACCAGCAAACTTTAATGCAAAGAAAAAGTCAGCACTGGGAGTGAACTGCTCCCAGTGCTTTACATAGATGTGCCCCACCCACCAATCCCACCCCCATCAGCAAGCCAGCATCCGGCCCATAGGGATAAAAGGCGCAGGTCAATGTTCGCATTTCCCCCTTCCAGCCACAGCCACGTAGCCTCTGCTGTTCCAGCTGCTCCATCAGGCATCCAGGCAGCACTCCACCCCCTCCCCCCTGCGTCCGGTGGGAGGGGAAGGCAGCCAAGGTAAGGTGTAACCGCCCCTCGTCCGGCTTGCTTGGTTGACATGTCCAGCTGGCAATGGGGATGTTCCCGGTGTCTGGTATGGCCATGCCACCTCTCAGCTGCCGGCAGGGAGCCGGGACGACTCCCAGCCGCTTCCCAGGGGCTGGACTGACATGCAGAGGCTGGGCCGACTCTCAACCGGTCTACGGGAGTCAGGCAGTGCACGGCAGAGACTGAGCCGCCTCCCAGCTGGTCTTCGGGAGTTGGGTGGCACACGGTGTTCTCCCCGACTCCCAGCTGTCTTACGGCCCCTTCAGATGCCAACCCGACTCCCAGCTGGTCTTCGGGAGTTGGGTGGCACACGGTGTTCTCCCCGACTCCCAGCTGTCTTACGGCCCCTTCAGATGCCAACCCGACTCCCAGCTGGTCTTCGGGAGGCGGGCAGCGCATGGTGGTCTCCCTAACTCCCAGCTGACGCGCGCACGCCGGCCTGACTCCCAGCTGGCTTGCGGCCCCTTCAGATGCCGACCTGACTCCCAGCTGACTGTCGGGAGTTGGGTGGTGCACAGGCCCCCTGTGAGTGCTGGTCGGCTGCTGGCTGCATGCTCCCCGTCACCCGGCTTCTGGCAAGCCCAGGGGCTTGACAGCCATAGATGCCAATGGGAGGTCAACAACCATTGGGAGTACAGCAACAATGGGGGTGGCAGCAGCCTCTGAATGCACAGCAGATGCTGGGGGGCCTGCAGCAATTGGGAATGCCACAGCCACCATTGGGAGGTCAACAGCCATTGGGATTACAGCAATCGCTGCAGGGAGGCCAACAACCATTAGGAATGCAGCAGCAGTGGGGGGGCACCAGCCCATGATGGCACCACCCCTTAAAGCAACTTTTGATGGTGATCTGGAGAAGCTGATTTTCTTCCTTAATCAAGTACGTTCCCATATGAATCGCAATGTCAATTTTTACCCAGATCCAGCCGCCATGGTCAATGTTGTTGCAGCTAATCTGGAACAGGAAGCTCTGAGTGGCTAAACAATCTGTACAACGAGCAAGTGTCTGAACTGGGAAATCTCCATCTCTTCTTGCTGGGACTGAGGGCCAGGTTTGAGGACCAATCCATAGCCCTCAAAGCAGAGAAACAAATTCATAAAATAAAGCAAAATGGTAGACCTGCACTGGAATACATACAAGAGTTTTGCAAGGTAGCAGGTCAGATTGAAAGGTGGCCTGAGCAATCCCTAGTGCATCACTTCAACGAGGGGCTAGATGATCACCTTTCCCAGGCCTGCGTCTACCGGGCTGTCCCTGATCAGTTGCAAGAGTGATATCAAGTGGAAGTGAGATTGAATGTTGAGCTTGTTCATTACAAAAAAAATCCCCTCCAGAAACTGGAGTGAAACCAGAGCAGACCAGGCGACTGCCTCCACGAAGACCCCCCAACCATCGTGGCCATGGAATCCCCCAAGCCACCTACCAGTCCACCAATCAAATGCTTCAGGTGTGGACAACAGGGCACTGAGCGGCGAACTGTCTGATCCCATATCCCCAACAGGGAGACAGATCAGGACCACCAGTAAGGAAGAAACCAGCCCAACACCTGGCAAAAGAAAAATCAAGTTGGATCATGCAAGAACCCAGGTTATGTCGCCAGGTTATGTCGCCCACGCAAGAGAGCGCCAATGCCTAAGCCGGACGTACCATCACTCTGCTCTCCTATGATAGCAACGATGAACGGGAGAATGACCTGATGGTGAGTCGACCTGTACCAGCTTTTTCACTTGCTGCTAAACTTGTAGTCCCCAAGACAGGGGTACAAATGGATCTGAAAGTACTAGTGGACTCAGGATGTTCCTGGTGCATTATCAGTTTGCCAATTGCCCTCAGATAGGTATACGAGCAAGGTTGCTCTCCAGGCTCATGAGGTTCGAAAGGCAGATGGCTCTTTAATGGGAGGGACTTTAGTCACCCATCTGACAGAACCTATATGTTTAGAAATAGGTGAACATTGGGAATTCATCCGTTTCGTGGTGGCTCTGAAGATGATTGAGGCTATGATTTAGGTCTAGCCTGGTTAGACAAGTGCACAGGTTGGCAACCTGCGGCTCCGGAGCTGCATGTGGCTCTTTGAGCCTTCTCCTGCAGCTCCCAGCCTCCTCTGCCATTTGCAGAGAGAGAGACAGAGAGAGGCACTTGTGCTCCCCCCTCTCTCTGTCTCTCTCCCTCTCCCCCTCCTCCCTCCCTCCCTCTCTCTCTCTCTGTGTCTGTGTGTGTCGCTCTGTGTGTGTGTGTAAAAAAGAGAGTGGCCTCACCTTGTTCTCTAATGAGCTGACAAGCTTATTGGGTGGGGCTCCTGCCTTGGCTGTGTCTCTGCAGGAAACAGGAAGCAGGAAAGGCAGGAGAGAGCCAGCCTGTTGGAGAACAGCTTGAAGTCAGCTTGCCAGGTGAGCAGAAGATCGGAGAGAGGGAGAGAGGGGGGGAGAGAGAAAGAGAGAGAGAGGGAGAGAGAGAGGAAAGAGAGAGAAAGAGAGAGGGAGAGGAAAGAGAGGGGGAGAGGAGAGATAGAAAAAGAGAGAGGGAGAGAGAAAAAGAGAGAGAGAAAAAGGGAGAGAAAGAGAAAGGGAGAGAGAGAGGGAGAGAGAAAAAGAGGGAGAGAGAGAGAAAAAAGAGAGAGAGAGAGAAAGAGAGGGAGAGAAGAGAGAATGAAAGGGAGAGAAAAGGGGAGAGAAAAAGAAAAAGAAGGAGAGAAAAAAGAGAGGAAGAGAGAAAAAGAAAGGGAGAGGAGAGAGGGAAAGAGAGAGAGGAAAGAGAAAGAAGGGAGAGGGAGAGGAAAAAGAGAGAGAGAGAACTCATGCACAGCAGCCTCTATTTCTTTTTAATTAAACTCTTCAATCAAGCTTTCCCCCTTTGCGCACGTGTGTGCATGCACTGTTGGCTCCCAGTGTTTTCTTTTCTCTGGGAAACGGGTCCAAATGGCTCTTTGAGTGTTTAAGGTTGCATACCCCTGGACAAGTGGAAACCTTTTATGTGGTGGGAAAAGGGGATGAAGACTGGGAGATTGCCCATAGGGCCCAAGTCGCCTCTTGATTCTACTGACATTACTGGAGAGTCTAAGCCATTTACCGAATCAGCAAAGATAGCGGCCTTTCCCTGACCAGGTGAACCACTCATTCCCAGCAAATACCGAGATTTAGCTGACGTATTTAGTGAGAAAGAGTGTGACGTTCTGCCACCCCATTGGCCAAATGACTGCACCATTGAACTATTATTGGGGGCTAAACTCCCAAGGCTGAGAATGTACGCTATGACCCCTCTCGAAATGGATGAATTACAGCAATACATGAACAAAAACCTAGCGAGAGGCTTCATTGAGCTGGCCAAATCCTAGGTGGGGGCTCCAATGTTATTTAAAAAGAAAAAAGATGGGTTGCTTCATCTCTACATGAATTATAAAGGGTTAAATGCTGTGAGTATAGAAAATAAGTATCCCCACCCCCTCCTGAAGGACCTACTTTCCCACCTTGCAAAGGGGAGCATCTTCACTAAATTGGACCTAAGAGAAGCATGCTACTGGGTGAGAATAAGAAAAGGAGATGAATGGAAGTCTGCTTTTAACTGTCCTATAGAGAGCTATCAGTTCAAAGTTATGCCATTTGGACTATAGGGAGCTCCAGCTGTCTTCATGCAGCTGATCAACTAAGCACTATACGATCATTTATACAAGGGTTTTTTGAGGTATCTTGATGACATCCTGATATACAACAAGAATATGGCTGAGCATGTGAAACTAGTCCGAGAGATGTTAAGGAAATTATTGAATGCCAAACTGTATGTTAAATTGTCAAAGTGTGAATTCCATCAGACACGACTGGATTATTTAGGCTACAGAATTTCCAGTGAGGGTATTGAAATGGATCCTGAAAAAGTGAGAGCCGTAATCGAATGGCAACCCCCGAAGACTTGTAAACAGCTTCAAAGCTTTCTGGGGTTTGCCAACTTTTACTGACAATTCATCCCCTCATTTGCCAAAATTGCTTTACCTCTCACGGATTTGTTAAAAACAGGCAAAGATGGGGGAAAGCTGCGACCGGTCCAGTGCTGACATGGACTATGAACTGTCAAACTGTTTTTGAGAATCTGAAAAAAATATTTACGGTCGAGCTGGTCCTAAAGCACCCCTGCCCAGGGAAGCCCTTTATGATTCAAGCCGATGACAGCGACGTAGCCGTCGGAGCTGTATTATTGCAGAAGAACCATGAGGGGGTCCTGCAGCCTTGTGCCTGCACCTCAAGAAAGTTCAACAACTGTGAGAGAAGGTGGGCAGAGTGGGAGAAGGAAGCCTTTGCAATTCATTGGGTTCTGTTAAACAGGCGGCACTACCTGGAGGGGAGTAAGGTGCCTTTCGAAGTATGGACTGATCATAAAAACTTACAGCCACTGAAAACTCCTTGCAAGCTGTCCCCGAAGCAAGTACATTGGGCACAGTATTTTAACCAGTTTAATTTCATCCTGAAGTACATACTGGAGGGGGGGGGACTTTTTAGCTGACGCTCTATCCAGATTGCCTCAATACAAGAGCCAGCGTGAAGAGATTAATGAATCAATGATACCTACACCGCAAGTTGTGTCTCAATTAATGCTGCAAAGAGCCCCATCTTCGAGAGTCCCAAACCCTGGGACAAAAAAACCAAAACAGGAACTCCTCAACGATCAATGGTTCAAGGACAAATTAGGCCACCCTGACATGCAGGGATGGATTAGCTTACAAAGGGGGGAAGTTGTATTTGCCCGAAATGCTCCGCCTCAATGCTCTCCAGCATGGTTACGATGTGAAACAAGCTGGATACTTCGGCTACTTAAAAACACTGCATTTGGTTCATCGGCAATTTTGGTGGCCAGGCTTGAAATGGGCGTAGAGAACTATGTCAAGAGCTGTGCCGTATGCGCCAACATGAAGAGAGGGAAACCCTCTGGACTATTACAACCAATAGCGGACCTTCCCAGCCATGGGAAGAAATTGCTATGGATTTTATAGTTGAGTTACCTGAGAGTAGAGAGTACCGTGATTTGGACTGTGATTGATCTTTTTTCAAAGCAGGCTCATTTCACTGCCTTTAAAGGACTCCCATCAGCCCAGAAACTAAGATGTTTCTTAAGCACATTTACAGGCTGCACGGCGTACCAAAACGGATAATCTCTGACGGGGGTGCAATTTATGGCCAAGTTTTGGAGGCATCTCCTCAAATTAATTGGCTCATTGCAGGGACTGTTGGCGGCTTTTCACCCATCTATAAATGAGGCAGCTGAAAAAGTGAACTCAATAGTGGAGCACTATTTTAGATGCTATGTGGATTATTAACAGATGAACTGGACTCCTCCCTTTCGCAGAGGTGGCTTACAATAATACTGTTCACAGCAGCACCAATTTTATGCCTTTTAAAATTGCCATGGGAAAAGAATTCAACCCAATACCTGAGTACCTTAAGGGACCCTCTCCTTCCCAAACTCTGGGTGAAGGGGTGGGGGGAGGTTTGGGACAAAATGAAAATCGCTCTGAAAAAGGCTTCTGAGACGTATAAAAAACAAGCGGATAAAAAGAGGGCTCCCCAAAGGTCATTCCAGGTTGGGGGAAAAGTTTACTTATCACAAAATATTTACGACTCAAGTTGCCCAGCAAGAAATTGGGACTGAAGGGCCACAGTCCCTTCTGTGTCATAAGGATTATAAATCCAATTACAGTAGAGCTAAAGCTTCCCAGACTCTTAGGGAAAATCCACCCTGTGTTCCATTATAGCCTACTGAAACCTTTTCAGGGTTCTACTTTATGACCTCCCTCTAAGAAGGCATCTGGCCCTCTGGTGGTGGCTGGACAGACCCATTATGAAGTGAAGCATATTCTTGATTCTAGACTTTACAAGGGAAAGTTACAGTATTTAGTACAGTGGAAAGGATATCCATTATCCAAGGCCACTTGGGTAAAATCTAGTGATGTAAAAGCCGACAGGCTCATTCGTAAATTCTATGATAAACACCCTAACAAACCAAGAGGCAACCCCTGACCTATGGTTTTGCTTGAATTTCAGGATTTATCCTTTTTGTAAAGGGGGTTTGGGATGAATGCTTGAGCTCAGCTAGCCATAATAATATGCTGCTCCGTGGGAACTCAAGGACACAAACTGATAACGTTTTGGCAGGCTGAGGAGCTGGGGAGAAAGCCCGCGCTTCAGGCTAATTGGAGAATGTGATTAATGACTGCTTCCTGGGGGTGGGAATTGCAATTTGCTACTTTGTATCTGGGGGAAGGGAATCTAGATTTGGTTTCAACTATGTTGTGCCAATACTTTGTTTCCTGAATAAAATGTTATTTCAGGAAGAATTCTTGCCTTGAAGTTCTTTTGATGGGTTTCATCTATTGGAACCCTGACACATTGTCTCAAAAGGAACTTTAGGGAGTAATGACAGTAGAGAGTGTAAGGCGAGATCTGAAGAAAAGCCAAGCAATATGCCCCCTCCCACCAAAGTCATAATATCTGTTTGAAATCCAGCCAATCCACAGGCAACTTGATGGCCAGCTGACTGATACAGTAGGCGTGCATCTCAAGGTCTTCTCCAGCTTTCGTTTCTTTGCAACTGTCTTCTAGATAAGGAGACGCATTCCATACTCAAAGGGAGGAGGCCAGACAAAAAAAGAGGAAAGTGAAAGTTATCAACATAATCCCCCATGTACCCCCTCCCCCCAACAGAATGGCAGGCCCCAAAAGAATAGAAGAAAAAGAGAGCAGGCGAGAGGTTTTGGGGTTCAACATTTGGCCCCCATAAAAAAATGGGAAGTGCACCTGAAAGACAAAATAGGGAAGGGAAAAACAGCAAACAAACCATTTAGGTTTATCAGGATATAAGGAGTGAAAACATTGTAGCAATCTAGGGCCTCTAACATGCTTCTTGTACACCCATTCATTTTGGGAGGCAGGGAGGTTTTTCCACGTAACTAGATATTGAGTCACTCCATGATGGGTTCTAGAGTCCAAAATGTCTTTAATTTCAAAATCTTGTTCACCCTCAACCATAATGGGTGTAGGTAACGGCGGAGTTGGGGGCCTGAGAGTGGAGGTGACTTCTGGTTTCAGCAAGCTGCAATAAAACACTGGGTGGATTTTCTGTAGATTTTTCGGCAGGTCTAATTCGCCTTTTACTGGGTTGATGATATGTGTAATTGGTAAGGGTCCAACATATTTAGGTCCTAACTTTTTTGAGGGTTGTAATGATTTTAAATATTTAGTGGAAAGAAATTCACGCTTTCCGATTTTGAGAGGTTTTTGTTCCATCCTCTTTTTATCTGCTTGGAGTTGTATGTCTCTCTGGCCTCATTGAGTGCTTTACGAACAACCAGACAGGTATTTTGCCATTGCTTAATCCACTCTTTGAGCAATGGGATTTTGGGCTCTTTAATGGGGAGTTCTGGAATGGCCACAAATGTTTGGCCATTGGCAACTTGGAAAGGAGTAAACCCAGTACTGGAATGTACTGCATTGTTGTAGGCAACCTCAGAGAAAGCTAATAAGTCTGACCAATTGTCTTGTTGATAATTAATAAAGCACTTAATATATTGTTCTAGAACTGAGTTCAGACATTCCATCCCACTATTTGTCTGGGGATGATGGGAAGATGATAACCCTTGACTAGAACCCAAAAGATCTAGAAAAGCTCTCCAGAACTTTGAAGTGAATTGGACCCCTTGATCTGAAATAATCTGTTGTGGGACACCATGGAAATGGTAGATGTGTTGCACAAAAAGCTTGGCTAAGATTTTAGCAGTAGGGATTTTGGGGCAAGGTATAAAATGCACTTGTCTAGAAAACAGGTCAGTAACCACCCAGATGACCGTATTTCCATCACTCTCAGGCAGTTCAACAACAAAATCCCTTTCCATGGTGCTAATGGGCTTGCTACCGGTTGAAGTAACCCTGGGGATTTCTCTTGGCATCGTTTTGCAGCTGCACATATGGGACAACTGGCTACATAGCTTGTAATGCCCTTTTTTAATGCAGGCCACCAAAATTGCCTTTTAATTAGGTGCAGGATTTTCACAAATCCAAAATGCCCAGCAGTCTTTGAATCATGACCAGCCGCCATCACTTTATGTCTCAAACTAGCTGGGACATATATTTTCTCCCCAATCCATGCTAATCCATCTTTGAGTACACATAGATTGTTATGATTACGAAAGCATTCATCAGTATTTAAAGCCTGTTTGAATTCCAGCAATAAGATTTTATTTTCTGGTTCTTTTGCTCTAGCTTGAGCCCTGGTAGTGATCGGGGCAGCTAGTTGATGAGGCTGCAGAAACGGTTTAGTTATCTCAGGCTTCTTACTGTTGTACTGAGGTAGTCTTGATAAAGCATCAGCTAAAAAGTTCTTTCCCCTTGGCAGGTAATGGATTGTGAAATTAAATCTGTGAAAATGCTGCAACCACCTTGCTTGTTTTGGGGAAAGCTTCCTGGGTGTTTTTATAGCCTCTAATTTTTATGATTGATCCATACCTGGAATGGTATTTTATGTCCCTCAAGAAAATGCCTCCAAGTAAGTAAAACCCATTGTACCGCATAGACTTCTTTTTCCCATGCTGCCCATCTCTGATCAGTGTTCGACAGTTTCTTAGAGGTGTATGCACAAGGTTGTAACCTCCCTTCCTTATTCCTTTGTAAGAGAACAGCCCCTACACCCACATCACCGGCATCAGTTTGGACGATGAATTGCTGGTCTGGGTCTGGATGCTTCAGGACCGGTTACAATTTTTTAAGTTTCTCAAATGCTGCTTGACATTCACCTGTCCATTTTAGTGGCTGGCTAGGTTTTGGTTTATCCCCCCTTTGGTTTTTAACAGATTGGTGATAGGGAGGGCAATCTGAGCAAGCAATGGAATAAATTGTCTATAGAAATTGGCAAAGCTCAGAAAACTTTGGAGTTGTTTCCTGGTTCTTGGGGTAGCCCAATCCAGCACTGCCCTCACTTTTCCTGGATCCATCTCTATCCCCTCATGGGATATGCGATACCTCAGGTAATCAATACGCTCTTTGTGGAATTCACACTTAGATAACTTGGTGAGCAGTTTTGCAGAGCGTAATTTTTTTAAAATAGTTCTGACCAATTTGATGTGTTCATCTTTTATTTCAGTGTAGATGAGAATATCATCCAGGTAAACCAGAACCCCTTTATACATGTGCTCCCTCAACATATCATTTATCAATTGCATAAGGCAGTCCAAACGAGAGCACTTTGAATTGGAAACATCTTAATGGGCAGTTAAAAGTCATTTTCCATTCATTTATGCGGTAGTAAGCTTCCCTCAGGTCCAGTTTTGAGAAGATTTCCCTATTGACAGGTGTGCTAACATGTCCTTCATTAAAGGTAGAGGGTACATGTTCTCCACACACACAGCTTTGAGACTTCTATAGTCTACGCAGAGACAAAGAGATCCATCTTTCTTTTCCCTAAACAGGGCTAGGGCAGCTACTTGAGATATAGCTGGTTCAGTAAAACCCCTTTGTAAATTTTTCCTTATAAACTTTTCCAGTTCATTCAATTCCCTAGGAGCCATTGAGCACATTTTTGGTTTTGGTAGCTTTGCTCCTGGGATGATTTCAATAGCACAGTCTGTGGGACGGTGAAGGGGAAGTTCATCTGCCTTCTGCTCACTGAACATCTCAGCTAAATCTTGGTATTCCATTGGAAGGTTTTGCTCTGACTCATTAAGGGTGGAGGCAAATTCACAACATATTCCACATCTCCCACCAGTTTCTTTAGCTATGGGTAAGGTTTCCTCATCTGCAAATTTGAGTTGCCCCTCCCTCCAATTAACCACAGGATTCCATTTCTTTAACCACGCCAGCCTCAGGACTAACGGCCATTCCATTCCAGGAGCCACAATGAAAGCCAAAGTCTCTATGTGGTTCCCTAGGTCAGTGCGTAAGGGTCTGGTGGCAAAATTAGCAGGCACCCCTCCCGCAATGGATCCATCCAGCTGGCAAAATGTAGTGGGAGTCTTTAATCTCCTGAGGGGTATTCCCATCTTCCTCACCAGTTCTGGGCTCACCATGCAGCGGGTACACCCTGATTCCAAAAGGGCAGCAAGTTTTATTGTCTTTCCAGTGCCAGGAATGGACAGTTCTAGGGGCACTGTTATGGGGTCAATTGGCCCACTCACCAGCGGGTCGTCCTCATCGTTGTCCTCCATCTCTCCAGGGTCACTGGCTCGTAGAGCCGGAGCTTGACCTACCAGACTGCTGTCCCAAGGGAGCTCCACAGCCTCCGTGGACTTCATGGCAGTTTCTCTGTCTTGGGGGGAGGGTTTTCCAGCTGGCAGGCAATCCCCTCTCTTAGCAGGCATCTTGCTGCAGCAATCAGTGCTGTGATGCCCCTCCTTTCCACATTTAAAACATGCTGTGCTGCGAGGCAGAGGGGGGGGAGCGGCTCTTGTGGAATATCCTTGTTCTCTGACTGCGGCTTAAAACTTTACCTCACTGGGTGGTGTAGGTGTTTGCGTTGGTTGATTCCCACCTCCTCAGCTAGCAGGCACCAGTTGTAAAGTCACCCCAGGGCTCCGCAAGCCACACAAGCATTATATAGCTCCTCATTAAGCCCGTCCTGGAAACAGCCCACCAGGATCTCCTCTGGCCAATGAAGGCAACCGGCCACTTCTCTGAATTCTTCAGTGTATTCAGCAATGGGTCTTCTCCCTTGCTTCATGGTCTTTATGTGCTCCTGGTTTTTCTTGTCTGCCAGCCGATCTTCAAAACACCTAAGGAATGCAGCCATAAAATGGTTCATGTTTCTCAGCTTGGGGGCATTGCAGTTGTAAAGAGTTACCATCCAATTGGCAGCCAGCCCTTCCAGCGCCAAAGTGACCACACAGACTTTCTCCACATCTGTGGGCAGGGTTCTCCCATAGATTTGCATGTAGGTGAACACCTGTGCCAGGAAATATCCCAGCCTTTTGGGGTCTCCATCAAACTTTGCCCTGAATAGGATCAGCTTCACTTCTGCTGGGGGGGGGTCTGGCCCTGGTGGCTTGTAGTGGGTGCCCTCGGGGTTGTGCTGTACCTTGGGCTCTGGCATCTGCTGCCTCCCGAGTCTCTGACTCTCCCTCTTCGGATTCCTCCTCCTCCAACTCTTCTTTGGATTTGTGACCCCCTTTAATTTGCATTTTAAAGTCATCAAGGGTTTTCTTCACTTACTCCATTATAGCTTCCATAGACCCCAGTTTGGAGTCTTCTTTCTCTGCATCTTTGTTGAGGGGGGTCAGGCTCTGGATTCTTCTTCTTGGCTTTTTTCTTACCTCCCCCTGGGTTAAGGTGACTTTCAGGGCTTTCTCCTCCCAGACTTCCTTTTTTCCAAGTCCGAGTGACCATCTGGCTCGACCTCCTTCAACAGATGGTCCAGCCACTTCCAGGTCCTTGGAGAGGCTTTCTCTGGCTTCAAGGTTGAGGAGATCTTCGGCCCATTGCGCTGACTGGTATTCCTCCATTAAGAATTTGGTCATGACTCCCCCGGTAGAGCAGTTTACTTCTCTGGGTTGAGTACTATGCAGATCTCGCCTTCTGTCAGGACCCACTTCAACTAATCACCCAAGAAAGCAGAACTCTTGAAACAGGTATTGTCTCAAAAGGAACTTTTTATTAGTGACTAGTGACAGTAGGGAGTATAAGGTGAGATCTGAAGAAAAGCCCACGTGAATGATATAATTAAAGCAAGCAATTTGCCCCCTCCCATCAAAGTCATAATGTCTGTTTGAACTCTATCCAATCCACAGATGGCTTGATGGCTGGCTGACTGACACGGTAGGCGTGCATCTCAAGGTCTTCTCCAGCTTTCGTTTCCTTGTAACTGTCTCCTAGATAAGGAGACACATTCCATACTCAAAAGGAGGAGGCCAGACAAAGGAAGGATAAAGTGAAAGTTACCAACATAATCCCCCATGCACCCCCTCCCCCCAACAGAATGGCCAGCCCCAAAGGAATAGAAGAAAAAGGGAGTAGGCGAGAGGTTTGGGGGTCTGACAGATTTACTGACACTTTTGCTGCCCACTCGGCTCTCCCTTTCTCAGAAGGTCTCGTGCTCTGATGTCCTCCCCTTGCTTTCCTGGGCCCTGCCAGTCATGGCTCTAGGGGGTGCAACTGGAGGGCATACAGCAGGCCGGGGTGCAGCTGGATGGCATGCAGAGTGAGTGAGATTCAGCTGATTGTCAGATTGCCCCACATATACATCCACACACTCTTCCTTTCATTGGATCCTTTATATCTAGAAATTTAAATTTGGCGGCACTTACCCTCTTTCCAGGTAGCTGCTTGAGTGCAAGACTCATAGACTCCCTTTAATACCCATTGCTGACCGGACAGGTTCCATGGAGGCTTCCCTGTGGAACAAGACGTCCATTGCTGGTTGGGTAATGGCTCTTCTGGGCCCGGTCTGGTGGCCGGGTGAGCTGGAAGTCCCTTCATGGTCGCCAGGTAATTGTTGGGAGGAACTCCCCTGTTCAGGCTCTTCCAGCTGGGATTTTCGCAAACGGCGCAGAGAAGAACAAATAGAATGTGAAACCAGCTATCGGAAAGAGAGCTTTTAATCACGGAGATTAAAGTTGAATGACAATTCAGCATGAATCCCTGGCTAGCTAGAAAGAATGGTCCCCAGATGTGAGTTTTTATACCTTTCTTGGTTTTCAAAACTGTCATTTCTGATTTGTGGTTTTAAACTGTCATTTCTGATTCGTCGAACAGTGTCTATTGATGAGTTAATTTATCAGATATTGCTCAGGAAAAGGTTAATCCTTGCCTCCGGAGAGGATCTGATGTGTTCTTATTTGTTATCTATTTGTTATTATTATGTTTTTGTCCTAATCCTATCAGTCTTAATTGTTGATAGCCGGTCTCACATTCCTGGTGTTTCAGCTTATGTTTTAAAATTGTTACTTTGTATCTGTTGTGTTAAGCGTTTGCTTGCCTGGGGCTGCTTAGCTTGAGTCAGACTTGGGGTTCTTCTATATTGGTTAATGTATGTTTGATCAAATTGTATTCTTTTATTGGGGTGAAGGGGGTTTCTCATCATACACAATACTGAATAACTATCGACTGAATATTTCCTTGTACTTGTCAATCAGCTGTAAAAGAAGATAATCTACCTTAAAAGCCCTTTCAGTACCAGGAGGCAGGAAGTCCTCGGAAGTCCTGCCAGCCTCACACTGACAGGCTGTAAGCAAAATTTTGATATTTGAAAGAGAACCTGGCCTTGTGAATTTGTTACATGGATTTTATAGCTACAATATAATGCATTGGTTTCAATTTATACTTATTACTTTTATTTTATTATTTATGTGTCAAATGTCTAAAGCTGCTCAACTTCATAATGACTTAGGTCAGGGGTGTCAAACTGCCGGCCCACAGGCCAGACACATCATGCAGAAGCCGCGCCCACCCCATTGCCGGCAATAGCAAAATAGTCCTGATACGTTGCACGACCTCGTGACATTGCGAGTTTGACATGTCTGCTTTAGGTGATACACAATATTAAAAACACTTGAATATTTCATAGCCAAGAAACAATAGATATCCAAGAGAAGTAATGAAATTGTTAGGTGGTATAGCCATGTAATTTTTTTATTGTGTTGTATACTACTTTATGTTCGCTTGGAAGGAAAGATGGTATAAGTATAATATTAGTCTCTACAAGGATTTTAAGACTAAAATCTTTTAATAATGTGTTGAAAACAAAGATGCATGTTGATAAGTGCATTGACTTTAGGAGGAGGCAATCAGCTTTTTATCATGTGGATTTCCTGTAGATGAAAAGCTTGTGCCTTCCTTTACTTATCCAGAAGAATGACTTGTTGACAGTTGATTTTATTGATTCAAGGGAAGTTGAACTTGGCTCCATGTAAACTCTTTTAATGTCTCAAGAAAAGTTTGGTACCTGTCCATTTGATTGTCAATGTTTTATGAAAAAGTCCAAAAGGTTATACTATATCAGAGTTTATAGAACTAACATTTCCTGATAATGCTCCATTTTACATTGCATTTACCATTCATGCTACATCGTTAACAAATAAATACCTACTTCTACAATTAACCATGTAAATCCCCATCCAGTATAAAATTTAAAAGTGCAAACCTACCTCAACTTTCTAGGAATACTTCTGAGTAACCATATACAGTATAACATTGTCTTTAATTGTAAAGTTGAGATTATAATCACAACTGCAGGGCAGAAAAAATTGTTATCTCAATCTCTTGGAGCAGCATGTTGGATGGGAAAAAATCAATCCAAAGTCTCTGGAACCATCTTTTTTCTTTTGCCTCTCTCTTCCTGCTCACTCTCCTTCTCTCCTGCTTTCTTCCTTCTTGCCCTGGAGCCTGTCAAGGCAGAAGGAAACCTCTCGGTTATAAACATTGATTCAACCACATGTATGAGTGCTCTCAAAAATAGAATAATAGTCTCACAATATTTATTTATTTTTTATTTATTAAATTATTATACTTCCCATCTTCCATGCAAGGTGACTCTGGGCAGCTAATGGTAACTATCCATTCTCATCATGGGAATTGAAGAGTGGGACATGAATATTTATCTGCAATGTTTAAAAATATAACCCTTTACAGTGCTGCAAAGAAAAGCATGCAGGCATTAGCCTGCTGATTTCTGATAAGACCTTTGCTTCTTGACCCGTGTCTGGACAATAATCACTGACAAGCAATAGGTATTTATTTTAACATAGCTTAAATGTTTTTGTAATATGTTAATGTAAATCCTGAACATTAAACTTATTTAATACTTTTTTAAAAACAAATTTCATTGGTTTTTTGATTCTTAAGAGAAAGTGCTTGAGACACACCGTGGTACTGGGGTAATCAAAAATCCAAAGACAAAACATATATAAATAACTCAATCAGTACATCAAGTATTCCATCTCTATTTCCCTCAAATAGCTTAATATATTTAAAATAATCTATTTCTGACTTAAATTTCTATTAATCCTAAACCTGTTTTAGAGCTTTATACACTTACAATACCATAATCAAATTTAACTTTAAATAACCACATTTCCAGTTCAGGTATTCCTTCCAAATATATCCTAATTCCTTAATTTTATCATAAATCTTATTCTTTTTTTCATCTTCCACTAATATCTCCCAGTTAAAATAAAATATTGATCTATCCTATACATATCTAATTCATCAATCAATCAATTTCTTTAAACTAACAAAGTAATATCAATCTTAAATCCTTTAAGTCCGTTAGACAAGGTACTGATTTTATCCAATTAATTATCAAACCTAATAACCTCCATATTATCAAACACATCATCTTATTAAAATAACATCAATTAATTATTAGTTCAATCCCAATCTCAAACATCTCTTCAATTTTCTTCATTCCATTACATGATAATTTTCATACAAATAAACCTATTATTCCAAAAAATACATTCTTACTCTATTTAATATATATATTCTAATATTCACCCATTTTTCTTACTTCTAACTCAAGAACTTAATCCTTAAATCAATCCATAGTTCTAAAATGCCTTAAATCCAGTTTCAAGTTTCTCTTTTCAGTCTTATTCTAGGTTTCTTTTTATGCCAAGCAGGTTTCCACAACAAAGCTTCTCTTTCAGCTGATGTGTCTCTCTTTGTTACTTGTAGTACCATGTGAGACAGTAAGAAGCCTCCTGTCCTCTGCATTGGACCTCTATTTCTCTTATCCTTGAAGCCTCATTGTTTTAAAGGTTCAATTCTCAGTCTTTGCTTTTTCTGGTCCGCAGGAGTATAGATAAGATGCTTATAAAGTAAAATAAGTTCCTCTGTATTCTCACTGAAGTCATCTTTTAATGTATTTTGGTTTGTAAAATAGTCAAATGTAGTCTGAGAGTCAATTTTAAGATTTGAAGGAGAGTTTCTGGCTCTTGGATCTGTGGAAATCTCTTCCATTGTAGCAAATTCCTCTTTAATCTCCCTTAGTTCCTCTTCTGGTATGTTTTGGTTTGTAGAATAATCAGATGTGATCTGAAAGTCAATTTGAGAGTTTGGGGTAGAGTTGGCTCTTCGTTCTGTAGTAATCCTTTTCCTTATGGCACATATTTCTTCAGTACCCTCATAAATCTTTTCCAGTATAAGCTTGCAATTTAGCTGAGAGTGAAATCTCTCCATTTTGAAAGTAATTTTAAAAAATCCTTTTTATTCTTTTTAGTAAAAACTGTAGTTAAGTAGTGTCCACCCCCTCAGTTCCCATATCTGCATCAGCTTATCTTTTCCAGAAATAGTTTGAAGGTCAGGTCCTTCTTTCCAAAGAATGATCATAGTTGCAATATTAAGTTTTCACCACTAGATGTCCTCAGTAAATAAATAAAAAACCTTTTCCAGACACCATTTTTCCCCTTTTTCTATCTTTTAAAGGAAAACGTAGAAAAAGGAATAGTCTTCCAAAATAAAATAATAATATAATTCGAAAAAGCGTTTTTTTCTGTATCCCAAACTGAATGAAAATAAAATGTAGTCTTTAAAATTTTTGTTCTCCGTGCTTTTCTTCCCACACATACAGAAGCTGCTTTTCCAGTCAGGGAAATAATTCCAAACAAGCTTTTACAGGCAATAAAAAAAACCAATTAGAGCAAAGAGAGGGGCAAAGAAGGTCTCACCTGGATCCTCCGTGGTGGGTCTAAAACACTTAGTTGTTATTGTGACTTCGGCTGGTGCAGCAGAGTAATCGGCCATCTTGCAGGATGATTATTGCTCCGTCAGCCCTAAGGAAATAGTTGGAGCCACGGGAGAAGCTGCCACTCTCCCGCAGTCACCAGCAAGCCTCCTCCACGATGCTTGCCCCTCCAGGGCGACTTTCGACCCACTAAGGGGTCTACCAATGAAGAAAACCCGGCCGGGCTGGAGACAAGTCCCTAGACACGACTGGCGTCGCTGCGTACCAGAACCGGAAGTCAAACTTATTTAATACTTATGTTTAGGCTATGGCTGTTGCCCATTGTTTGCTCCTTCATTTAATTCTTAAACACTCTGATGCCACAAAATATCTCACTGACTATCGCCCTGGTCAACCTATCCTTTCTGCTGAAGAAAATTATAAAGAGGGAAGAATAGAATAGAATAGAATAGAATAGAATAGAATAGAATAGAATAGAATTCTTTATTGGCTACGTGTAATCAAACACACAAGGAATTTGTTTCTGGTTCATAAACTCACAGAGTACATATAAACAGCAAGTAATAGGTCATAGATCATAATAAAAGTTACAATCATTAATCATAAATTACAAACAACAATTGATAAATCATAAGAAAGATAGTAGGAAAGATGATAAGATGAAAAAAGATGAGAAATGGGACAGTGCTATGGGAATTAAGTATTCAGCAGAGTGATAGCACAGGGAAAATGATATATCTGGTTGTTTTGGCATGCAAAGCTCTATAGCAGCATCCTGAAGGAAGAAGTTGAAACAGATTATGTCCAGGATGTGGCGGGTCTGTAGATATTTTCTCAGCCCTCGTTCTGGTTCATGCAGTATACAGATCCTCAATGGAAGGCAAGTTGGTTGTAATTGTTTTTTCTGCAGTCCTAACTATCCGTTGACGTCTGTACCTGTCCTGTTTGGTTGCTGTGCCAAACCAAACCATTACTGAGGTACAATAACTCAATAATTCCTCTGTAGAACTGTATCAGCAGATCCTTGGGCAATCTGAGCTTTTTGAGTTGGCACAGGAAGAAATTCTTTGTCATGCCTTTTTAATAATGGTTCTAATGTTAAGTGTCCATTTCAAGTCCTTGAAAATAATAGAACCTAGAAACTTGAATGATCCTATCATTGATACTGTTTTGCCTAATATTATAAGAGGTTGTAGATTTCAGAACAGGAGAGCTTCTTCTGAAATCTATTATCATCTCTACAATTTTAAGAGTGTTCAGCTCCAGATTGTTCCAGTTGTACCACAGGGCCAGTTGATCTACCTGTTGTCTATATACAGATTCATCATTGTCTCAAAAGAGACCAATGACTATTGTATCATCTGCAAACCTCAGCACTTTAACAGAGGGATCCTTCAAGATGCAGTCATTGGTATAGAGCAGACATGTCAAACTCGCGACGTCATGTGATGTTACGCAACATATTGGGACTGTTTTGCCATTGCTGACAATGGGGTGGGCACGGCTTCCGCGTGACACGTCCAGCCCATGGGCCGGCAGTTTGACACCTCTGGTATAGAGAGAGAAGAGTAATTGAGAGAGCACACAGCTCTGAGGGGTTCCTATGCTAATTGAATGGGTGTTCTATGTGGTTTTCCCTAGCTTCACCTGCAGCTTCCTATTCATTAGAAAACTTATGATCCATCTGTAAGTGGTCAGGCACAGCTGGGGAATGTAGATTTCACTTATTTCTTTTTTCTTCAGAGTCTAAATTTACAATTCAGCTATGGTCTTGGATTCAAATGTTCAGTTTTCAAAAGATTTTCACAGCAAAGGCTAATGCAACAATTGCTCCTTATTTTTATTTATTTATTTTATTTTTAACCAACAAAAAAAAACAAAGCAAAACATAACACACATACACACACATACTCCTCTCCCTTTTTTTTAACAGCGATTACGTAACGGTAATCTTCTATTATTTACATTTCCCCCCTTATTTTTCTTTAGAATATTTGTCCTTATTGCCCTGTTGTTTCTTATTTACATTTTTCTTCCTTCATATTCTACTTCTTACTAAGAATAATTCATATTATTATTATTATACATTATTATACACATATTTTCACTTTTGATCTTTCCATATTTATTCTCCTCTATTATTCTAGTCTCTAACCAGTCATACCACTTGTTCCATGTTATATAGTACTCTGTGTCTTCCTTTTCTTTTATCTCTTTTGTTAATTTGTCCATCTCAGCACAGTCCAGGATTTTTCTTATCACTTCTTCTTTTCCAGCACTGTGCATATGCTATTCTTGCCGCCATTATTATATGTAAAATTAAGTACCATATTTTTTTACTATATTTCCTGTTTAAAATACCCAACAAAAAGATCTCTGGTTTCCAGTCTACGGGCTGGTCTATTATTTCTTCGATCCATTTTCTTATTGTAGTCCAGTATTTTTTTGCAACTGGGCATGTCCACCATACATGATAATATGTTCCATGTACTTTTTTACATTTCCAGCATGTTGGCGAATTGTTCTGGAACATCTTGGCAAGCTTTGCTGGTGGAAGATGCCATCTATAAAACATCTTCAACTGGTTTTCCTTGAATGCCACCAACATAGTCAATTTTATATTTATTTCCCATATTTTTTTCCATTTCTCCAATTCTATATTATATCTGAATTTTTTTGCCCATCTAATCATTGTGTCTTTGACAACCTCGTCTTCCATTTAATATCTCAATAGGTATTTATATAAATTGCTAATTAATTTTATTTCTGTTCCATGTATAATTTTATCCAATTCTTACGGCTCTTTTTGGATTTCATATACTTTTTTGTCCTCTGTATATTTAGATTGAATTTGTGTAAATGTCCACCAGTCAATCTTTCTGCCAATATCTTGTTCCAATTCTTGTTTTGTTTTCAGATTTCCCTGTTCATTTACTAATTCCTTATATCTAATTATCTTATTTATATCCAATAGGTTTAGGTATTTCAGAGCTTCTGTTGGGGATAACCACACTGGAATTCTTACATAATGTTTTTTTTTCCCAAGTCTGTAGCAATGCATTCCTAACTATGTGTCTTTGAAAGTATCTGTGTATTTTATGTTTTTCGTCCCATAGGAATGCATGCCACCCTGCTTGCAAGTCATGTCCTTCTATTGTTAAAACTCTAGTATTTTTCAAATCCATCCAATCTTTTAGCCAAGTTAAGCTCGATGCTTGGTAGTATATTTCCCACTCTGGTAACGCCAATCCCCCTTTATCTTTCATATCTTGCAAGAGTTTTAATTTAATCCTGGGTTTTTTCCTTTGCCATATAAATTTAGTGATCAATTTATTTAATTCTTGAAAGAATGTTTTCCCTAATTTTATTGGAATAACCTGGAACAGAAATAATATTTTTGGCAATACATTCATTTTGACCGTAGCGATCCTCCCTAAAAATGAAATTTGCAAATTTTCCCAATTTTCTAAATCTTTTTTTATCTGGTGTAATATTTTATCATAATTGTCCTCCTTAATCTAGGAATATTTTGCTGTAAGCCAGATCCCTAAATATTTTATTTTCTTGGTTATACTTATCTTTGTTTTATCTTCCAGTTCCCTTTCCTGTGTCTTTGTAAGATTTTTTGTTATTAATTTGGATTTATTCTTATTAATCTTAAGTCTGGCTACCTCACCAAATTCTTCTATTTTTTGAATCAATTTAAAGCCGGTTTCTAATGGATCTTCCAAAATAAATACCAAATCATCAGCGAAGGCCTGGACCTTATATTCTTCCTTCTTAATTTTTAAACCCTTTATTTCTTGGTCCTCTCTGATTTTTGTAAAGAGTATTTCTAATGATAAAATAAATAGAAGAGGGGAAAGTGGGCATCCTTGCCTTACTCCTTTGGTTATATCAATTTTTGCTGTCATTTCCTCATTTATAATTACCCTAGCTGTTTGTTTAGTATATATTTTCTCAACCATCTTTCCAAATTTTGCCCCCAAATCCATATAGTACAATTGTGTTATAATAAAATTCCAATTCAAATTATCAAATGCCTTCTGGGCATCAAGAAAAACCAGTGTAGCTTGTCTTTCAGGATGGACTTCATAAAATTCTAAAGTGTTCAGTATTATCCTCATGTTATTTTTTATTTGTCATCCTGGCAAAAATCCATTTTGATCTGGGTGGATGTAGTTATTCAAAAAAATTTTTATCCTTTCTGCTATTATTGTTGTAAATGTCTTATAATCTGTATTCAGTAAAGAAATCGGGCTATAATTTTGAATTTGTTGTAGGTCTAAGTCTTCCTTAGGAATGAGGGTGATGACTGCTTCAGTCCAAGTTGTTGGTATCTTCGTCTCTTCCAGCACCTCATTGTAAATCTCCAACATTATCCATTGTAGTAACTCTTGTGTATTTTTATAAAACTCGACCGGAATTCCATCTGGGCCTGGTGATTTGTTGTTTTTTTGTTTTTTCAATGCTGTTTCTAATTCTATTACAGTTATTGGTCTATTCAACATTTCCTTTTGTTCTTCAGTGATTTTGGTCATTTTTGTTGCCTCTATATATTGTTTGACTTTATCATCTGGTATATCTTCCTAATGGTATAGCTTTGAAAAGAAATTTTGTATTATTTTCTTTTTTTCTTCCCATCTATATTGTACTGTTCCACTTTCATCTTGTAGTTGGTGTATTGTTCTTTTGCCTTTTTCTTTTTTTAATTTATAGGCCAACCATCGACCAGTTTTATTCGCATTTTCAAAGTAATTTTGTTTCACCATCCTAATTTTCTGTGCCATTTCTTTTTGTGTTGTCAGGTTAATCTTGTGTTTTATAATATTCCATTTATCTTTTATCTTTTTATTTTGTGGGTCCTTCTGTAGATCACCTTCTATTTTTTTAAATTCTTCTTGTAATTTTCCTTGTTGAAGTCTCCTGTCTTTGTTTTTCTTAGAGTTGTATGCAATTGTCAATCCCCGAATGTAAGCTTTTGTAGTATCCCACAAATTTTGTGTTGATGTCTCTTCCTTTTTATTTACCTGAAAAAATAATGTCAACTCCTTTTCTAGCATCTATATATATTGTTTATCTTTACACAGTCTTTGATTCATTGACCATCTTTTTCTCTGTTTCTGGCCTTTCCATTTTATTATTATTGGGTTGTGGTCCGCCCAATCATTAAGCCCTATTTCAATTTCCTCTATCCCTTTTTGTACATCTGTTGTTGCCCAGGCCATATCGATTCTAGACCAAGACTGATGTGGATACGAATAGAATGTATATTGTTTGTCTGATCTATGTGTTTCTCTCCATGTATCTTGAAGGTTGAGTTCTGTTACCTTGTCAAAGAATGATTTTGATAATATATTTTTCTTTTTTTTGTTCTTTTTACTACTCTTATATTTTTTCTTAACATCAACTATTGCATTTAAATCCCCAATCATACAAATATTTTCGTAGTCCAGATCCACTAGTTTCTTATGTACCTTTTAAAAAAATTCATGTTGATTATTATTTGGTGCATATACTGCCGTTAATAAGATTTGTTTTTGCTCTAATTCTATTTCCAACATTAAAATTCTCCCCTCTTCATCCAAATATATTAATTTTGATTTTATTTTTTCTTTGACATATATAACAATTCCTCCTTTCTTGTTTTGTACTAATGTTGTGTATAGTGTTCCTAATTTTACATTTTCTAGTAGTTTTCTATAATCCTTTTTTATATGAACTTTCTGAAGGCATATCACATCTGCATCCAATTTCCTTAATTTGTTAAACGTTTGTGCTCTTTTTCTTGGTATATTTAATCCATTAATGTTTACAGAGAAGAGCTTAATGCAACAATTGCTCCTTTTCTGGAGATGTCAAAGGCTGTAGACATACAAGCCATAGTTATGTCCTATTGAAGTCACTTTAACATACAATTTATAAGATTTTTGGGGAAAAAATGGCTTTTCTGGGAAGGCTACTTGTTGGGAATGATTGTAAGAAACAAATGACTTCTTTTCACAGCAATTATGCTGATTACCTATCTGCTTCTAAGCAAAATTTAAATGCTGATATAGCTCCATTCAATATGAGACCACACTAACTGAAAGATGGCATTTTGCATAAATGAATAAATGGATAAATTTTAGTATCTTTGTAAGCCTAAAATCATATTTTCAAGAAACGTTAGTCTTTCTACTAATTTGTCCAAGGAATTGGAATACCTGTCCAGGATGCGCTCTTCTTTTGTCAAACAATGTGGCATACCACTTTCCTAATCCACTTTGACACTACAGGGCAAATCTTCTTTTCACAGCTTTTCCCAATCCTTTCTGCTCTAAAGGGTGGAAGATGGCAGATCAGGTGCTGGTGCTGGTGCTGGTACTGGTGCTGGTTTTTAGTGGCTTTATAAAATTGACCTTTAAACTATTTAATTATTGTGCATAAACTATTTATCTGTTTTATTCTTAGCATTATTAATGTCTTAAAAGGAACAGTAGGATATAAATGTAACTCCCCAAAAACTTTGATAGATGAATATGGTAAACATTTATTGTTCCATAGAAGTTAAGCTCTGCAAGCAACAGATTTACTTTTTCCAAATGCTCCTAGGAGAGGAAAATGTGTTTTTGGCAATAGCTGTTTAGTAGGTTTTGGCAGTGGGTTTGTTATATCTACTTCCAGCAATTGTTTATATCCCTGACATTCATGCCTTGTCTGCCTTACTTCATTCTGACTGTTTGGCCTCATAAAATTTAAAAGTGCTGAGCTAGTCAGGGCAGAATCTTCCCATAAATAATAATATAAATCCTTATATAGTAGTTCCATTTGAGAAAAAAAATGAAACAAACATCCCTTTTGAGCTATTTCAAAATGTACATATCTGATGTGTATATAGACACGTCATTTGCCAAAGATGTAAATAATTAATGGGAGAAATCTTTCCTTGAAAAGTACATAAATATGTGCCAAAAAGATAGATGCTGCAAGGCTTAAGACAAAAATTATATGTATTACACCAGGCACTAAAATGCACAACACTAACAAAACTTACTTTGTAATTTTTACAATATCTGTATTAATATGTTAATAGTTACTTTGTGACTGATTTCTTGCAACCTAGATCATAACAATCTAGGTTAGAGCAATCTTTTTGGTTAATGGAAACATCTGGATTTTTGAGAACATATAGTATTGTCATATTTTCCCAAAATATAACCATGTGGCCTGGTTTTGAAAATATTTAACAAGACAACTGTTCTGCTTCTGCTGGGTTCAGCATTGAAGAGACAGGAGTAATAAACAGGTACTTCTTTATTGAAGACAAAACAGAACTCAAACAAAGATGGCTCCACCCCTATTTATACATTCAGCTTGGGGCGGTGTCAGCCAATGAATTCACCATATTCTCCCGCTCAAATGCATACTGATTAACCTTGCAGACAGCAAGTCTGGGTAGCAGGTCATGTGGTCTGCTAACGGTCCCAGTGCAGCTCCCTGCACTTGTTTCATAAGTAAAACTCAGTACATTACACCCCTCCCCTCCTGGTTCTTTAACACATAGACAATGTTTCTTTTTTTTATTGAAAAAGTTTTATTAACAAAACTTTACAGCTGAGCAAGACACCTGCCTGCCCACCTGGCGGCACTCTTCCTCCTGTCCAAGGTTTTCATTGTTGTGAACATTTCTGTTGAGGATTGGCAGTGGGGGTGGGGTGAGGGGTGTTTGGTTTTCATTCCCCCCATCTGCTGGGTGATTGTAGCAGGTTTTGGTCACTTCACAAGACCCTGGGAAACTGTGACCGTCATAAATATGAATCAGTTGCCAAGCATCTGAATGTAAATGACAAGACCCTGGGGATGCTGCAACATTCCAGCTGATCGGTGCTTCTGGGCTCAGCAGAAGTGCCAAGATCAGTGCTGCTTTCCAGCTGATTGGTGCTTCTTCAGGGCTCAGCAGAAGCACCAGGATCAGCGCCGAGCTCCAGCTGGAGCCTGGCGTTGATCCGGGTGCTTCCACTAAGCCCTGACAGCCCCTAAGAAGCACCGATCAGCTGGAAAGCGGCACTGATCCTGGCGCTTCCATTAAGCCCTGACAGCCTTGCAGCTCCAACCGTCTCTTGCTCAGGCTTGTGTGGTGCTGCCACCAGTTCAGCTCATTCCCCTCCCCTGCTACTTTTCTAGAATGGTCGCGTACCACCTGCCAGGTACCAATGTACCACAGGTGGTATCCATACCACTGGTTGAAAAGCCCTGCCTTAGGCCGTTGCACCTGCGAGGCAACCCTATCAGGGTGTAAGCGATCCAGCTTTGTGATAAGATGGCGACCCCATTGAAGTTCAGCTGGGCTCTTGCCCCTAGACGTGCCAGGCATTGTTCATTGCAGAGGAGGAAATCCGCCAACCTGTGATGCCAGTTGCCATGGGTGATCCTTTTCAAGGATTCTTTTGTAGTGCGAAACATGCATTCTGCTTGGCCGTTAGAGGCTGGGTGAAACAGAGCTGATGTGGCACGCCTAATCATATTTGCCGTTAAAAAGGACTGAAACTCTGAGGAAGTAAATTGAGCTCCGTTGTCGGAGATGAGGACATCTGGGAGCCCATGCGTTGCAAAGATCCCCCTCAAACCTGGATGGTCCTGGCAGTCATCGTAGTGGACACTGGAATGACCTCCAGCCACTTAGAGTGACTGTCCACAACAATGAGGAAGAGTTGCCCCTGAATGGGGCCAGCATAGTCAATGTGTATTCTTGACCAAGAGGCTTGTGTGGTCTCCCATCTATGTACAGGAGCCTGTGGCATTTCTGGCTGGGACTGCTGGCAAATGTGACACCTGTGGACCTGGGCCTCGAAGTCTTTATCGAGTCCAGGCCACCAGAGGTAGCTACGTGTGAGCGCCTTCACCAGACTATGCCCAGATGTCCCTCATGCAGAGAATCGAGGACTCTAGTCCTCAGTGAGGTCGAGATCACTACCCTGCTTCCCCACAGGAGACAGCCCTTAAAGGTGGATAGCTCATGCTTCCTTTTCCAGAAACTCTGGAAGTTAGTGCCAGGACACGTGTCAGGCCATCCTGTGAGCACCCAGTTCAACATGCAAGTTAACGCATTGTCAGTAGCTGTTTGTGCAGCAACATCCCCTGCATTGAGGGGAGACTCTGGCAAATCCTGGATAGACAGGATATGGTTGGCTGGTGCAGGATCTGGCTCTAATTGCCATAAGGGCAGTCTACTAAGGCCGTCTGCATGGCCCATTTCTCTACCCAGTTTGTGAACCAGGCAACAGTCATATGCAGATAGAAATATTGACCACCTCAACATTCCAGAGGAGATGATTTGGAGTGTCTGTTTGTTCGTAGTGAACAACCCCAGAAATGGCTTGTGGTCAGTGAAGACTGTGAAATGGCGGCCATACAAAAAGTTGTGAAACTTCTTGATGCCAGCCACAATAGCCAATGCCTCTCTATCTATTTGCGCGTAATTGCGTTCAGCAGCAGAAAGAGTCCTGGAGTAATAGGCTTGTGTTCCATCAGCCCTGAGGTGACTTAAAACAGCCCTGATCCCATATCGCAAGCTATGCTAACTGGCAACTGCTCATTGAAATGAGCCAATACTGCATTAGAGGAAAACAATGCTTTAACCGCAGCAAAACTTCTCTCGTGAACATTTGTCCACTTCCATGGGGCCTGTTTGTCCAAGAGCTGGTGTAATGGCTCTGCCACTGCGGCCTTGTAGGGGAGGAAAGCATGGCAAAAATTAAGGAGTCCCAGGAAGGCTTGCAGCTCTCCCTTCATCTTGGGACTGGGTGCCTGCTAGATCACTTTGAGCTTGGATTCAGCAGGATGGATGCTTTCGGTATCTATATGAAACCCCAGGAATTCTGTGGAAGTGACTCCAATTTTGCATTTCTCCTGTATGAGCTTCAGCCCCGCTTCGTGGAAATGCTGCAAAATGGCCCGGAGCCTGTCAGCCAAGTTTTCGACTGATTCCCCAGCAATGAGGACATCATCGAAATATGGGCATACACCTGGAATGTTGCAGAGCGTACATTCCATCATACTCTAAAAGATGCCAAGGGCTACATTCACCCCGAACTGTAGCCTTCGCACTTTGAAGGCTCCCCGGTGAAACACAATGGTTTGGGCCTCTGCCGTGGTGTCATTCACTGGCAACTGCTGATAGGCTGGGCCAAATCTAATTTGGCGAAAATGCGACCTCTCTGTAGAGACGCCAGAATATGACTGACTACAGGCACCGGATAAGAGTGCTACTGGAGAGCTTTGTTTAACGTGCATTTATAGTCAGCACAAATGCAGACTTCTCCATTGGCCTTAAGTGGTGTGACAATAGGGGTTTCCCATGGACTACTATAAACTGGCTCCAAAATGACCCGTTGCAATAGCTTGTCCAACTCTGCATTTATTCTCTGCTTGAGAGCAAAAGGTTTAATCCTTATCAGTGCCACAGAAGGATCTAACCTTAGTGCAATTGGGGGGGGGGCATTGTATGCCCTTAACTCAGGGCTGAAGACATCACCAAATTCTTTACACACCTCCGAAAGGCTCACCGTTTGCAAACTATTTAACCCAGTCACCTGAATTCCCAGAGCATCAAACCAATCGAGTCCAATCAGACTCGTGCGGTTGCCCTCAACAACTACGACATCCAAAGGGCCCTCGAAATCCCTAAACTTCACCCCAAGCATGGCCTCCCCCTTGACATTTACCCAGGAATTGTGGAAGTCAGTCAAGACAAGATTCGATGGCCTGAGCTTAACTCTTTGGCCGCTTCTATCACAAATCTGCTTAAGGGTTCGTTGGGAGATGATTGAGAGAGCTGAACCCGTGTCCAGCTCCATGTCTGAAGGGACTCCTTGCAACTGGACTTCTAGGTGTAGCTTCTTGAGTGCGCAATGTGCGCCTGTCCTAAATAAACTAGGTGCAGCTTCTTGAGTGGGCAATGTGCGCCTGTCCTAAATAAACTCCTTCTACTCATGCAAAAACCCACCCTGTTCTGACTGGGGATCCTGGTACCTTTCCAAGGCAACTCTTCCGCTGGACGTTCTTTTCTGCGACCAAACAAATGGCGGCAATGTGGCCTTGTCTGCCACATGCCCAGCAAGTTGCAGTGCGGAAACGGCAGTTGGTCCGTTTGTGGTGGCCTCCACACCCAAAATACCGAGAGAAGGGAACTGCCTTGTCAGGTTGCCTTTGAGGCCTTCTTTCTGGAGGTTGCTACAACCGATCGACTTTGTGGTGAGTCAGCCCTTCAATTTGCGGCAGCACAATCCCTTCCTCGTCACCAATGTTCTGTTTCTGCTGGGTTCAGCATTGAAGAGGCAGGAGTAGTAAACAGGTACTTCTTTATTGAAGACAAAACAGAACTCAAACAAAGATGGCTCCGCCCCTATTTATACATTCAGCTTGGGGCGGTGTCAGCCAATGAATGCACTGTGTTCTCCCATTCAGATGCATACTGATTAACCTTGCAGAGAGCAAGTCTGGCTAGCAGGCCATGTGGTCTGCTAACGGTCCCAGTGCAGCTCCCTGCACCTATTTCATAAGTAAAACTCAGTACATTACAACAACTGTTCTTCTCCATTGCCTCATTTGCCAGTCCACACAGAATTTCTCCATTATCTCACCTGAACTTTGTCTTTTATGGAGCAGAAGGTGATGGCCATCCATTATTTCACTACTTTTTTTCTGTAGGATCTTCAAGATGAAATTAGAGTGTCAACTCTACAACGAACTTTGCTGCAGCCATCTTGCTTGTTATAGGTTGCCACATGAATGGGAGGGGGTGAGGAGTGCCTTTGCTAGTCTAAACAATTCTGTGTAGGAACCAAGGTCATTCTATCGGTTATGTTAGAGGGGTGGGCTTTTAATTAGAAAGCCCATCAAACTATTCTATTGGGGAATGTAGAAGATTGCATAGCACTGGGGTGGGATGTTTGACTTTGTAATAGTGTAACTCTTTGGAGGGAATTTCAGACTTGGTTTCACTTTTGACTATGCCAATATTTTGTATTGAATAAGCATATTCTTTAAGGAAACTTCTAGCCTCGGAATTCTGATTTATTTGGTTCTATCTATTGGAACTATGACACTAAAACAAGCCTCATAAAAAACTTCATTTTCTATAGATTTCTGTTAAACTTAAAGATGGAAGAAGAACAAGTAAAAGAAACAATGATAACATAGACAAAGAACTTTGGATATAATATAGAATTAGATGACTGGCAAAAGGTATGGGAAAGAAATATTAAATTAACTAAAGCAGTGGCATATAAAGAAAACTTATATAAAATGTTTTATAGATGGCATATGACACCAATGAGATTAGCAAAAATATTTAAAAATACTTCAAACAACTGTTGGAAATGCAAACAAAGACCAGGTACTTATTATCATATCTGGTGGACATGCCCTAAAGCAAAAAGATTTTGGGTTAAAATACATTTATGATAGGAGAAAAAGACTAAAAAACAAATAGACTTTAAGCCAGAATTATTTTTGTTAGGAATAATAGGAGCAAATTGTGAGAAAGATTGCAGATGTTTAATACTATGTGTACTAACAGCAGCAAGAATTATATTTGCCCAACATTAGAAAAATGAAAATTTATCAGCTGAAGAAGTACTAATTAAGAAAATTTTAGAGCATGCAGAAATGAATAGATTGACTTTAAAGATAAAAGAGAAAGAAGACTCAGTGTATTTTAGAACATGGGATAATTTCTATCAATGGCTAGAAAAACGAGTTAGAGAGAAAGGAATGTGATATGTAATTTTGAGTACATATTAGCAAGAAGAAGGCTATTGAGCAATTAATTAACATATTGTTTATGATAATTAACTATTATATATTATTGTTTGTTAAATACATGAACCCAGACATTATGCTGTTTGCTAAATATTGAGAATGTTATTTGGAAAAACCCCAACCCTAATCCTAACCCTAACCCTAATCCAAATCCCAACCCCAACCCCGATCCCACCTTATTCCTAACCCTATAAAAACTAATAAAATCTATGATCAAAAACTTCATTTTCTTTGGTGCTGAGCCCCAGCCTCCTACCCAATACCTTTGGGAGGATGGCAAAAACTCAGCAAAGATTTTGAGATGGAGAAGAAAGATGAATCCACCACTGGTCACAGTAGGTTTTAGCAGTCAGCGCTCAGGCAACTGCTTTGGCTGCTGAAGAAGTGCTACTGGTGGGGGCTCGGCTAAAGACCCAGGTAATCCAACCTGGAAAATTGGTTCCACAAGAGGGAACTACGCTCCTGGCGGAACTGTGTCAGGCAGAGGCAGCCCTTCAGCGCAGAAGCACCCCTAAGACTGCTGAAGAGGAGCTCTTATTGATCCTGTCCCATGGTCCTTCATCTGCAGTGCAAAAGAAGGGGAAGGGATCAATGGATGGAATGACTCCATGGAGTGGAAGTACCCGACAGCACTCCACAGCTCCTCAGTCAAACAGCTAAAAGAGAAATTTGACTGACTGGAAGTCAAAGCAATGTGTGTGCTCGATGGGGGGGGGAGGCAAAACCTACCAGTCACTTCCACCACCTCGCTGGAGATCCAGTCTCATTGCTGAGGCCCACACTGCATCTCCTGCCCCCCAGTTGGCAGCAATGTCAAGCCCTGGATCCCAACCCAGCCCTCTGCAGCAGCATCGGCCTGTGAGCCCAGGGGTCCAACAGAGAGGATTCCGGAGAGTGGTATGGCTGCAGTCCCAGGACTGACAATCAGTATCATTGGCATCACAGCTTATAGAACCACTCTCCTATCAAATTTGATGAGGATCCTGAGAAGCTGCCTTTCTTCTTAACTAAGTGTAGGCCCACTTTGATCAATACACTTATGTGTACCTCAACGATGCCACAATGGTGAAAGCAGTGGCAGCCAACAGAGGGAGCAGCAGCTGAGTGGTGACCAGCCTTCATGACGAGGGAGCCCCTTAGTTGCTGGATGCAAACTTATTCATGGAGCAATTGAGGACACAATTTGAGGATGAATCCTAAGCTCTGCAGACGGAAAAGGAGATCCACCATTTGAAGCAAAAAGGCCGCCCCGCAAAATAATATGTTTGGGAGTTCTGGAGGGTTGCTGGTCGGTTAGGATAGTGGCCATAGTGATCGCTGATCCACTGCTTCAAAGAAGGGGTGGACCATGATCTACTCCAACTGTGCATCTACCGAGGGATTCCTAATCAAATATGAGATTGGTATAGTACGGCAGTGACCCTGGACATCGAGTTAGATCTAACCAAGTAATCAGCTCCACTGAACCGAAGCTGAAGTGAGGTCCAGAGAAGCACCTATTTGGTAGATGTCCCCAGATTACCCTGACAACCAGTATTCCCCAAGCACCCACCAGGAGTCCCATCAAGTATTTCAGATATGGGCAGCAAGGTCACCGTGCCATCAAGTGCCTACTCCTGCCCCCTCCAAATTAAGAGTGCACTTACTTCAACCGCTAAGCTAATGAAAACCCCACAAGCAGACAAAAGAAGTTGAATTGGGCCTGTTAGGAGCAAGCTGTCCAGATCTCCTTCCAGGGAGAAGCCAGAGCTCCACCTGAACCCCTGCCAATGCTGGCATCTTACAACAGCGATGAGGAAGTGTGCCAGAATTCCTGGGTTTTGAATAGTCCCACCAGAGCATAAACACTCCACAATCCACAATGCCAAATGTTTACCCCCACCCCAGCCCAGGGCATCCACAATGCCAAATCCTAACCCCCACCCCAGGGCATCCACAATACCAAATCCTAACCCCAACCCCACCTCAGGGCATCCACAATGCCAAATCCTAACACCCACCCCACCTCAGGGCATCCACAATGCCAAATCCTAACCCCACCCCACCCCAGGGCATCCACAATGCCAAATCCTAACCCCCACCACACCTCAGGGCATCCACAATGCCAAATCCTTACCCCATCCCACCCCAGGGCATCCACAGTGCCAAATCCTAATCCCCACCCCATGCCAGGGCATCCACAATGTCAAATCCTTACCCCCATCCCATCCCAGGACATCCACAATGTCAAATCCTAACCCCCACCCCATCCCAGGGCATCCACAATATCAAATCCTAACCCCCACTTGTAAGTAAAACTATTCCCCCCTTCATTTCCAACAAGCCGGAGAGATTAGAACAGGACCTGCAAAAAGATCTGACAAAACAGCTGATACTGGACTTTCCCGATCTAGGGGGAGGGGAGCAAAATGACAGGCAGCTATTTTCATAAACAACGAATCCAGCTACAGCTGGCATGGAGACTAAGATAAAGACTAAAAAGGTTAACAACAACAATCTAATTCAGAGTGGAGAGAACGTACCATGGGAGAATACAACAGAGTTTATGGCAAAGCAATGTCTTCTCACGGCGCAAGCAGTAGTTTCAATATTTGAACAACTAATAACCATTCAACATGATGTGGAGACACTGAAAAAAGATATAGCTGTTCTTCTCCAAGCACAACATTGGGCTACAGGCACCCCCACTGAAGTCCTTACAGCTGACTTGGATAAATTCAATACTCAGGAGAGGGAAGAAAAAAAAGAGGAAAATGAACACAGACCCTGGGAAACAGATAAAGAGCCTGCTAAAAAGTGGCAGCCCACTCAGAAAAACAGTCCTTCTCCAGATAAGGCAACAAGAGGAGGAGGTATTAATAGAGAAATTTCATGGGAAGACAATAAAGCAGACATGTCAAACACAAGGCCCGGGGGCCGGATGCGGCCCGCAAAGTGGTTTCAGGTGGCCCATGAAGCCATCCTGGAAACAGTGAGGGAACAGCCCCCTCTGCCTTGGCCCTGGCCCAGACTAGCCAGGAGCCATCTATGCTGAAACGCATTCAGTCTTAGCTCCAGAAGGCTGTCTGGAAACAGCGAGGAACCAGGAGAACCTTGAGCGGCAGCCTTGAGGAAGTGGGGCTGGGCTTGGTGCTGCGGGTGCTCAAGGGCCAGGCTCGGCATTTGACCTCTGCTGCCCAGGGCTCTGGGCAGCCTGCATCACCATCCAGCCCCCCCCCGCATGGCCTGAGAGGAACAGTGAGGCTCCTCCAGTGGACCATGCCTTGGCATTTGCCCTGGTCCCACCCCCTTCTGCCAGAGACCCTCAGATCTGTTCCCCTCCTACACCTAGAGAAGAGACTCCGGAACGGCAAGCTTTGTTAGCTGGTGCTAAATCTTCTTACCTCAAACAAATTTCCCAGGAGTCTACACAGAATTTTGATGGGGCTTCCCTCCTTTTAGAGAAGGCCAATTTCATGTGTGATGACACCTCAAGCCATTGCAACAACCCTACAACTTCTCTTTGTATAAATCAAATCTCCTGATGAGCTGCAAAAGATGAGCCTCTCTCCATTATAACCTGGAATATAGCGTGTTGGTCTGTGCCATCAAAAGACCAAAAATTTTTTGACTATATATCACAATTTGAAATTCTCTTTTTACAGGAAACGTGGGCCTCTACAGAGATACAGTTAGATGGTTACTGAGGTAACTCTATCCCAGCAGTCCCAAGTAAGGTGGGTGGGAGAGCTAAAGGGGGCATTGTGACATTAGTGAATACATCTTTGCATTTTAAATGTGTACTGCTGCCACCTCTTCAGCCATGGGTTGTGACTACCCTACTTTTATTTAAACAGGTGGAGATTTTGCTTTTTAATATCTACATTCCTCCACTCAACAAGAATAATCTGATCAATAAGATCTGGGATGGTATAGAAGATTTTATCCTGGGCTGCTTAGACAAATACCCCACAGCAGCAATAATTATTGGGGGGACTTAAATGCTAGGATGGGCCCAAACGATCAAGCATTATTTAATCAATTTAAGATCCATTATGATGAGAATGTACCAGGAGAACCCCTGCATTCTAGACAATTTAAAGACACCAAGGCAAATCGGGCATGTGTGTAAGACAGATGACTGTACTCTTGGACCTTTGTAACCGTAATGGTTCCACGTGGGATGACCACCCAGCAGATTATAAGTATCGGGGAGCAGGAAGAACATCCACAGTTGATTATTGGATAATATCATACGAAGTTCCTGCAGAAGATGGAAGTAGACTCGTGACTGGAAAGCGATCATGATCCACTAATCCTTACTTTTACATTACACCAGAAACTGCAAAGGTCTGGCTCAACCTATCTACCCAGATTAGAGAACCAAAATACCCAGATAAAAATTAAATGGACAGAGAAAAATGCAAAGGAAGTTATTAAATGGATGTTAGCCCCAGAAACCATAGAACTACATACATTTCTATTAAGCAATAAGTTTGAAGGATCATATTTAGAGGGGTTTGAAACTTTAATTTTAAATTTGAAATCGGTTCTCACTAACAGAATACTAGCTCACCCCAAAAAGCCGGTTTTAAAGAATAAAAAATGGTTTGACAGGGATTGCGTGCAACTAAAAAAAGCATATAACAAGGAATACAGAAAAAGTAAAAATGCCCCTTCTGTAAGTACCCACCCCACTTTTCATCTTAAGAAGACAGAACTCTTGGAATCTTTCTTCCAACAGGCATCTTTATTAAGAGAAACTGGTTGCAGGCATTCTAGACAGGACTTGGGGTCCAAGTTCTCCCATTCAAGGTTTTAAGGGGTTCCCCAGTAGCCCCACTCCATCACCCCCTTCCAGCGACAGTCCCAGGCATTACATTCCCACCCCCTTTCTCTCACTGCCGACAGGAGGTAGACTTCATAGAGGAGTACATGAAAGGTAATAGCCCCATTGTTATGGTTAGTCCTTTTGGTGGTATCCACATCCAGTCTCTTTGAAGTGTACTGAAGGAAGTGAGGGCCATAAAACCCCTTTGTTCACCCCATTCCCTTCATCATATGACAGAATCCAGAGAAGGCAGGAAAGGGTTTTTCCATAGTTGATAACTAGAGATGAAATATAATTGGATTCTGACATCCTGCCCCCTTAAAAATAAGATAGATCCACCTGAAAGAAACAAAACAGGTATACAAGTTAGTCAGGCTTGTTAGGATACTCTGTGTGAAACTTCTTTAATAGCTTCGGGGCTCTGACATGACGTTTATGGACCCATTCGTTTTCTGAGGCAGGGAGATGTTTCCAGGCAACTAGCTACTGAGTTGCTCCATGATATCTACTAGAGTCAAGGATTTCCTTTATTTTGAAGTGTTGTTCGCCCTCCACCATGATTGGAGGTGCTGGTGGGGGGATTTTTGGCCGTAAAGATGACTGATGCTCTCTTTTCAGCAATGAAAAATTGGGTGTATTTGCCTGAGATTTTTTGGTAATTCTAATTCTACTGTTACTGGGTTTATGATTCTTTTAATTGGAAAAGGCCCTATATATTTTGGTCCACGTTTTTTACAGGGTTGTAGGGACTTTAGGTATTTTGTAGATAAGTACACCATTTCTCCTATAATGAATGGTGTAGGCTCAACCCTTTTTTTATCGGCTTGTGCTTTGTATGCCTGCCTAGCTTCATCTAGGCTTTTCTAACTATTGGCCAGGTGTTTTGTAGTTTTTCCATCCATTCTTTCAGTGATGGGATCGTTGGTTCGTTTGGGGTTAATTCTGGCATGGGGTTGAAACTTTGACCAGTGGCTATTGAAAAGGAGTGTAACCTGTGCTGGAGTGGACTGCATTATTGTAGGCAACTTCTGCAAAAGGGAGTCAGTCTGCCCAATTGGACTGCTGGAAATTAATAAAACATCTTAAATATTGCTCAAGTACTGAGTTCATTTTTTCAGCCCCCCCATTTCCTTGTGGATGATGGCTAGATGTCAGTCCCTGAGTGGTCCCTAAGAGGGATAAAAATTCCTTCCAAAATGCAGATTTAAATTGCACTCCCCTATCAGAGGTGATGCGTTGGGGTGCCCCATGCAATCTGTAAATGTGCTGGACGAAAAATTTTGCTAAGGGTTTTGTGGTGGGAATCTTTTGGCAAGGGATAAAGTGCACCTGTTTGGAAAACAAGTCCGTGACCGTCCAGACAACAGTATTCCCATTGCTTTCTGGCAATTCCACTATAAAGTCCATGGCTATTTCTCTCCAGGGGGCTGAGGGACTTGCCACTGTTTGTAATAGTCCTGGCAATTTCCCTTGCAACCTCTTTGCAGTTGCACATTTTGGGCAGCTGGCCATGTAGCTTTCTATGTCCTTTTTTATGGATGGCCACCAAAATTGCCGTTTAATTAAGTGTAAAGTTTTCACAAATCCAAAATGCCCTGCTGATTTTGTGTCATGGCAAAGCTGCATGAATGTGACTCTTTGGGTTGTTGGTATATATACCTTTTCCCCTACCCAAGGCAACCTGTCTCTCATTGTGCACACATTTTTGTTTTTCTGGAACCATTCATCTGTTTCCAGTTTGGCTGCCCAGTTGTAGTTTTAATTTAGCATGGGTTCTGGTGGTTACTGGTGCTGCCAGTTGTGACTCTGCCATCATTGGTTTAGAGTCTGTGGCTTGCAAGATAGTGCATCTGCCAGGAAGTTCTTTTTCCCTGGCAAATGTTTGAGCTTAAATTGGAACTGGTGAAAATGCTGGGACCAGCAGGCTTGTTTGGGATTGAGCTTCCTGGGCGCTTTCAGGGCTTCCAAATTTTTGTGATCAGTCCACACCTGGAAGGGGATTTTGTTGCCTTCCAGGAACTGTCGCCATGTGAGTAATGACCAATGTATCCCGTATGCCTCTTTCTCCCATACGGGCCAGCGCTGTTCTCTTTTCTGTGAGTTTCTTGGATGTATATGCACAGGGTTGGAATACCCCTTCATCATTTTCTTATAATAGAACAGCCTCCACTGCCACATCACTTGCATCCACCTGTATTATGAAGGGCTTATCCATGTCTGGGTGCCTCAGTACTGGTTCGGCAGAAAAAAGTCTCTTTAATCTCTCAAATGCTGCTTGGCACTCCATTGTCCATGTTAGTGGCTGGCTAGGTTTTACTGAGGATGCTCCCTTCGTTTTTAGTAAGTTAGTGAGGGGCAGTGCTATGTGGACAAATGAGGGGATGAATTGGCGGTAAAAGTTTGCAAAGCCCAGGAAACTTTGTAGTTGCTTTCTTGTGCGAGGTGGTGCCCAATCTAATACTGCTCTGACCTTCTCAGGGTCCATTTCAATGCCCTGTGGGGATATGCGATAACCTAGGTAGTCTATCCTTTCCTGGTGGAATTCGCATTTCGAGAGTTTGGCATATAGGTGGGCGGCTCGCAGTTTCTTTAAAACCGCTCTGACTAGGTTGACATGTTCCTCTTTTGTTTCGGTGAAGATAAGAATGTCGTCTAAGTAAACAAGGACACCCTTAAACAGGTGCTCCCTTAGAACGTCATTGATTAATTGCATAAATACTGCGGGGCCTCCTTGTAATCCAAATGGCAAGACTTTGAATTGGTAGCACCCCATGGGGCAGTTAAATGCGGTCTTCCATTCATCCCTTTCTTTAATTCTCATGCGATAGTAAGCTTCCCTTAGGTCTAGTTTAGAAAAAATTTTCCCTTTCGAGAGGTGTGACAGCATGTCTTTCATGAGGGGCAGAGGGTATAGGTTGCTTTCTCTGATTGTATTCAGGGCCCTACAGTCCATGCATAAGCGTAAAGAGCCATCCTTCTTCTCTCTAAAGAGGACTGGGGCAGCCACTTTAGGCTTGGCTTGCTCAATGAACCCCCTTTCTAGGTTTTTTTTAATGAATCTTTCCATTTCCTCCTTCTCCTTTGGGCTCATGGAGTATAATCTGGGCTTTGGGAGTTTTGCCCCAGGCTTGAATTCAATGGTACAGTCTGTGGGTCGGTGGGGGGGAAGCCCATCCACCCTCTCCTCACTGAAAACTTTAGCAAGTTTCTCTGTATTCCTCTGGTATTTTTGGTGGTCCCTTTTCCTCCCCCATGGATGCTTTTTCTGTTCTTGGTTCTTGTAGTCCCCTTTGGGGTTTTAAGTCCATAGGGTCCCCCTTCGGGAATTTGATTTCTGCTGTCCTTCAATTCACCCAGGGGTTCCATTTTTTTAACCACTCCATCCCTAGGATCATCGGGCATTTCATGCCTGGGGTTACTACAAAAGTTATGTCCTCCTCATGTTTGCCCAGGGAGAGGTGTAAAGTGGCTAGGGTAGCTGGCACCCCCCCCCCGCTATGGATCCATCTAACTGGCCAAATGAGATTGGTTGTTCCAGTCTCCTCGATGGAATGCCCAGATTCCCCCCTAATGTCGGGCTAATGAGGCAGCGGGTGCAGCCAGAGTCTATTAAGGCTTTCACCTTCATGGCTTCGGTCATGCGGGGAATTAATATAGTTACTGTCTTGAGGATGGGTGCGATGCGTCCACTTACCAGGGGTTTGCCCTCCAAGCTGTAATCTGAGGCATCCACCGGCCCTGCGGTGTAGGCTGGAGTTCTTTCCCCCTGATGAGCGGAGGTGGGGGGGTTCCACAACCTCCATCATTCTCATGGCAGTTTCTTTTGGCTTAGCTGGAGACTTTCCAGATTTGCTGATTGGGGATCTGTCTGGGTTGTGCTGGGGGTTTTTCTATAGAGGCATTCTACAGCTCGATGCCCTTCTCTTCTGCATTTGAAACACCCCATTTGCTTCTTGGCTGTAGCCAATGGTTTCATTGGTTCGTGTGTCAACTCAGGTGGGGGGCGGCTCCATTGTTTTCCTCAGCAGTGTCTCTTCAATATGTCGATCTCTGCTTCCTCTGCCAAGACGTACCATTCCTCAAGTTGGTGTGGGTCCCCTCGGGGCAGGCAAGCATCATATAGGTCATAATTTAGTCTGTCTTTGAAATGGCTAAGGAGGATGTCTTCTGGCCAGTTCAGTTTGCTGGCAATGGCCCGGAATTCTTGCGTATATTCGGCCACCGGGCGTTTGCCTTGCCTCATCATTTTTATCCTTTCGCGGGCTTTGCGATCAGCCAGGGGGTCTTCAAATCACCTTCTTAGAGAGGACATGAAGTGGTTGAAGTCGTTGAGGTCTGGGGCATTGGAGTCGTGCAAATTCACCACCCAATCTGCGGCCGGTCCGTCCAGGGCAGATTGCACGATCCAGATGCGGGCTTTGTCTCTGGGGATGTCCCGCCTGTATTCCTTCATGTAGCTGAGGACTTGGGTTAGGAAAAACCCCAAGCGTGTTGGCTCCCCTTTGAATTTCACATCCAGCGGCAGACGTCTTGCAATGGATCGGTGCCTTCGTTGTTGGTGGTAGTGTCTTCCATCCAGATCGCCATCTTTGGTTCGGCAGGGGGTGGGGACTACTGGATCAGAAGATGTCCCCAGGGCTGCAGGTTCCACTTCCCCCTCGGTGTCTCTCCCTTTGCGGTTCCAGGAGCTGGGGCGGCCGTAGGGCTCAGGATTCTCCTCTCCTAGGGAGCTGAGAGTTCTCTTCATCAGGTTGATAGCTTTCTCTAGGATCCAGTCTGAGTACGGTGCCCAGCTCCCTTCCTCTTCGCTGGCATGCAGGGATTTCTCCATCTCCTGCTTCCATTCTGGTTGCTTGGCCCCCCGTCTCAGGGTCACCTTTCTTGATTTCTTTTCCCACTCGCCTTTCTTTCCAATGTCCATTGACCAGCGAGGCTTGTGGTCTTGTGTCTCCACCACCTCTTCTCCTGAGGAATCTGACCTCTCAGATCCTGACATCTGGCAGGGTTTCAGTCAGTCAGAAACTCTCCTTTCTGGGGAGTTTTCTCCCTTCCTTGCTCCATTGTCTGACATGGTAATTTTTGCAAAATCCCCTGGCAAGGATCTCCCTTCCAGGTGGATTAATTTTGCAAGTCCTGTCTAATGTAAGGACCCACCCCACTTTGCATCTTAAGAAGACAGAACTCTTGGAATAATTCTTCCAACAGGCATCTTTATTAAGAAAAACTGGTTGCAGGCATTCTAGACAGGACTTGGGGTCCACGTTCTCCCATTCAAGGTTTTAAGGGGTTCCCCAGTAGCCCCACCCCATCACCCCCTTCTTCCAGCAACAGTTCCAGGCATTACATTCCCACCCCCTTTCTCTCACTGCCGACAGGAGGTAGACTTCATAGAGGAGTACATGAAAGGTAATAGCCCCATTGTTATGGTTAGTCCTTTTGGTGGTATCCACATCCAGTCTCTTTGAAGTGTACTGAAGGAAGTGAGGGCCATAAAGCCCCTTTGTTCACCCCCTTCCCTTCATCGTATGATAGAATCCAGAGAAGGCAGAAATGGGGTTTTCCATAGTTGATAACTAGAGATGAAATATAATTGGATTCTGACACCTTCTGAGGATTACACTGACTGCTTAAAGCAGTTGAAGGCACAATATAAGACTCTTCTAAAAGAAAAGAAAAGGGTGGCTCTGAAGGAGTCTTGGCACAGACTAATTGCATCAGTTAGGACAAAAAATTCATCCCTTTTTTGGTACATCACCAGAGGATTGGGGAATCCCCCCTATCTCCAACTAATCAGGTACCGATTCATGCCTGGGAAGAATATTTTAGAGAGCTATATGCAGACCCCAACTATGTAACTAATGAGAACCAAATTAATTTGGATCAAACCCCTTACTGGCCCCCTGTTACACCAGGTGAGATATCCCGATTAATTGGAGCCCTCAAGGCTAATAAGGCACCTGGTGCTGACAATGTCCTGCCAGAAATAATAAAAAATAATCCCAGTTGGTGGACTCCACTTTTAGCATCTCTGTTTACATTTATAGATAGAACGGGCCATATGCCAAGAGATTGGGGATTAGCAATTATCATACCAATCTATAAAAAGGTAGTAGAAATGACCCAGGCAATTATAGACCATTAGTCTTCTGAGTGTTATTAATAAAATGTATGCCAAACACCTAAATTATAAACTTCAGGACTGGCTAATTTCGGGGGGATAATTAAAGATGAAAAAGCCGGTTTTAGAGAAGGAAAATCAACTGTGGATCATATCTTGGTACTTCACCATCTAGTACAAAAATACACATATAAAAAAAAATCCTCTCTGTTTGTAATAATAATAATAATAATAATAATAATAATAATAATAATAATAATAATAATAATAGTAAAGTTGGAAGGGACCTTGGAGGTCATCTAGTCCAACCCCCTGCTCGGGCAGGAAACCCTACACCATTTCGGACAAATGGCTGTCCAGTCTCTTCTTAAAAACTTCCAGTGTTGGAGCATTTACTGCTTCTGGAGGCAAGCTGTTCCACTGATTAATTGTTCTCACTGTCAGGAAGTTTCTCCTTAGTTCTAGGTTGCTTCTCTCCTTGATTAGTTTCCACCCATTGCTTCTTGTCCTGCCTTCAGGTGCTTTGGAAATAGCTTGATTCCCTCTTCTTTATGGCAGCCCCTGAGATATTGGAATACTGCTATCATGTCCCCCCTTGTCCTTCTCTTCGTTAAACTAGACATACCCAATTTTAGCAACCGTTCCTTATATGTTTTAGCCTCCAGTCCCCTAATCATCTTTTTTGCTCTTCTCTGTACTCTTTCTAGAGTCTCAACATCTTTTTTACATCGTGGTGACCAAAACTGGATGCAGTATTCCAAGTGTGGCCTTACCAAGGCATTAAAGAGTGGTATTAATACTTCACGTGATCTTGATTCTATCCCTCTGTTAATGCAGCCTAGCACTGTGTTGGCCTTTTTGGCAGCTGCAGCACACTGATTTAAAAATTTTAAATTTTAAAATCCTTGATTTTAAGCAGGCCTTCCACTCAATATCTAGGAACACTCTATGGGAGAAATTAAAAGTCACTACTATCGATAAACGCCTCCTTTTCCTCATACAAAAATTGTACGCCAATTCCACCTTGAAAGTGACTTTAACCGGCTCAGTAAGGGTACAAAAAGGGGTACGGCAGGGTTGCATCCTGTCCCCCTCCCTTTTTAACTTCTATATCAACCCCTTGATCGATCTCTTACAGAACTCTGATCTGCATCCGCCCAACCTAGCACATTGCAAGATCCTGATTCTTCTATATGCCAACGAGGCGGTCATTATTTCACAAACTCCTGTAGGACTGAAGAGAGCAATTAGGGCAACACTTGGCTATTGCAGACAGAACAAGTTGGTCCTTAACTTTGATAAATCAAAAATTTTTGGTTTTGCTAAAAGACCCAGCCAATACTCCTGGAAAATAGAAGGACATAGTTTGGAACAGGTTAGAACATTTAGATACCTTGGGGTGGTTTTCCACTCGCAAGAGACATGGAAGGCACACCTGGATCATAGATTGCAAGCAACCAATAGGTCCTTAAATGCAATTAAACATTACTTTTACACAGGCAGAGGTACCTGCTGCCTTAAAACTTTTCGAGGCCAAAACATTGGTGCAAATTCTATATGGGGCACAAACAGAAATCCTTACAAAGAAAAACGTGTTAGAAACCATACAAACCAAATTCCTGTGAGCCATCTTGCACCCAAAGGAACTCCAAATGCCCAATTAAGAATTGAGACTGGCATGCCTCAACTTCAGGTAAGAGCCTGGAAGATGATGATGATCATTCACTAGCTTAAAATGCCTTTCTTTCCAGAAGGACTGTCCCCGTTAATGCTGACTGACAACTTCCCCTCCACCTGGAAGCAGGCGATAGATCATAAACTGGGCTCTTATGGGCTCTCATCAGTATTCTCAATGTCCCTAGGCTTTGACCAAGCAAAGCGAGTAGTATTCAATAGAATGAAGGACATGGAGTTCCAAGAAGAACTAAATAGGTTGCCTCGCCACAGTAGGGATAGAATCAAACAGGGTGTGTGGGAATCGGTAAGATATCTGAATGATATCTTTCCAAAATATTCTTTTCAAAACAAAGAAAACAAAAAAACCAAAACAAAACAAAGCCAGATTTAACATTCTTCCCTCAGCACTCCTGCAGGACAGGTATAAGAAAACACCAATAACAGAACGGGTATGTGTATGTGGTAAAGGAAAAGTAAAAAATATCGCACATGTTTTATTGTATTGTGAGTTATACCGAGTTTATAGATCAGCATATATTCTCCCCTTATTAGAGAGATTGCCAGGGAGGGCAGACAATTTTTATGTAAGCTTTCTCCTCTCGGACTCAAACCCTTCTATCACGCATGCAATGGCAAAATACTGTGTTGCTGCAATGTCCACAAGAAAAAAATTGGTTACAGATTTATAGCCATCAACTTGTGCCAAATTTTTGGAGATATCTCTAATAATTTTTGGAACATTATATTTACTCACACGCTTATCGGTTTTCCACCCACATAAACTAGGGAGTGACCCTAACATTTTGAGAACATGTATTTTCTTAACAGGGATGTTATTATTTACTATTAATGTCAGTACTATTTTTTTAATATATTGTAAAAAGTGATATCTATTGCTGGTCTATGACCATAATAAAGTTATTATTATTAGGAAATGTCCTGCCCACGCAGATTGGATACTTTACTTTCCATGTGAGACAAGCAGAAGTTTACTCAATGAACAGATCAAGAAAGATTACTTTATTTCACAGGTATCCTCAATCAATGACTCATGGTTACAGCTGAGGTTCATCTGGAATGCAATGGTAATCTGGATCCATTTCATAGGTTAAAAGTTAATGGCTTTCTCCATCCTGCGTACAAATCACATGTTTTGGCATGGAGCTTCCAAGCCACGTGGCTGGGACCCATGTGGAGAGATGATACAATGGCACGAAGCCAGGAAGTACAGTCATAAACTTTGAAACTCCTCCCACTTAACTAGATAAGCTATAACATTAACTAACAGCTAAAACTACATTACCCATAAGCCATCTCTTAAGGAAAGCTTTTAACCCTTTAAATGCTAAATGTTCTAACATACAGTTCTTAAGCTAACTGGCTGATCCAGCACACTCCCTGCTTGGAAATATAAATTTCCACTATTAATTAACTAAAATAAGCAAAAAAACATAGCATTAAAGCATGCAATTTCCATTACTAACTATTAACTAGACTAGGCAAAAACACGGTATCAAAACATGTATAACTATAAGGTAAATACAAAACATGCATAACTATAACTGAGATAAACAAGGTGTTACATCAAACAATGCAATTATGAGGTAAACACAATATACATAGTTTGAGGATCAATGTTCCAGTTCGGTCTTCTTCAGCAACGGGACCAAGTTGGTGATCAGTCTGGTGTAAAGCCATTTTGTGAGAGTCTGCGAGTCGCAACCCAACTCTTGTGGCTTCACAATCTGGTCTTCAACTTGGCGAACTAGTCCATCAGAACTGGGTAGAGCCCAATGCACAAGTCTCATGAGCCAATAGTTCTGGTATGCACCCTTGTCTCTCAGCAAGACAAGGTCTCCTTCCTGTAGGAAAAATTGGAACCAAAGGAATTTCTGGATCAGAAAAACTGGAACCCAAAAATTCTCAGGAACAAAGGAAGCTGGAACCACGGGATTCCCAGGAACAGTAGAAGCTGGAACCACAGGATTCTCAGGAACAGAAGAAGCTGGAACCACAGGATACTCAGGAACAGAAGAAGTTGGAACCACAGGATTCTCAGGAACAGAAGAGACTGGAACCACAGGACAAGCATTGATGATGGCTGCTACTTTTGTCATGAGGGCAGTGAGGATCTCATGTGAGGGTATGGGTGTCTTTGTTGACACAGAGTCCATGATTTTGCAGAGTATGCCAATCATGCGCTCCCATGCTTCTCTCATGTGGGGTGCATGGGGAGGATAATTTTTGGCCTTCAGGTATTTGTCAATTATTGGGTCATGACAAATGCCTTCAATAGTCTGTAAGTCCTTGCAGGCTCCTACAAAGCTAGTTCCTGGGATGTTAAAACAAGTGATGAGGATGATTACTGCTACGCCCAATACACGGGCTCTCCATTTGGAGGAGCGTTTGGAGTGGGCTGGTTCTAGGCAATGGCTAGAAGGTGGTTTCTGTCTCTTTGCCCGTTGTGGAAGCAGATGGTCTGGACGGTCATTTTCTCATCCTATCTGAGAAATTTGCTGGGTGCCTGATGTTGAACGTTGGCATCTTGATCTGGAGCTAGAGGCATATAGCGTTTTGGTCCTTGAGGCATTGGGCTGTCTGGATAAGCCAACAACTCAGGACCTTTTAGCCAGATCAATTCTGCCAACTATGATGCAAGGGTGGACTGCTTAGCTTGGTCCACAAGGTTCTGATCTGTTGGCACATGTTGCCATTGCTCAGGGTTTGAAGATGTTTCAATCTTTTCTACTCTATTGCTCACATAGATGTAGAAGCATCTGCTTTGGTTGAAGATGTAGCTTGACACCACCTTGCTGTTTGTGTAGAAAGTAGTGGATTGTAGCTCAAGGCATATTGTCTTTGTTGTCAGGTTGGTGAGTTTTATGACCAATATGGTGCCACAGAGTTCTAACCTTGGTACAATGTGACCTCGTTGTGTTGTTAGTTTAGCCTTCCCAGTGACAAAAATGATGTAAACGTGGCTCTCCCCGCTGTAGACTCTGATGTATCCTATGACTGCAATCACCTTCATTGACGCATCTGAGAAGGCGTACAATTCTTTCTTTTGTACGGTGGCAGGTGAGCTGGAGACATACGTGCATTGCACGTTTATACTTTGGAGACAACTTAAGAGTGTACTCCACATCTCCCAGTCTTGCTTCTGTTCTGGCAGACACAGCCCGTCCCAGTCTGTGGTGCTCTGAGAGAATGTGCGTAGCTGCAGAATTTTTTTGTCCTCTATTGACAAGGCTAAATCATTGTGATTTTTGCCGGTCTGGAACACTGTTGCTTCCAAAACGGGTTTGGTTGTCACAAGTGTGGAGTGTTCTTGGCATAGTTTTAGGTGAGGTGCTCTCCCATTACTAAGTATGGTAGTCACTGAGACGTTCACTTGGGTTGGGGCTTGCAACTTATTGATACAGACCGATCTTCTGATGGCCCATCTGAGTTCCGTCTTAAAGGCAGTTGGGGAGCTTGTTGGGCCTCTGAACATTCCGCGGTAGGCAAACGTGACAGGGCGTCTACTCTCAATGGAGCCAAGATTTCGGCTTCAGGTTTAGGAACCGTAAGGCAATTGGGGGGAGCTGGTCGACACAGAACATTCCTGGGGTGACCAATCTAGGATTTAGGAACCGTGAACTCCCATCTAATGGCTGGATGCGGAGTCCAGTGACTTTCCTCCCCTCTGTGGTACAGAGCATGTTGTGAAAGACATTTCTTTGCTTGGGAGTTCATTGGGGGATGGTGGGTCACTACACACTAATGTGCAGTTGACCTTGATGGGCGCCTCTGGGCGCTCTTTGGAGCCATGCTGGGGCTCCTTGGTTGAAGGAGGAGTAGAAGCTGCTTGTTATAGCTGTTCAGAGTCTAGATGCAGGTCTCCTGGGTGCTTGTCATTCTTACTTGGGTGACACTTCCCCTTAGCTGAGCAAGCTTTGGCCGTTTGTTTCAGAGACTCACAGCATTCGGAGCAGACCTTGTACTCTCCTAAGTCCAACTTTCTTTCCCAGGGTGTTGGAGGATCCAATGGTGATGTGCAGGAATTACCATCAGGATGGGTTGGTGCAGTGTTGAGGTCATCAGGAGCGTGATCAGTGGCTTCTTATTGATTCTCATAGGCATTGTTTCCAAGGGCAGGGAAACGTGGCACAGACAGCTGGCATTTTTCTTCAGCATGCTGCCTGCTGAGGGTAACTTCCAGTGGTGTAGACGAGGGGCCTTGTGGGTTTGGTCTGAATTCCTCTGCCTTTACGTTAAGCTGAGGAGGCCTGACTTCTTGTGTGCTTACTTGTCAGGGGGGTTCTCGTCGTTCAGATGGTATGTTGCCAGCTCCCTGGCCAGTTGGCACATCTGGTTGTTGAGATTCTCCTTCCTGTCTACTTGGTCTTGGGGAACTTGTGGGTGACCGCGGCGCTCCTACCTGCTCATGTTGTGGCACTGTCTGGTCATCCATGTGGGTCTTGACGCGGCTAATAAACTTTTTCTGTAAAGCTGCTAGTCTTGCGGCTGCTTCTGCTGCTTTCTGTTCGAGCCATGAAAACTCAAAGCTGGCTTTTGGCTCTGCTGCCTCCCGTTCGTGCCGTAGAGACACGAGCATGGCCTGAGCCTTCACCTCTGCTGCATGCATAGCTGCTTCGGCTATTTCCTCTTTTTGCAGTCGCTCTGCCTCAGCCATTTTCTCCTTTTGCAGTTGCTCTGCCTCGGCCATTTCCTCCTTTTGCAGCTGCTCTGCCTTTGCCACACATAGAGCTGCGGTTGTCCTTGCGTCATCTAATCGTGCTTGTGTAAGCTAGGCGGCTAGCTACTCTGCCCTGGAAACTCGGGACAAATGGCTGTGCTGAGAAGATGTTTTAGGTGAATGGGAGATGCCTGAGACATGAGAGTTGTGATGGAAGGACGAGGCTGCCATGACTAGGGAAGACTCAGAAGATTTCCTAGCTATTTTTGATGAATTCAGTGAACTGAACTTTGCTCTTTGGCCACCAGGAGGAACAGTATCTGGCTAGGCACTTCAGGGAAATTCCTTCCTTGGCTGCCAGGGTACACTGTCTGCATGGTTAGAGACTTCAGGGAGGTTCACCCTTTCACCACTAGGGGGCACTCTATCTGGGTAGGCACTTCAGGGAAATTGTTGTGATTCCGTGCCAGCCTGTGCTTGCAACAGCTGAGTCTGAGGAATCTGAGGAGGAGGTAGAGGAGGCATTTGAAGGGCCATCAGGGGCAGAGGGAGGCTCTGATGAATTACAGGACTCACAGTTTGATGCAGAGCCTGGGCCCTCCAGTTGTGTTCCTGATGAAGCTCAGCTGTGTGAGGAGCATGAGTCAGACCCGGAAGACTCACACCTCATGGACTTGCTCTTTAAGTGTTTTGGGTTGCCTACCCCTGGGCTATATGCTAAATTAGAGAAATGCCAGTTCTACCAGACGACTATTTAGTTCCTGGGTCACCGCATTTCTCCTGAGGGCATCACCATGGACCTGAGTAAGGTGGAGTCTTTGCAACCACCACGTCGTGTGAAGGATGTCCAGTGATTTCTTGGGTTCGCCACTATTATCGGACTTTCATCCCCGGATTTGCTACCATGACAGCTCCCCTTACTCGGCTCCTACAGAAAAAGACTCGGTTTCAGTGGGACGCTTCAGAATAACGGGCTTTCCAGGCTTTGAAGGAAGCCTTCATGAAGGAGCCCATCCTGAAGCATCCTGACCCACAACAGCCATTTGTTGTGGAGACGGATGCCTCTGACATTGCCATTGGGGCGGTGTTACTCCAGGCGACGATGCCCGGCGGTGCCCTCTTCCCTTGCACGTACTATTCACGGAAATTGAATCCAGTGGAGTGCAACTATACCATCTGGGAGAAGGAGCTATTGGCCATTAAAGTGGCGTTCGAGACCTGTAGGCATCATCTGGAAGGGGCGCGGCATCAAATCGAGGTCCGGACGGACCATAAGAATTTAGAAAGCCTGCAGACAGCTCGGAAATTGAACCAATGCCAGATCCGATGGTCTCTCTTCTTTGCAAGGTTCACATTCCGGGAGACGTACATACTGAGTGGTCACAATCAAAGAGCGGATGCTCTGTCCAGGAAGCCTGAATATTCCCGAGCAGAAGACAAGCTTCTGCCCAGGACAGTGCTCCTTATTGAGTCTTTTGCTGTGGTGAGGGAGCCAATAGATGTACGGGCACAGATTCGGGAGGCCCAGCAGCAGGATGGGTGGGTGCCTGCATCAACTCCTGCCAGAAACGGGCTGTGAACTAGGCCCCTCTATTAGACATGACCTTATCAGGAAGACCATGCAGATGGAATACCTGCTGGATGAACATGCGAGCGGTGGCGCGAGCAGACGGTAAGCCACGGCATGGAATGAAATGCACCATCTTGCTCAACATATCAACCACCACGAATACCGTCGTGAATCCAGAAGTCGGGGGTAAGTCCATCAAAAATCCATGGGCACCACCCCTCAGGGTCTTTTGCGTGTCAGCAAGGGCTGCAGTAGTCTGGGTGGGGCCCCTGTCACTGACTTGGCTTGCCTACAGGAAATACACAATGAGACATAGGTCTGAACATTGTGTCGGATTTGGGGCCACCAGAAGGTACGGGATACCAAATTCAGGGTCTTGAACAGGCCAAAATGCCCCGCTGCTGGATTATCGTGACACTGGCTGAGGATGAGTCCTCTGAGCGGGCCTCCAGGCACATAGAGCCAATCACGATAGTGGAGGACTCCATCGACGACTGTCCATGGTGAATTGGGCCCCACCTCCTCCTTTCGCTGAGCCACCCAATCAGCAGCAGAACAATTGGGTAGACTATCTGGCAGTGGCTGAGTTTGCATTCAATAACTCCCAGCACACCTCCACGCAGATGATACCGTTCTTAGCCAATGTGGGCTATCACCCTTGGTTTTTCCCTAGTTCCCCAATAGATGCACCAGAACCACCAGCAAACAACTACCTGGCAGAGTTACAGGCGATCCATCGATTGGTGCAACGACAGTTGGAAAAGACCAAGGCTGACTACAAATGGTTTGCTGATTGGTCAAGGCAGGATACGCCTCCACTATTGGTGGGAGATTGGGTATGGCTGTCCACCAGGAACCTACCATCAACCCGGCCAACTAAGAAATTAGACCACCGATATGTCGGACCATTCCCAATCGAGGCTGTCATCAATCCGGTCGCCTATCACTTAACTCTGCCATATTCCATGCAGGTACATCCGGTCTTTCACCATTCTCTGTTGGTCCCTGAGCAACCGGCATGTCCACTCCACCGAGCCGAACCGCCCCCACCAGAACAACGTGATGGAGACAGTGCCCCCGAGTATGAGGTTGCCAGCATTAAGGACACCCGTTGAGTGAAAGGACGCTTCCAGTACCTGATTGAATGGAAAGGCTACAGACCGGAGAAGTTCACCTGGGAGGATGCGTCTACCATTCATGCTTCTGCCTTGGTGATCGCCTTTCATGAACAATTCCCATCCCGACCGCATCCGAATCGGCAGACCTGGGGGAAGGGCCCTGTGGTGCGGGATAGTGTTGTGATTCCGTGCCAGCCTGTGCTCGCAACAGCTGAGTCTGAGGAATCTGAGGAGGAGGTGGAGGAGGCATTTGAAGGGCCATCAGGGGCAGAGGGAGGCTCTGATGAATTACAGGACTCACAGTTTGATGCAGAGCCTGGGCCCTCCAGTTGTGTTCCTGATGAAGCTCAGCTGTGTGAGGAGCATGAGTCAGATCCAGAAGACCCACACCTCATGGACTCTCATCTGTTTGCATCATATTTCCTTTGGACTTGAGTTTTGCTGTTTGTGTTTTGGACTATTTGACAGGTTTGTCAACCATATTAAAAGAGTTTTGTTTTGTTGTAAAGTCTCCAGCCTATTGCATCAGCAGGGGTTTGGTCCTTGTGCTTTTAACAAGGACGGCAATAGGCTGGGATAGAACAGAAAGTCCCTCCTTGGACACCAGCAGGTGCTTGTGCATAAGTAAATGTAAGCCTGTTATTTGCAGATCAGACACCGGGATACTCTGTCTGTCAGTAAAGGCACCACTGGCGGGTGCTGCTTGTGTGCATGGGTACTTCAGTGAAGTTCACCCTTTGACCACTAGAGGGCTCTCTCTGTGCGTGATTAAAGGCTTCCGTGAAATTCCTTCTTTAACCAGTAGTGGGCGTTCTCTATACATGGGCAGAAGCAAGCTTGCTGTTTCAGGTCGCTACTACTCAGTATTGCTTCTAGATATCGCTTAGAGCAGACATGTCAAACACAAGGCCCGGGGGCCAGATGCAGTCCGCAAAGTGGTTTCATGTGGCCCGGGAAACCATCCTGGAAACAGTGAGGGAACGGCCCCCGCTGCCTTGGCCCTAACCCAGGCCAGGTGGGAGCCAATGTACAATTTTGTGGTGGCCATCTTGGCACTTGCCCCGGTGGACCATGCCTTGGCACTTGCCCTGGTCCCACCCCTTTCTGCCAGAGACTCTCAGATCTGTCCCACTCCTGCCCAGGCCCCCACAGGCACCCTTGACGTGAATGATGTAGAACTGGCCATGCCCACCCAGTAGGCCACACCCACTCCATCCACGCCCACCCAGTAGGCTGCACCCACTCTGGCCACACCTACCCGGCCCCCCAAGGGCAACCACAATGCTGATGTGGCCCTCAGTGAAATTGAGTTTGACACCCCTGGCTTAGAGAGAAGTCAGCCAAATTCTGTTTTCTTAGAACCACAAGCTGTAGCCGGCCTGGAGATTACTGAGGCACTGACTGGCTTCTAGTAAATATCCACCTGGGTTGTGAGCCTTGTGATAATAACGGATTATTTTGCTGCCATGTTTTTCCTTAATTTGCACTGAGTAGGTTTTCCATATACAGCTTAGCTCAGGCTATATTTGCTGACAAGTTGAATTCAGGCTTTGTTTGCAGATTTGCCACCAGAGGGTGCTTGCTGCATGGGTGGTGACTTCAAAGAAGTTCCCTCTTTCACCACTAGGGAGTGCTGTTTGCGTGGGTAGGTGCAAGCCTGCTATTTGCAGATCAGCTACTGGGGTGGGGGGTGCTGCTCCTAGACTTCATTTGGAAACGAAGGGTCTGCTTCTCCAGCAGGGTTATAAGGCTGAAAGCTATTTTGCTGACAACTTGAATTTAGGCATTGTGTGCAGATTGGCCACCAGAGGGTGCTACTGCATTTGCCTATAGTGGGATAGGTTTTGTCTTTGAATCAAATGCTTCTCTCATTGTCCGCATCCTTTTTTACTCCAAAGGGAGGGAAGACTGGGTTACATTTCAGCCTTTTACACACCAGTTGCCTGGTTACCATGTTAATTAATGGTTTGATTATTCTTTTGTCTTCGAGCTGAGGAGCCTGTGAGAGGAGAATGCTTGCTTTGAAGAACGATGCTGAGTTTTGTAAGCAGGTGCGGTAGGGAAGCTGCCTGCTCTGAAAAGTCTTTTAAACAAAGGCAATGGAGATTTGTGAAAACTGCGCTTGCAGCAGATTACTATGGTACAGGCGAACACAGCATTTGTATCAAACGAGGGAAACAGACTGAGCAACAAGCAAAACTTGGTTGCAGGAAATAAAACTTTTGCAGCCTATCATGCAAACAGTTAAAAGCTGCATTCCATTCATTCCGACCAAACGCTTGGCCTCAGAGGCTTGCTTTATTAGCATTTCACAGGCAGGGCTGGTAAGCGTTTCCTACAGCACATATATCTCTTTTCCTTGCTTTTCCAAGCAAACGGAATTGGCATGAAAACAAAGACCCTGACTAGTTGAGACAAAGAAACAGGCTTTTGAAAACAATTCTCTTAGTGCTAGCAGTTTTGTTCACAAGCAGCCTGAAATGCTGATCTCCTTCAACACACATACCTTTCCATTGATTTTAGCAACACAGACATTAATCTTTTTTCCTCTTTTACTCAGCAAGGGAGAGACACACAATATTTCTTTACTAGCTTTAATATTCCACTTTGCTTGCTAGCAGAGATGAAGATTAATTATTGTTTTTACTTGCAAGGGTGCAACTGCTTTCACTTCATTTAAGCAGGGCATAGAGAATTTTCATAACTTTTACTGTCCTGCCCATGCAGATTGGATGCTTTACTTTCCACGTGAGACAAGCAGAAGTTTACTCAATGAACAGATCAAGAAAGATTTCTTTATGAGCTTCCGTTGGGGAGCGGCGTTGATGGCAGCTACTTTGTAGCTGTCCTCCTGGGACGGCGTCAGATCTGCGGAGCACAGCGAACATCAGCTGGCCCGCGGTTTGGAATCCCCTTCCCGGGCAAAGGGAAGGGATAGAGATTGCAAGAATAGAGGTGGAACCTCTTAGCCCCCTCTGGATTTTTCTTTTGAGGGGGCAGAAGGAGCGTTCCCTCGGAGTTCCTGCTTTCTCCGCCTCCCCGCTGTTTTTGTCTCTTCAGAGACAAAAGGAAATGCCGCTACCATCTCCGCGTTTAAGGTGTTCTGGTGAGTAATATTTAAAGCGGACAGAGCAGTTTAAAGGATTTCTTTTTTAGTTTAGTATTTTATTTTAATTCTTTTCTAGTTGACTTTGATTCTTTTCCCTTGTTTCTTTTTTGTCGGCACGGAGAGTGAAAGTAAGATGGCGTTCCGAAAGTACTTTGTTCTTTTGTTCTTTACTTTTTTTTCCCGGAAAGAAAATATGGACTTAAATGAATCTGCAACACATTCATCAATGGCAGATCTTCAGGCAGTCTTCTCCAGGCTCCTGGTTAAGGGAGATGGCAAAGTTCCTGACTTGGAATGTTAACGGCCTTAACTCCCCTCAGAAAAGAAAGAAAATCTTTTATTATTTAAAGCAACATAACAATGATATTATCTGCTTGCAGGAAACTCATATTTTACTTAAAGATCAAAAATATTTAGCTAATGCTCGTTTGGGATCTCATTTTGTATCTCCTGCCCCTGGGAAAAAAGGGGGAGTGGTTATTTATTTTAAGCAAAATCTACCAGTTTGTCTGGTAGAATCAGATCCTCCAGGAAGATATGTAATGATTGAACTTGGATTATATGGTAAGAAAATACTTGTAGTGGGACTGTACGGTTGTGCATCAGCTTATACATAAGGACCAATCGGGTTTTATAACTGGCAGGTACATGAAAAATAATGTTAGACAAATTATTAATATATTAGAATATTTAGATAAGAACAACCAAGTCCCTGCAGGGCTGATATTTTTAGATGCTGAGAAAGCTTTTGATCAACTGAACTGGCATTTTATGTTAAGAGCAATTGAGGAGATGAATTTTGGAGAAAAAATATTACAAGCTCTTACTGCTATATCTCAAAAACTAACGGCACAACTTATTGTTAATGGGGGTTTGTCAGAGGTTTTTACAATAGAAAAAGGTACTAGAAAGGGATGTCCTTTGTCACCGTTGCTGTTTGTTTTAACATTGGAAATTTTGTTGATTAAAATCCGAGAGTCGCAGGAAATAAGAGGAATAGAAGTTAACAAAAAAGAATATAAGTTAAGAGCTTTTGCAGATGACTTGGTTGTTACTTTGTCTCAACCTACTTATTCTGTAGTGAAGTTATTACAGCTGATATATCAATATGGATTAGTTTCGGGTTTCAAAATTAATAATAATAAGACTAAAATATTATCTAAAATATGACTACTTGTGATAAACAGATTTTGGCTAATTTGACTGGTTTTGAAATTGTTGATAAGATAAAATATCTGGGGGTTATTTTATCTGTTTCTAATGTAAAATTGTTTAAGAATAACTATGAAAGGCTGTGGGTCAGGGTACAAAAAGATTTGAAAAATTGGGAGAAGTTACAGCTATCTCTCATGGGAAGAATTGCAGTGATTAAAATGAATGTCCTGCCAAAATTTCTCTTTTTATTTCAAATGTTACCTATTTTAAAGAATGAGGTTAATTTAAACGAATGGCAGAAAGGCATTAATAAATTTATTTGGGCAGGGAAAAAACCAAGGGTAAAGTTTAAAATTATGCAGGACTTCCGTGAGAGAGGTGGACTCAAGGTACCGAATTTGAAATTATATTATGACGCTGTGGTCTTAACATTAATTAGTGATTGGGTAATGGGATGGTCAAAATTGGCAGTTAAAATCTTTGGAAGACCTAGCACATGAAAATATTACCTATTCTTGGTTTCAATATAGACAATTAGTAGATAGATGGAAGATGGACCGTAATTTAGGTCTGCTTAGAGAAGATGAAAATCTTTTTAAGCAAGTAAAGGATCAAAGACAAACTCACATTAAGAGAATTTATGGAGTGTTAGTGGAACTGGATTCAGAATCAGAATTAATTAAAGACTGTATGATTAAATGGGCGCAGAATTTTGGTGAACCAGTTCTACTGGATACCTGGGAAACTATCTGGGTGAGAAATGTTAAATTTACACAAGCCCAGAACTTAAGGGAGAATTTTTATAAAATGTTTTACAGATGGCACCTTGATCCACAAAAGATGTCTTTTATGTATCCTGACTTACAGCCTAAATGTTGGAGATGTGGCTGCCTGGACGCCACTTATTATCATATTTGGTGGTCGTGTAAAAATATAAAAGCTTTTTGGATTAAGATATGGTGGAACATTCAGAGAATTTTTAGAAAGAGGGTAAAATTTACTCCACAATTGTTTTTGCTTGGTATTGTTATTGATTGTCATGCTAAGGAGGTTATATTGATGCTGAATCTGATTACAGCCGCAAGGCTGTTAGTAGGTCAATACTGGAAGAAGGAATCTTTGCCTACTTTGCAAGAGTGGTTTTTTAAAGTATCTTACTTGGCAGAAATGGCAAAGATTTCGGCTTTCTTAAAACAGCAAACGCAAGAGAAATTTTTTGCTGTATGGGAAAAATGGATAAATTTCATACAATTTAAACTGGATTTGAAAAAATATCATTTAGCTTTTTTATAACTTGTATAAAAACTCTACTTTTTCTTTTTTTTTCTTTGTTTTTCTTTTTTAAATACTTTCTCTTTTTAAGGATTATAACTCTTTTTTCATATATATTTTATTTTTAATTATCTTATAATTTTGTTAATTTTTTTTAATTAAGCCTATATTCTGCTCTGGGAAGCTCCGGGGGGGGAGGGAGGGGGTGGTTTGGGAGGGGTTGGGGGAGGGTTGTATTGTTTTTTTTTGTTATTGTTTTTTTTCTGTCTCTGTAAAAGTTTTTAAAAAATTTTCAATAAAAAAAAAAGAAAGATTTCTTTATTTCACAGATATCCTCAGTCAATGACTCACGGTTACAGCTGAGGTTCATCCGGAATGCAATGGTAATCTGGATCCATTTCAAAGGTAAAAAGTTAATGGCTTTCTCCATCCTGCGTATAAATCCATGTGGAGAGATGATACAATGGCACAAAGCCAGGAAGTACAGTCATAAACTTTGAAACTCCTCCCACTTAACTAGATAAGCTATAACATTAACTAACAACTAAAACTACATTACCCATAAGCCATCTCTTAAGGAAACAGAATTTAACCTTTAAATGCTAAATGTTCTAACATACAGTTCTTAAGCTAACTGGCTGGTCCAGCACAGGATAGAAAGATATTTTGATCAGGGAATTAATAAACATGCTGGGAAGACCGTTTTCCAAATTGACAAGGCATAGCTGTTTTAGAATTGCTTTGGTACTTTTACTGTAATACAAAATCCTGAGAGTAGGAATGTAGGTAGGACTGAGATTCAAATTTCTGTAATTCAAATTTGAATTGAGATTCAAATTTCAGGCAATTAATGAACATGTGCCTGTTCATTAATATTAAGATCTTAATGAGGATTAAGTGCAAATACTTGAAAGCAGATGTGAGGAAGGGCAGTGGGTATGGAAAAATAACTGGAGACTGAATTTTCTACATCATATAAAAGTTGCCAGTCTGTTTTTATGATAAGGCACCCTCTTCAAGTTGCAGTTTTTGTGACAGATGTTGAGAATCAAATTGCACTTGCAACACATTGAAAGCTTGGAATTCTCCTAGTACTTACAAACAGGCTAAGCTTCCACAGTTGGAAGCTATATTTAAACCCCAAAGCTCTCTGTTTCATTATTGCAAATCTTCCTCTGTACTATTAGCAATTAGTGGAAAGAAGAAAAAGTGATATTCAAAGTTCTATAATAAAACACCATTTGTTTAGTCAAACGCATTATGTGAAATAAAAAATATGGAAGCAATTTTCAGCTCAAAATTATTGTCCTTGAAGTGGCTAGTACTGACATTAATTTGCAAGTTAATTATTTTAATATATATCAGGGAGGTTGGGAATATGAATATTTTCTTCAAAATACTATCAATATAATTCTAGTATTTTCATATTTTATTAACTTTAATTGGGATACATGAGTGAATAAGGACATTATAGAAAGGAAAAGAAATAGAAGGCTCAGAGATAAACAAATGGAGGAGTTGCTATCTTCTACAGATAGCAAATAGGCCTTCTCAATGCTATGTTTGCATCTCTGTGCGCATCAAAACATATTTTCTGAAACTGAATCCAAAGTGCTGCACAAGCTTCATGTTTACCTCTTCACTTCTTCTATTTCATTTATCTCTATTTTCTCTCTTCTATTTTCCCCTTGTTAATTCCTAGCCTAGATGGTACATATGCATGTATGTGCATCTTCTCTTCCAAGGTAAGAGTGTATTTTAGGAACTAGACTATGCTTGGTAGAACTTGCAGATTACTGTAGTATATTTGCTTTTCTAAAATGCTGTTGGATTATTTACTATTTTTGCTGGTAGCAGACTAAGTCTAGTACCCCGCTGGAAGCAATTCTTTTCATCAAACAAAAATAGTCGTTATGGGGGAGTCTGAATGAAGGGATTGCCTTATAGCAAGAATAAGGGACAGATGGAACAGAATCAGCAGGTCCTGTAATATAGTCACATGATCTAAAGGAAGATGATGCTTATCTGAGACAGCCAGCTGCTCTAACAAAGAGTTAAATCAAGCATACCTTGATTTAAGAATGCATCTCCTTTCATGTCCCATATTTATTTTATTTAATTATCCAATTTCTATACTGCCCCTCACCAGCTGGTTTATAATAAAACCATAAAAACATAATTAAAAGTAATATTAAAACAGAATTTTTAAAGTTAAACATTACAAAAGTTACTCCTAGGGTTGTATACCACTCTTACAGCCCCATGTTAGTTGGCAAAGCCAACTAACATTCTTCCCAAAAGAGGAGGGGTTCACCTCACCACTGGAAACAAGATGTTCCATAGGGCAGGAGTAACAGCAGAGAAGGCTCTCTTCCTAGACGCTACCAGTGGAAATTATTTAACCAATGGGGTTCGCACCAACTCCCTGGTTGATTAGATGGGACAGGTTGATGACGGTTCCTCATATGTTTAATTTTCAGATATTAGGCATTTGGGTCTTATAAGCAATTAAAAATGATGCGAGATCGAATTTGGATTGGTCACCGGGACCAGAAATTTACTCTTCTGAGCTTTCAGACTCATGCTGGAGCCCATTTTCAGGGAATTTCTTCTACTGGAATATGTGCTTTGGGCTATTCAATTAAAAATGACTCTATAATTACATATATTATTTGGTCAATTTCTCCATAGAAATATTAGCATTTCTTGTAATAATTTTAATTAAGTAGATTAAACAATGAAATAGTAATCTGCATGGGCTAATCCAGAGTCTAATCCATTTTCTTCATGTAGACATTCTGTGTTGTGAAATCATCACTAGGTTTCTGTTGTATTGATCCATGGACTTAATTTAACATTTGGATTATTTACTATTTTGCTTCTGCTTGATCTTTTACGGACCTGTGCTTCTAAATTCTAATTTAGAATTTCTGTGTCTTTCCATGTTCTGGTTAGCTATCAGTTGTGTTATCTTTGGCTGAAGATTTCTTCATACTATAGCAAAAATGCCTTGTGTTTGGGTGTTGGCTGAGAGCTATAATCACACAATAATTGGAACCAAGAACATCTGCTAAATTTGATGAGAGAAACAGATTGCTATCAAAAAGAGCCACTGAATTTAAGCAATTAATTCTGCAAACTGTTACCATAAGCACAGGAACAATAAAGCACCAGCACAGGGATGTCAAACTTGCAATGTCACGTGATGTGTTGCGATGTATGGTGACTTTTTTTCCATTGCTGGCAATGGGGTGGGTGCAGTTTCACCATGACGCATCCGGCCTGTGGGCCGGCAGTTTGACACCCCTGCACTAGCACAAAGCATAAGGAAGGGAATAGTTAATTAAGGTAATATTATCTACCTTGGTAATAACTGCAGAATTATAGACTGCCAGAATCTATAAACTACCAGACAATATGTAGGAAAATGGCAAATAAAGTCAACAGGGAAATGGGACCCCTGAAGTGGCTCTATCCATTCTGAGATAAGATACAATTCCTCTGAAGGGCTCAGCACCTTTGGATAAACTGGTACCAAGAGAAAGTCTTTGTGCATAGGAAAGAGGAAAATGGGTGTTTTTTCAGACACTAGGAGAAAAAAAGTATATCATATGTTCTTGGAAGCTGAGACCTCTTATTATCTGATTGGAAAAAAATCCATTATAATTCAACTCCTATTGTTAGAATCCCATTGCACATATTATACAAAAATTAGGGCATGAAACTTTGGTGCTGCTACTGCATGGGCATCACATCCATCCCTTGTGGTCACCAGCCATCATTCTTCCTGGACAGTAGAACTAGTTTATTTCAGGGAGGCAAGGAGAAGTCTGCTATGGCACAACTGAAAGCACATAGTTTCTGATACAGTAGTGGAGCTCCATGAGGCTTGTGGATAATCCATTTTCCCATTTATTCTTTCGAACCTTTGCCTTGTTCTGCCCTTTGCTATCTGACCTTGGAGCTTTCCCCAAGGCAGTATATCTATGATCGCTATATTACAGTTGGAAAAGGCCATTTGGCCATCACATTAAACCTGTTAACTGTTGGCCAACCCTTTGCTCTTAATCCTAGTCTGTTTCACAATCCTTGCAAACAGTCCAAGTTGATTTATTCTGAAGAAATAGACTCCTATCTTACTCCATTTTCCAGCCTTCAGGCATATTTTTTTTCCTAGCCTCTTCTTCAATCAGAGACTCTATGCTGGAACTTACAACCATGGTCTGGCTGCATAACTACAGTGTCATGTTGTAATCATGGTTTACAGTGGTATTTAAAACATGGGAAGAATTATGCTTGATTTTTGGGGAGGACAAAATGTGCAGGAATACTGAAAATATAGGGAATGATTATAGCTTGCAGGGCAGGGGACCATAAATGATTTTTTACATTATTCTGTTAGTGGGTTAGAGAAAACACTGATGAACTCATGATGCTTCCTGTCTTTTGTCTATGTTCCACAGTGACCAGTGGTGAAGATAATGGCCAAGCAGACTTGGAAATGAAAAGTCTGGAAAAGAAATTATGATAGGAAAATGCCCTGGATGATTCATAATAATGGAATTAAGAGATTTAAGAGAATTGTGCTTAATAATAAAAAAAGGACTGTATAAATCATTAAGTACTGATAAGCAGGTTATTTTCTCGTTATACCAAATTGCAATAACACAGGAAAAAAATAGCTTTAGACATAAAAGAGATAAAGCAGGGATCTTAAAAGTCTCTCTAAGTTCAATGCCAATAGTCTTAATGAAAAAGCTTATAAAGGCTGAAGTCCAAAATATCTTGAGGATGCAGATTACAAAAGGCTGAATTAGAGAACAGCGACTAAACTGAAGGCAGAAGTTTCAAAGTTCATCTCATTAATTGCTGTTGTAAAGTCATCACTTTACTATTACTCTGAATCCTTGAAAAGCACTACAATATTTTGCATTCTTGTCAAGCCTCTTAATACCTCATAACACCAGATGTTGTGAATAGTCATCTTTTCTAGACAGAATTATCTTCCTGCTTCCTCCCGTCCAATGTTCATTATATTCAGCAAAACCTTTTACAATATTTACAATTCAGAATACTTGACTAGAACTAAATTCAGTTTGTTAAAGTCAGTATGGTGATGTTTTAAATGGTCTCCTTTACTAAAAGGGTACAGCAGAGGATGAGATGGTTAGATAGTGTCATTGATGCAGAGAACACAAGTGTGGGCAAGCTCCAGGAGACAATGGAGGACAGTGGGTTCTGGCATGCTGTGGTCCATGAGGGTTGAGAAGAGTCGGACATGACTTAGTGACTGAACAACAAATTGTCTTTTGATAAAGTATTTTATTTATTTGAACATAGAAATAAAGCAGAGCTTTGTAGCAGCCAGAAATCCTGCCCATTATGTATTTTTTTCCCTCAAGGTTTGAATCCTGAGCCTCTTCTTCCCACCTTTTTTTGAGCTAGTGACTATTTGGCTGTTCATTTCCCTGCCTTGAGGATTTATGCCATCAATTCCTTTTGTTTGCAAAATGGCATAAGTCATAAATTGCCACCTCATGTTTCCATCAGTTGCAATAAACTTTTTTGGAAGTAGCAATTAGCTGACTTGTATGATTTCAGAAATTAAGAAATAGCAAACCACTTCTTAATTTTTGAAGGCAGACAAGTCAGCCAATTGTTACTGCCTGTTGAACAGACAATCAAGGCTGACAAAAAATATAAGTTTTAAAAAAAAAATCCCACACAGGTGTATCTATGAAGTCACCAGGAATAAAGCCCAAATTGAATGACTGTCAAGATTCTGACTGACAAACCCAATAAAGTAAGCATAGCGGAGACGCTCCAATCTCTAATGCAAAACTTTATTGAGCAAATCATTTTGGCACAGATGAAAAGAAAATCAGCTCTGGCTATTTGGCACCAAAGCAGTATATTAAAAGTATAGAAACTCCCTTTCCCCCTGACAGTGCAGGTCACATTACCCAATTAGGTGTCAGACAATTATTATGAGAAAAAGCCTTCACTTCTTAGTAAACAATATCTTGCATGACATTGGTTCTCAGGCTCAGCAGCTCACTACCTGCAAGGCACATTCCACTCTTTCCCTCTTCCCCCAGTCTGTAGGCAAGCCAATAAACAGAAATGGCTGAAATAGCATGAGACTTCTTTGAGCTTGATAATGACATTTTATTGCCTTCTGTTATGGTTGCCATGTTATGCAAAAGATACCATTTCTTAAAATATTATCTCTGCATCACAAACATAAACAGGTAGTACTCAATTACAATCATTTGTTTAGTGATGTTTGAAATTATAATGGTGCTTAAAAAGTGATTTATGACTTTTTTCATAAACCATTGCAGCATCCTCATAGTCATGTGAACCAAATTCAATGCTTGGCAACTGGCATGTATTTATATAATTGCAAAGTCTCGTGGTCATGTGATCACCTTTTACAAGCTTCTAACAAGCGAAGTGATGGTGAAGCAGATTTACCTCATAACCATGTTACTAATTTAACAACTGCAGTGATTCACTTAACTGTGGCAAGAAATGGGCAAAATTCACTTAACTGTTTTGCTTACAATGGAAATTTTGGGCTCAATTGAGGTCATAAATTGAGGATTACCTGTAATGTATATCTTGCAGGCCAACTTCTTCAGTTGATAGTGTCAGGACCCACTTCTACCCACATCTTAAGAAAGCAGAACTCTTGGAAACGATTTCTTCCAACGGGAACTTTTATTAAGAGTAGTTGATAGCAGGCATAATAGACAGGATCTGAGGGATTCCCTTAGTGATCGATATTTTAAAGCGTCTCTAAGCAAACCCCACCCCACAGTTCATCCGGGTGGTTCAGACCGGCAAATCCCCAGGTGTTAAATCCATCAATGGGAAAGGAAAGATAACATCAGTCCGGTTCTGTTTGTGCACGATCATTCCACAGCTCTGGAGGTTTGTATCTCTCCCCCCTCCCCTTTCCTAGCTGCCTGGTAGGGAGAAATTCAGAGGGGTGTGTGAGAAGTAAGTCTTCATCCTGGTTCATCCAAGCCAGGAATAAATAGGCAACATGGAGACTGCTTTGGGAAGAAGGTTACAGTTTATTGAAGAAGCAGAAAGATGGTCCTTGCAGGAAGGAGCAAAGGAGAGGAAAAGGCTGAGCACATGGGGTAGTAGTTTTTATACCCCCTCTAGCCTTTTGTTTGGAATAGTTTCCTGTTCCTGTGGCATGAACCTTGAGGCTGTTTCTGAGTGTTTGTCTAGGCCTTGATATCTGTGGTTTAATCCTATTATCATATCCTGCTTCCCAGGTGATGGGGCTAATGACTCCTAGAGTTTGGGTGGGGTATGCAGATCTTCTCTTTTGTCTTCTTGATTGCTCTGGCTCCAACTTTCTGATGGTTTTACATCTGCATTTGTATGGGGCTAAAGTCTTGCTTGGGACAGAGAGATAGATTTGGGGCCAGGTTTGGTTTTAAAAAGTCCTTTTGAGGAAAAATATATTTTTCTGCCCTTTTTAAATATTTCTTTCTCTGGGCTAACTTCCCTCAGGTGCATAGTATAGGAGGCAATTTGTTACATTGTAATGGTTAGCAGACAGAAGGCACTAACAAAAGGTTACTTTGTAGTGAATAGAGAAAGTGAAAGTAATAAACCCACATGCATATCCCCCCTCCCCCTTGGGAGTATGGCAGAATCCAGGGAAGGGTGAGAATTGGTTTTAGATCAGAGGAGATAGATAGAAAGGAAATATAACTGGATTCTGACAGATAGTCTATAGATAGAAAACACATTGCTAACTTGGTAGTGGCAGGAAAAAAAGATGTAAAACCAGCATGACTATTTTGAACTTCAGTGTAATGAACTTCAGCATTATTGAGAAGACAACAGATCACATCTTCTCTAGTTTAATATTTTGCAGTAAGCTACAGATACCACAACAGATTGTTTCTATAGGATCTCTCCTCCCCTGTTGATCAAATGCTATATCAATAGCTTTAATACTATGTATACAAGTGCAAATTCTGCACTAAAATAAATATTTCCAGACATCTCAGTATACTGTTAGCTATTACAAACCAGATACCAAAGTGTTCACATAACTACTGGTTTTAATTCCTCTGGCCAAGAGCAATATCCAAAGCTTTTGCACATTGATTATGGAGAACATACTTCTTGGGTTTTGTTCTATCTGAAATTAAAGTCTAAACCTATTAAAACCTCTTAAACCTACTATATTTATGGTATCAGTGTTAACATTTGGAACAAAATTCCTTGTTATGAAAAAATATATTGTAAGCTTTTAAAAATATTCTGGATTTCATATATTAGACTCTATTTACTGAAGGCTGCAAGAAACATAAAGTAAATAACCAGCTGAGATTTATTTCAGAATAAATATTTTGAAAGGATAATTAGGCTGCTTTTCGGTACATTCAACTCAAAGTACTTTGTAGTATTGGGTGATATTTCTCTTTGCAAATATTTGCAGAGACAAGAATTTTTTATAAATTCTTATAAAATAAATTTTGAGTTCTCTTAAACGTCAAAAGCTGAGCTGTATCAGGTAAAAACATCCTTCGTATTCTAAGGAGCTGGGATGGTCTGACATTAATAAAACTCGAGAATGCCGGATATCTGCCATCTCGCCTGAAGGATTTTTGTACTGCATTCAAATGTATCATCTCACTTCTATTAAGTCGCTGACGAACGCCGCTAAATATTTTTAAGCTAAAATGCTTTTCAAGAAATCCCGCTTAGGTTATCATCTACTGGGGTAGACAAAACCGCCCGTCGATCCAGCTCAAGAGGGAAAGAGGAAGCGACCAAGAGCCGTGCCAGCAGCGCACACAGGTGGCTGACAGCAGCTCCGAGACCGCCTCCCCTCGGCCACTTGGGGAGGGGTAAACGGTGCCGCCTCCGACAGGGCGGGCCAGCTCGCATGTAGACTGAAGGGCGAGGTGACCGCAGGGCGCAGCGAGAGGAACCGCTGCTTCTGCTGCCGCCGAGCCCTGGGCAGGCGGATCCCCATGCGACGGTGGGGACTCCTCCGGGTCCCTGCAGAAACGGCGACGGGGGCGCGCCAATGACTTGGACTAGCAGCATGAGTAGTGGCTATAGCAGCTGGGAAGAATCGGAGTCCGAGGAGTTTTTCTTCACAGCTCGCACTTCTTTCTTCAGGAAATCCTTCGGCCAAGCCAAGCCAAGCCTGCAAGTAAGCGATTGTTGGCCTCCCTCGAGGTTGCTCTCGGGGTGCCAGCTGGGCGGGAATCTTCGGCCCGAGTCCCGCGCCATGCCCTCTACCCCGGCCTGACCCGTTGCAGGCCGCGCCTTCGTCTGCAGTCCCACGTGCTCTTTCCAGCTCCGGAGCTAGCACATATCTCACCCAGAGCTTCCACGGTTCCCTTCCTCCATATATAAATTCTACCAAGGATCCATGTGAACCAGGAGTCTCGAAGACCCGAGTGCAGAAAAGGAAATGAGATAGCTGGAGTTTTTTTGCTATTGCTAGATAGTTCCAATCTCGCCCCCTCTGTAGCTCAGCCGTTGAAACAGTTCAAACGAGATTGATCTGGCTTTTCAGGCTTGCCGAAAATAGATTTCAGCGGATCCACTTACTTGTGAGGCTTGTCAAAACGAGCCCCGGACAAACATTCTACCCGCGGTGATGCAAAAAGCAGTTCTCCGAATTCGGCTTCTGGTATGGAACTGCGTGGTCGTGTAGCCATGACCTTCGTGTACAGTAGTTTCAGCGGTTTTTTTTTTTAAAGCGTGTACTATACGCCGACCAGATATGATAAATACAAGTTTATAAAGACGTATAATAAGAGAAGTAACTTGTCGTATGTTAACTTGTCCGCCCATGTATGTCCTTTCGATATGAGAAAGGCAAGGTCCATGTCATTCTTTAAGAAAGGAATTGAAAATAAAACGTAAACATAGTTGTTCCGTTTATGTAAACATCTCCTATATCAGTATATGAAATATTGTGTACAATTGTGGCTGCCACATTTGGAAAAGATGTCATAGAGTAGGAAAAAAGTTGCACAAGGGGCAACTAAAATTATTAGATGACTTAAGCATCTGTTTTACAATTAAAAGGTAGAACATTTGTGACTCGGGCTTAAAAAGACCTGGGGGAGGGTCATTGAAGTGCAAACTAATGAATGATATGGAAAAAGTGGACATGGAGACGTTTTCCTCTGTCTTTCAAAACAGAAATTATCCAGTGATGCTGATTGGAAGCAGATTTAAAACACACAAAAAGTACAGAGGATAATGAACCTGTAGAATTCATTATCGTAAGACATGATAATATAGGTGGCTTTCTTTTTATTAAAGTTATAATAAAAATAATGACAAAATACAGAGTTTTTACAAGTATTATATTTCATTAAAAATTTCAATATTTCATTAGTGTTTGTGTGTGCTTGCATCCCTTGGAGTCAGTGTTGGCTCCTAGTCCCTGCAGTTTTCTTGGCAAGAATTGTTGAAAATGAATGAATATTAAAACCCAAATATTATATGTATACCAACAATAATCAACATATTATAAATAATAAAGTGTGAGATTAAGATTGCAGTAATTTATGTCAATATAGTACAGACATTGTTTAGAAAAAACTAATTTTTGGATATAGTACAAGCTCTATAGAGTATTTTAATGAATGATTTTCAAAGGTTATTGGATACATTAATAAAAAACAGGTCTATCAACCGTAATAAGTCTTGAAGATTCATTGTAGGTAGTCCTCAGCTTACAACAGTTACGGGAAGAAGGATGTGTCATTTCTTGGTGGGTGGTCTCTAGAGGTATTTTGTGAGAATCAGAATATTGAATTATGGACTTTGGACTGTTTCAAGAGGTTTTTTATTTTCTAAAGAAAATTATGCATTGTTTTTGTGTTTTTACCTAATTATCTTTTAAGAACATCAAGATAAAGTTAAATTAACCTATAATAAATGATCAAGCTACATTAGTTGTAAAAAAAAACCTGTATGGTATAATGGTTAAGATATCAGGTTAGAAACTGGGAGATTGTGAGTTCTAATCCATCCTTGAGCACAAAGTTAGCACTAGGAAGCAGGCAATGGCAAACTACTTCCAAAAACTTTCCAAGAAAACTTCAGAGACTCTCCAGAAGTGAAGAGTTACTTGAAGGTGATAGAAAGAAAAGCGAAGGAAGGGAGGGAAAGTGAATTAATTATGAATTAAAAGAAGGAAAAGTAAACAACTCATATGTGCTGTAAGAAAGTGTTAGACATGAAATAGGTTGAGTTAGCAAGGGAGAATCCTGCAGGATTTGAATGTCTTGGCTTTGATTTGTATAGTATTTGTCAGTCTTATGAGGTGGCCCAGATAGGAAGAATGTCTCTGCATGAATCAGTTGTACTTTATTGTAAGGCTACATTAACAGAATTTTGCAAGTCTGCAAGTAAATATGTTCCTTTTGCCTTTACAGCCCAAGAAACTATGGAGGGTACCTTCTGATGTTTGCCTGATCCACATTCTTTCTGAAGACTAAGTTCCCATTCCCCTGTAACACTGTCTTGCTCTGTCTCCCAAGGTTATTCCCACATACTATTACAGTATGCTGGTTTGGGTAACCTTGGATTTACAACCTGCTGCTTGTAGACAGCAATGTATCTCTTCACCCTTACTTTGGCAATAGTTAAGTTACATATTTATGTAATAAATTTTAGATTTTTAAAATATTAGTTGTGGCAGCCCAGAACTTTGATTACTTTCTGGCAGGTTTGTATAAAACACATATATAGGAATTAAAGATTCTGGAGAACTCTAACCCAATTCATGCTTGCCGACCATCTGAACTCACTCTAGATCAACGACTCCCAACCTTTTGGGCACCAGGACTGGTTTCACGGAGAGAGGTTTTTCTGCAAACCAGAGGAGGCATAGCAGCAGCGGCCATCGGTGACCTTGCGAGGAAAGTTCGCCTTCGCCTTGTTTCCTTCACCTCCCTGGTGGCAGCAACAACAACCAGGACGGAATGGGAGCGGTGGCAAAAGGCCCTCCACTGGCTACCGCCCCCAGGTGAGACTGGCAAGGGGCTGCTCCAGCTGTTGCCGTCATTGGAGGGGCAAAAGAAGCCGGGAGAAGGTGAATTTTCCTCGCGAGGTTGCAGTGGCTGCCGCTAAGCCGCCTTTCTCCCTTTCCTGGCTGGGAAGGAGGCAGCTCACATGGGCTGCTGCTTTGTGCCAGCAGGTGTGAGCCTTGGGACTGCTTGAGAAGTTTTGTTCCTGGATGGTGAGGGGGGTGAAGTGACCACTGGTATAGTTTTCTGCCTCTGCCTCTCAGGAGGCTTAGTCCACCCCCATATTATTTAGCGTTCAGGGAAGCCCCTGCTTTTAGATGTCCTTAAGTTGCTCTTTGGGCTCTATCCTAACTCCCGAAGACCCACATTTGATGTAAAAACTTTGGTCAGCCCCAAAGCAAAAGCCGCCGCCCCTCCCAATTCTCTGTTTTCTCTGGTGACATTGACGGCAGTGACTCCTGTCTTACCTGCCACCACCTCCTCCCCACCCCCTGCCTTGCCTCACCTCATTCGAAGGCGCCCACTTGGGTATGCAAATATACTTATTTATAATTTATACTATCATTTATTTTAAGTAATGTATTTCTTTATATTAATATTATTTTATAATTCAATTCGTCCGTTTTGTGTTGCAACGGACCTCTGGCTGACAATCGTAACAGGAGCTTATTTTTGAGGTAGGGCTTATATTACGAGCATCCAGAAAAGTCATGCTAGGGCTTATTTTCTGATTGGGTCTTATTTTTGGAGAAAAACAGTAGTTATGGATATTCTAAGGTAATATGGCCCCAGAATGATCCTGCTTTATTTGGTACATGTTCGAAACACTTAAAACTACTTTGATACCAGTTTAGTTCCAGAAAACCATTGAACTAACCCAGAAGAGCAGCATCTGTAGCAGGTTCAGCTTGGTTCAAGAAGAAACAGACGATTATTGAGTTCTCTGTAATGTTTTATTCCCAAATATGACTTCTGCATGAATTTGTATGTATATGTAATAGCTGTTATATCAACATTCCAAAGGTGTCCACCAGCCAAGAAATTTGGAGGACCTGGGTTAAGGCCTGAATGGCCTGATCTGGAATGAATAATGCTCCCTTGCACGTGGAGCAAATCATTATGCACTTGCATGATTTGAAAATGTATAACATCTTTCTTTCCAGATTAGCCACATTGTGGCTTACAATGACATATGAACTTGCTCTCTGTCTAGTCAGTTAAGACAAGGGTTTTGGGGAACATAAATAGTTGTTTGAGAAAAGCAGATGTCAGATATGGAGATGTATCATGGAGATCTATCAAAGACACACAAGACATGAAATTAAGGAAGATCAACGTTGAAGCCTTAAAGGATTTAAGAACAAAAAGTTTATGGATGTGAAAGGGCAAACTGCTATTAACACCACAGAATTCTGGCAAAATTATATAGTTGAGCCACATTTTTATTTCAAGCTCTTAGTGTAATATGAAAAAGAAGACAGGATGAACTTGACAGTAGTTGGTTTTTAGTTCAAGAATAAAAGGCTAAGTAATTCTTTTATTTTCTTTTAGAGTGGGCATTAAATTCAGAATAAAAGAATTATGTCTTAAGTTTAATTAATATATATATATATTAATTAAAACATTTAGATATGTCAGTGAATATCTGAAAAGTGGAAGTGTTCAGTTTTTTTGCATTTTTAATTAACTTCTGAAATCATCTTCTAATTAGGTTTTAATGGAATTCTGCTCCTCAAGTTATAATCTTTCTGACCTAAAAGTACTTGGCCTTAAAAAAAAATTAAAACTCATTTGAGATTGGCCATAGGAACTTGTATGATAAAATAATTGATATTATTGACATTTTAAACTTTTTAACCTTTGTAACTCTTAATTTTTAACTTTTTAACTCTGTTTTAATAATTTTTTTCACTGTTTTTGTAAACCATCCGGTGACACTTAGATGAGATGGGTAGTGTAGAATTGGATAAATAAATATGCCATAATGGGCTTATAGCAAGGCTATGAAGAACCCCATTGGAAGTGTGCTGAATGTTGTAGAGAGTGTTATATGTAGACAGGTTGGTTTAAGTATTTAGAACCAACCTTATATTATCCTGGGCATTAATACAAATGTTCAGGATAGAAACCTGAAAGATTGTTGCATTGTTCCATAGAAAGAGGTTAACTGTGACTTTTAGTTTGAAATTTGTTCTAATAAATTAAATATTTTCTTTATTTTAAATATATACTTTGTTAAGAGATTAACAGCTATTTTCTTATATGAATTCTGTTTGTTTCCTCCATTACTTCAGATAGTCCTTGATTTATGACAGGCTGCTTAGTGACCATTCAAATTATGGTGGACCCTCTGAAAAGGTATTTACGATCTGGTTCTAAAATTCTAATGGTCGTGCACCCTCATAGTCATATGACTGCTTTTGGGATACTCGGCGACTGGCCTGCATTTATGGCTATTGTATCAATCTAGCCTAAACATTTCTTTCAAATTGAGCATTATGATTCAGTTTGTGGATTGTTGTTTTAGTGTCTTTTGTTTGAGACAGCGAATTATTTCTGTGCGTTTAAGGTACCTGGTAAACTCAGGGTTTTGCATAGACTAGTGCAGTGGTTCGCAACCTTTTCTATACCCTGCACCCTTAGAATGCTTCTGATATATTCTCGCACCCCTTACAAAGTTTGAAATAACGGTAACGAATTATGCATATACACTATACTTTTAAAAACCCAATTTTTTTCAGCCCCTGGAATATCATCTCACACCCCCAGGGGGTGCGAGCCTCCCTGATTGGGAACCCCTGGACTAGTGTATTTTATTCATGTTAATCATTATGTCTGCCTGCATACTCCTTTTTAAGAGGGGCATTTTAATGCTTGACTTCAAAGGAAGCAGCAAATGTAAATCACTTGCTAGCAATATGATTAAGTTTTCCAGTATATCTTACTGTGTGGAGATAACACTGCAAATAGTTGGAATTGTTTCTTTGCTTATTTCATAGGGCTATGCAAAACACATCAGAGAAAAAAGCAACATTCCATCCTTCCACTGGACCCTCTAGTTGGGAGTGTTCTTTGACAATTTCCAGACATAAATCCTCTAGGCCAGAACAGCATGGCCCAGAGGAGATACAGAAATGGTTCTGTTTCACATTTGGTGAGTTTTGCAAGTCCCTGAAACATATAACTTGTTCGGGCATATCCAGAGCTTTGAAAGCTGAAACATGCAATTCACTAAGAAATCATGACATTGCTAGTCATTTTTCAGATATGATAGAAAAAATTATCTTAGTGTAAGAAGGCAGTAATGATGGTGTTGAAAGAAAAGTCTTCATCATGGTTCAGTCCAAGCCGGGAATAAAAAACATGGCGACTGCTTTAGAAAGAAGATTGCAGTTTATTGAAGAGGAGAGCCAGACAGAAAGATGGCTCTGGAAGAAAAGAGAGAGAGCACATGTAGGGAGTGGGTTTTTATACCCTCTGGGGCTTTTGTTTGGAGTTGTTTCCTGTTCCTGTTTGAGGCTTTGTATTTCCTGTGTCATGTATTCTGTCCTGAGTCTGGGTGTGCCTTTCGGCATCTGTGGGTTAATCCTATTATATCCTGTCTTAGAGTTTGGGTGGGGTATGTAGGTTTTAGGTGTCTTTGTCTTCTTAATCTTCTAGCTTCAACCTTCCTGAATGGTTTACATCTGCATTTCTACAGAGCTAGTTTCTGCTTGGGGGAGGGAGACTTGGGGCTATTAAGAAAAACTGGGCATGCTTTTCTGCCTCTTTAAGATCCTTTGAGGAAATATATTTTTCTGCCCTTTTAATATTTCCTTCTCTGGGGGGCTGACTTCCCACAATGGTGTTCCAACATTCCATGTTTATAACTATTTTCTGTCGTTAAGTGTGCGGTGTGTGTTAACTGTGTAGCATCATAGAATGATTTGGATGATGATCACAAAAGATGGTGTGATAAATGAGTGTTTGTTGAATTAACAAACAGGTATTTATGAATTAAAATTGTATTTTATTTTTGTATTGTGATAATTTTCTGGTTAGAATTTGATGTTGTGCTGCAGTCTCTTCCATATTTGGCTGGTACATCAGCTCAAAAACTTGCAAGGTAGATTAATACTATTAAGAAAATGAAAAAAGATAGCCTTTAAGTAGGTTAGATTTGGTTGTGGTTTAGAAACTTAAATATGTAATATTTAGATTTTTATTGGAGAATTAATATTAACTAAATTATATATTCTGTCTTCATATCCATTGATTAATGGCAGATATTGACAAATACTGCAAGGAGAGGAGATATTCCATATAAGACTGTATGCATATAATCATTTATGGTTTCAGGATTTAAAAAACTTTCATGAAAAATATGGATTATGTGAACACTGATAACAATTATATTTTATCAGACAAAATAATCATATAAAAGAAAAACAAGCTTTTCAGTTTTTATGCATGTAAGATATACATTTAGATATACAATCTCAATTTCATTTCTAAATAAATAACCATATATAATTGGTTATTTTTACAATTTTTCACTAATTACAGATAATAAAATGCCAGACAGATCATATAAATATTTAAATTATATAGGTGTCTCTGAAATTGTTTAAATAATAGATTCAGGCTATAATCCTGTGCCTACCAAAAAGTTGATTTTATAATACCTTTCTAAATTGCACTATAAATAATTGATTATTTGCAATAGTGAAAAATTGATTATTTTTATATTTTTATAATTTTTCACTAATTACAGATAATGAAATAGCATCTAGAAATATAAATGATGAAATAGGTGCGTCTGAAGTTTTTTGAATAATAGATTCAGGTTATAATCCTATGCATGCCAAAAAAGTATGATTTTATGACACCGTGTTTATGGATAAACTTCTACCTTAGCAATACTATAGTTGTGTTTAACATCTTAAAAAAACCCTAGAAATTCCTGATACCATACTTTTCCTAACATGCTATTGATTCTGGGCCGGATGTATTACCAGGAAACCGCGCCCACCCCATTGCTGGCAATGGAGAAAAAGCTCCGATATGTCACGTGACGTCGCGAGTTTGACATGTCTGCCTTACAGTAATAAAAATTTGCAAACATAAAAAAAAGGCATAAGTGGAGAGAAAATGTACAAATGCTTGTAGATGATTTGCAACCATTATATGATTTTGAAACTAGATTTCAGAGAGATTTATTTTTTCTGTATTATAGTTGTTCAATAAAATGGAAATAGAGTAAAACAACATATAACCAAATGAACAATTGTCTTCTACAAATAAAATGAGAATATTAAATAAGAAAATTCCTTGTAAACATGTGTTGTAAGACTGGTAAAGTAAATTAAGTCATATGTTCAGAATCTGAGCATGCTAATCCTGTAACAGGAAAAATGTTCTCACTGGATCACATAATTTTCTTTTTTGTTTTAATTGTTTGCATGTAACTATTCAATTTAATTCAAAGTAATCTTTGTTACTACAATAATATTAGGAAAAAAATGAAGAAAAAGTACACATTTAATATTTTTAAGCTTCTGTTAGGAAGTCTCTTACCATTTTCAATTATTAAAAATAATTTACTTAAAAATAATTTAAAGGTTCTTACTTTGATAAGTAGCAATTTTTCCAGTCAAAAACCTGACAGGTTGCACGTAACACAGTAGTGAACTTTATAATAGGCAACCATGAATTCTTAATTTTTACTTGACGGAAGGGTGGAGCAACAGTATTTCCTTGTGATGGATTTCCTTAGCATGCAAATAGGGAAATTGCTGTTTAAAAAAGATGAAAGTCTTTCAACCTGGAATTGAAACAAAACAACAGTTATTGTTTCACATACTCTTAAGAACAAAGTTCTGCTTGCTGTGTTTCCAAATAGCCTTTTTCTGGAGTTAGTAAAATAACTTCTCGCTTATAGCTTACCTACAAAGGAAGTCTGTGTGTGTGTGTATGTGAGAGAGAGGGAGAGGGAAGTGGGGGGGAGAGAGATTAAAATGAATGTAACCTCTTGTTCAGTGTATATTTTAAGAGGGATTCTGATATTAATTCTTATTAAATATTTTATATAGATAGAAAAATTGTTCAAGAAAATTTTTATGGCAAGGAAAGAACTCTCAACTCTTTAGACCAGTGGTTCTCAACCTTTTTAATGCCGCGACCCCCAACCGGTCGTAAGTCGAGGACTACTCAACCGATTGTAAGTCGAGGACTACTCAACTGGTGCAGCACCGTTTGCAGAATGGGACTTTTGGCGGGCTCAGCAGGGCAGAGACAGCTGGACAATTCCTATTGGCTTTTGAAAGCCAATAGAATTAGACTCTATTCAAGAGAGTCTATTCTATTGGCTTTCAAAAGCCAATAGAATAAAAGGGAGTAGCACAGCTAAGGAAAAGGGGGGGAAAATGGCGGACTGCGTTGTTTGGCGACCCCCGTGAAATGGTCGTTCGACCCCAAATGGGGTCCCGACCCACAGGTTGAGAACCACTGCTTTAGACAAACTGTGGTTATCTTATATTAGTAGCAATAATGAAATCTATTTCACCTTTATGGCTGGAGTTTTATTTTAACATTTGTACTTTTGGAATAACAGCTTTCATGTTTATTTGGAGAGTTAGTGTGTGTGAAACCTGTCTAACGTGGTGGCAGGACCTAAGATATAATAAATGTCTCAGACATAAACATGGGGATAATAAACAGGATTTGTTTTTCCTAATCTTGAAACCTGACAGACATATGTAAACATTAATAGGTTAGGGATTAAATTTGGACCCAGAATTGCATGAGAAAGTGACCTTGTAGAATAACCTCAGTTTGAAAATGGGAGCAAAATATATTACTGGAAAATTTGGGCCAGGTAAGAGATTAATATATTGAATCTGCTACTTCTTAACAGCTATTTTAAAGACTATGCTATTTAAAGACTCTAAAAGCTATTTTAGAGACCATGCTGTGGATATATTTTAACTAAATCAGTTGCTTGGCAGTAAATACAATTAAAACATAAAACAATATGGCGATGTTTTATCAGTTTCAGAAGTACACAAAATACTTGAAAGTTTAAGCAATATTATTTTTAAGTAATACCAACAGTCCAATTCTATGGGAAACTTTTTTTAAAAAAGTTGAAATTACATGGAATGAGAAACTGAAGATTAATGGATCCAAATATTACACAATATAAAATAGTACCTTTTATGATCTAGAAATGAAGTTATTTATCCGAAAATCTTGTTCTGTATTTATTGCACTCCTCAAAGGATGTTTTCAAAAAGTTAGAAATCTGCTAAATTTGCCTTTATCCAAATCCAGTCACAAGTGTACAGAAAAGGGAACTGATCCAGCATCTTGCCTTCTATTCTTATGACAGTGTGAAAAAACATCAATGTCCTCTTCCCTCACCATGCACAAACTACCTTTACTTATCAATACTGGTATAATAAAGGTGTGACTGGCATGTTGCCTGAAGACTTAAAATGCTCTCTCTCTCTCTTTTTTTTTTTTTTGTCCTTGTAATCACAATTCTCCAGCATGAGGATGGATAATCCACGGATTGGGTTTCCTGAAGTCCCTTCTACCCAATAGACTAAGTCTGAGAGTTAGTCACGGCTCTTGTCAGGTCATGCTGTCCCAGTTCCAACTTAGTGTTACACCCAGCAAGACGAGTTGGTTCCTCTCAGCTAGTCAGGCTGTATTTTCCCCTGTTTTACCATCTGTGTATTATCCTTCCTCTTCTGTAGAAGTTTTTGGTTTATTTCCTTTTGCAAGCCTCAGTGTAAACCGTTCTTTTGCTCTTTCCTTCCCTCCACCCCCCTTTCCTCTTTGGCTTCTCAAGCCACGAGTCTTTGTTTTTAACAGCTAGCTGAGCTGCGGCGCTGCCGATCACTCCAGCTTATTGGCGGAGCTCCGCGGAGGCTCCGAACACTGGCAGATCGGCTGGGCTTCAGCGCAACGATCTCTGCAGCCTGCGGATTGCCGCGCTACTGCCAGTCGCCATTTTAGAGGTCCGCTTCAAAGGAGCTGCTTAGGCAGTGAGAAGTGCCTTTTCTCCTTCCTTTATTCTTGGAAAGAAAAAGGGGGTTAAGAGAGTTTTAAGGTAGTTGATTAGACATATTTAAAACAGCAAATTTGCCTGCCCCAGTCAGGAGTCCTCTGACCTCCAGGCCTCTCCGCCTGCTCGGAACTGCCATTTTGGATTGCCTAGGATTCGTTACAGGGCCGTCTGCGTTCCTCCCCAGAGTTCTCTGAGTACAGGGGATGTCAGTGAAGAGATTCACTCGTCTTATTCTTTAGCGTGGTTTCTCTGGACTCTCTCCTTGCACGTGGACAGCAGCTATTTGGTGCAGTCATCATCAGTGTTCTACCCCATACATGGTCGGCCGCCATTTTGTGTGTCTCTATCCTGATTATTGGTGCCCTGCTACTTCTGCAGTTTGAATCCAGGCACATCCACTTGTCTTTGCCTCAGGCAAATCCACTTGATATTGCCTTTGGCAATACATTGTTGCACCTGGAATTTTCTTTGGACTTTTTCTCCTGAGAGCCTTATCTTACAATTGCTGCTTCACCCATTGCTGGCCTCCCACTATACTGTGTTTCACAGTTACCCCCTCAGGAGCTTACACTGGTTTTACCAGTATTGTATCATTTCTTTACTTCATGCCCTAGCTCCCTTGGCAGGAGCCTATACTGGTTTTACCAGTTCCAGCAGTCATCACATTGGGCCTTAGCTCCTATTCTTATTGAGACCCATTCTCAAACTTGTACTGAAGGGCCTCCAACGTGATGGCAGAAGACAAACAGCCCCAGATTGTCTTGGCACCCACCAGCCTCTCAAGTAAAGAGGTGCAAATCTTCAAAATTGGAGGCAGCAGGGAAGCTGAAGGCTAAAGCAAAGGCTCTATCTGGCAAGGCTCTGTCCAAGGCGGCAGAAAAAGAGGCTGCCAGGAGACATCAAACCTTAGAGAGGCAAATTTCAAAAGCTCAAAAAATGATTCCAAAAGAGATTAATCCTACTGCTACCTCCGAGAGCTCTCTATTCAGGCCTCAAATAATAACTACGGCTCAGGTCCACAGGCCTTTGTCCCCAGACGCGTTGTCCCAACAGAGGTCCATCAGACCCATGGTCCCAAATCCAAGTTCCAACTGGGTGGGTCCCCCTCCTGATCCTCAACCAGGACCCTCAGCCACATTCACTCCCATTGCTGCTGGTCTCCGTCCTGAGGCTTCTCAAGCTCTTGGACCGAAACAGCTGCAATCTATGCTTACTCAGGTTCTGGAAAGTATTGCCTCACTTCAGAGGCCCCAACCTTCGACCTCTTCTCAGCACCATTCTGAACCCCCAGATTACGCCTATTCCATTCCCTCTGATCAATCTTCTCATGATGGAGACTCATATTCTGATGTGGAGGAATCAGGGGAGCCTCCCTTGTCAGAAGATGAGGACCCACATCAGGAGTCCTCTCCCTTCGTAGGTCTATTTGATCCCACCCTGTTCAAATCTATTCTGTCCAAGGCCACAACTGTGTCCCAGATTGCGCCTGAGCAGGAACCACAACCTACCCCTTCCACCAGTCAGTCACCGAATCCATTGTTTTCTGAACCCACGGTGACCCAACAGCACATACTGTGCCCTCCCTTCTTTGTTAATACAGTAAAGAAAATGGGTGAACCTTGGCGCTTCTCCTGCTCCAGGCACCTCTGATAAAAAGCTCTTCAGTGTTGCCCCATCCTTAACCAACCTCCTGGAGGTGCCGACTATGGACACGTCTCTGACTCCCATTTTTTCTCCTTCCACCATTCCTGGGGATATGGCGGAAGCATTAAAAGCAGATGACAGAAAATCTTTCTTTACGCAGAGCACACCAGGCATCCGGCTGGGCAGTGAAGGCCTCCACCTCAGCTTCCTTCTTTTCGGGGTCTTCCATCATTTGGCTTTGAGAGCTTCAAGCCATGATTCCGCAAGATCAGGTGCACGCCCATCAGACATTGGGTAAGTTGTTGGCGACGGCTGAATACACGGCCGATGTCACACTACATGTTGCCAGATTTTCGGCCAGGGCAATCGCCGCTAATGTTTCTACTCGACGATTGCTGTGGCTGAAACAATGGCGGGCGGATTTAAAATCCAAATGGCGCTTGGCCACCGCTCCTTATTTCGGTGGTCAATTGTTTGGAGAAGCTCTTGATCCTTATTTGGTGGAAAACAAGGATAAGAAGAAAGTGTTAGCCCACCAAGCCAAGCGGGCGGATCGCAAATCTACCTCATTTTATCGCAAACAGACTTATCGCAACACTCCCAGCTCTGAATGGTCCCAGCCACAACGTTTCTTCCCTCTCAAGTCAGACCGTCAATCGGACTGCTTTGGTCCCAAACCCAGGCAACAACCTCAGTCTAAACGGCCCCTTCGAGGCACAGGGGGCCGTCCCTTCAGGAGAAACAAGTGACTCCAGGGAAGGACCCCCATAGATGGCAGGCTTTCCCTGTTTTCCCACAGTTGGGAAAGCATTACCACCGACGCTTGGGTTCTATCCACCGTAACAAACAGCCTGGCTCTGGAATTTCTCCAGACCGGCAGATCGGTTCATTCAGTGTCCGTCTCCCTCAAACCCATCCAAAAGAATCCTCATAAAGGAGGCCATTTCTCATCTTATAGACTTAAAAGCCATGGAACCAGTCCCATCCGATCAGAGGGGACAAGGTTTTTATTCGATACTCTTTGTAGTACCGAAGGCCTCGGGAGGATGGAGGGCCATTCTCGATTTGAAAAGGTTGAATTCTTACCTGGTTTACAGAAAATTCAAGATGCAAACGTTGCAGTCCATCTTGGCCAGTATAAGGAGGAACAATCTCCTAACATCGATCGACCTCATGGAGGCGTACCTGCACATCAATTCTTCCACAACATCGCAGATTTCTCAGATTCTGTTACAGATCCTGTCACTATCAATACAAAGCGCTTCCCTTCGGCCTGTCATCTGCTCCGAGGGTGTTCACAAAAATTCTGTCGGTTCTAGCCGCTCACCTGAGATTGGTTCCCATTCGGATTCAGTGCTACCTGGACGACATCTTTATTCAATCAGTGTCAGTTCAGGCAGTGAGGTCAGATGTAGCCCTGACCATCGAAGTGCTCCAGAACCACGGGTTTTCTGTGAATTTCCTCAAGAGCCAGTTGGTTCCATCCACATGGCTTCTTCATCTGGGAGCAGTGATAGATATAACACATTGCATAGTCTACCTGTCACTGGACTGCCAGATCAGTATCAGGACTCTGGTACGTCAGGTACAACACGCCCGGGTTGTTCCTCTCATTACTCTCTCCCAACTCTTAGGCAAGATGATCTCTTGCATTTCCATAGTACCTTGGGCCAGACTACATTCAAGGACCCTGCAATGGTTCCTCCTTCCCTTTCAAAGGCGAAAGCTCATCTCCTCCAGCAGGCCAGTGAGAGTGACACCTCCAGTATCAAACTTGCTTCGATGGTGGACGTCTCAGCCAGGGGCTCCAGGTTCAAGGAACCACCACTACCATCCAGGTTCAAAGATTGTTCTCACTACCGACGCCAGTCTCTTTGGATGGGGAGCTTACCTCTAGTCCCAGAGGGCTCAGGGTCACTGGTCCAGGGGGGACTTGCAGCACAGTATAAACTGGCTGGAGCTCAGAGCCATACACCTGGCATTGCGTCATTTCAGTCTCAGGGTGAGGGGTTGACACATTCTTGTCCTCATGGACAACATAGCAGCCAAAGCTCACATGAACCGTCAAGGGGGCACCTGGTCCAGGTCGCTGATGACGGAACCCAGACTGTTATGTTTATGGGAAGAAATCAATCTCTCCTTGATCAAGGCAGATCACATTTCGTAGGCGATCAACGAACAGGCGGATGCCCTCAGCAGGGCGACGGTAGACCACTCCGAGTGGCATCAGGACCCAGCGCTATTTGTGGAGCTAACGAGCAGGTTCGGTCAGCCAACTCTGGATCTATTCGCTTCTGCAGCGAATTCGCAACTACCAAGATTCTTTTCCTGTTTTCCATTACTGGGGACGGAGGGAATGGACGCCCTGCACATTCCGTGGCCCCAGGCCCTACTGTATGCTTTTCCACCTCTGCCTCTCTTGCCTGCGGTTATGCGCAAGATTCTGCGGGAGAGGGCAGAGGTCATTTTCATAGCTCTGCATTGGCTGAGGCGCCTGTGGTTTGCTGACCTTGTGAGTCTGTCTGTCTCAACACCATGGAGCATAGCGCTCAGTCAGGAAGTGCTCCAACACCCCGAGCCTCAATGGCTCCAGCTAACCATATGGCACTTGAGCGGTGACGTCTGATTCAGGAAGCTTATCCTATAAGGGTTATCGATATGATCCAAGCTTCAGAATAGGATTTATGACTCCACTTGGAGGACCAATAGGATTTATGACTCCACTTGGAGGAGCTTCTTTACTTGGGCTTCCAAAGATCATATCAATATGTCATCCCTCACGGTGCCACCGATCTTGGAGTACCTATTGGACAGGATCGACATGGGTCTCTCTCCAAGCACCATCAAGAGGCAGGTTGCAGCCCTCGCCACGGTGCTCTCATGTGAGGACTCTTCCCCTCTAGCTCATCACCCAATGATCTGTTCCTTTGTAAAAGGGGTAGTCAACACTAATCCTCCCACTATTCATAGGTATCCCTCCTGGGATCTTTTGCATGTGCTTCAGGCCCTTACTGGGTCGCCGTTTGAGTCCCTTAAGACTTGTGACCTGAGTCTTTTGTCCATGAAGGTAGCCTTCCTGGTGGCTGTGACTTCCGCCAGATGCATATCCGAACTGGCAGCGCTCTCTGTCAGGGAGGATCTATGCATTTTCAGATCGGGTTGTGTGACCCTTCGACTAGATCCAACATTCGTCCCCAAGGTGAACACCTTGTTTCCTCGTTCCCAGGAGGTGGTGTTGTCGTGTTTCTGTCCTCAGCCGTCTCATGTGGCACACCTTAGATGTGCGCAGAGTGTTACACATGCAAGTGGCACACCTTAGATGTGCGCAGAGTGTTACACATTTATATTAGGAGGACCGTTGCCTTCCATAAGTCGGAGGCGCTTTTCATTTTCTTCCATCCTTCTTTTATGGGATGAAAAGTCTCGTCATCCACCATTGGCAGGTAGATCAAGGCCTGTATTGCCAAGGCATACCATTCTCAGTCCTTGCCCATTCCTTCCTGTATCACTGCTCATTCCACCTGCAGTGCTGCAACTTCTGCAGCCTGGGCCACTCAAGTGCCTGTCAGGGAGATCTGCAGAGTGGTGACCTGGTTCTCGCCCTCCCCATTTATACGTCACTACAAGATCGATAAGTTTGCATCTGCTGATGCTTCTTTTGGCCGTACGGTGTTGCAAAGGGTTGTGTCATCTGCAGAATCACATGCCCTGACTGTTCCCCCCCTTAGACAGATGGGCTTTGGTATGTCCCAATCCGTGGATTATCCATCCTCATGCTGGAGAAGAGGCGTTGTCTTACCTGAACGCCTTTTCCCAGCATGTTGATGGATAATCCACTCCCACCCTTTAGTGACTGTCAGGTCCTGTGTCAGAGGTCAGGGAACCAACGCGTCTGACTTCGTCTGTTGCTTCGCCTTCGTCGGAACTGGGACGGCATGACCCGGCAAGAGGCATGGCTAACTCTCAGACTTAGTCTATTGGGTAGAAGGGACTTCAGGAAACCCAATCCGTGGATTATCCATCATCATGCTGAGAAAAGGCGTTCAGGTAAGACAATGCCCCATCTCTTCTTTTTCCAGATCACCTATTGCATCCATAACAGTTTTCCTCTTTAAGTCACAGTAGTACTTATTCATATTCAGTGTTGCTAAGCCCTTCTTAAGTTGATCTATTTTTTTTAACAAAATTTTATTAAATTTATATAAGTGAGGAAAAATAGGAACAATACAGGTATGGTAAAGGGAGGGGTAAAAGGAAAGGGGGAGGGGAAGGAAATAAGGAATTAGGGTAAAATAAGGATAGGTATAATCACATATTTCAACAAACAAGCAACCGTCCAGATCATAATAATAAGTAAATATCATATTCAACCATTTTTAAGAAAGCTTAAACTGTAACATATTAAAAACAATTAGTAAACAAATACGTTGATCTATTAAGTAAACACTACTAATAAAATCTCAAAAAAAATAAATCCTAACAATCAAAAGTAACAAATGAAAATCAGTAAATCAGGAAAAGTAATCGTATCATCAAAATGTTAGTTAGAACTCGATTAAAAATCAGTCAACTATTCTAAAATATTGAATCCTTCAAATTCTAACGTGTCTCTAACCGTTGATAAAAATTTTCCCAAGTTCTAAAATAAATTGAGTCATCTTTTTCTTTCATTTCTAATGTTAGTCTATCCATTTCTGCATACTCTAAAATTTTGGTAATAATAATCTGGTCAAATGGTAGATTCTTTTTTTTTCCAAAATTGGGCAAATACTATCCTTGCAGCAGTTAAAACATGCAATATCAAGTAGTCATTCTTTTTGCCATAATTAGGTCTTAATATTCCTAACAAAAACATTTCTGGTTTAAATTCTATTTGTAGTTTCATCATCTTTTCCAACTATCTATGGATCTTAGACCAATATTTCTTAGCGATAGGGCATGTCCACCAGGCATGGTAATAAGTGCCTGGCTGTTGTTTACATTTCCACAAATATCCAAGACATTTTTAAACACTTTCGCTAAGCGAACTGGTGTCATATGCCATCTATAAAACATCTTATATAAGTTTTCTTTATATGCTACCGCTTTTGTAAGCTTAATATTTTTATCCCAAAGTTTTTGCCAGTCTTCCAAATCTATAGAATATCCAAAGTTCTTTGCCCATACTATCATTGTTTCTTTCACTTGTTCTTCTTCCATCTTCCAGTTTAAAAGAAATTTATAGAGTTTTCTAATCAAATTCTCATCTGTTTTTAACAAAATTTTATCCAATGGGGTCTGTTCTTTGTAGGAACCTGTCAATTTTATATCTTTTTCGTATCTTGTTTGAATTTGCAAGTAGGATCACCATGTCAAGTCAATACCTTGTAATTGTAAAGTTTGCCTGTCCTTAAGTTTTCCCTCTTTGTCTAAAATATCTTTATAACTAACCAGTTTGTCGTAATTAATCAGATTTGGATAGCAAATGCTTCCATTGTTGAAAGCCACTCAGGTATTTTCATGTATATTTTATGTTTAATTTTCTCCCATTCTGAAAGTAGTATGTTTCTTATCGCATGATTTTGAAAGTACTTATGTGCTTTAGATTTCTCGTACCATATAAAAGCATGCCAACCTAGCTGAAGGTCATGTCCCTCTAAATAAAGCAATCTTTTATTTCTCAATATAATCCATTCTTTAAGCCAAAGCAAAATAGCCGCTTGATAGTAAAGTTTCCAATCTGGAAGTCGAAAGCCCCCTCTATCCTTAGATTCTTGTAACAATTTACATTTGATTCTCGCTTTCTTTTTTTGCCATATAAATCTTAGAATCATTGCATTTAAATCATCAAAAAAATTCTTAGTAAGTTTAATAGGCACTGTTTGAAATAAGAAAATTAGCTTTGGTAAAATGTCCATCTTAACCGTCGCTATTCTTCCTAAAAGTGATAGTTGAAGATTTTCCCATCTTTCCAAGTCTATTTTTATTTGTTTCATTAATCTCTCATAATTATCTTCTTTTAGTGTAGTATATTTCACCGTTAAATAAATACCCAAATATTTAACTTTTTTAACTATTTGAAGATTTGTCATGTTAGCGAGTTGGGTTTTCTGTTTATCTGTTAAGTTTTTTGTTATTACTTTAGTCTTTTCCCTGTTTATTTTCAGACCAGCCACTTCTCCAGATTTCTCAATTTTCTGCAGGAGTTTATCAGCTGTTTGCAATGGCTCCTCTAGAATGAAGACCAAGCCATCCGCAAAGGCCTGTAGTTTATATTTCTGGTCTTTAATCTCCAGATCTTTAATTTCTGTATCTTGTCTAATATTTCTTGCCAGAACCTCTAATGTAAGAATAAACAACAGAGGGGACAATGGGATCCCTGTCTAGTGCCTTTTTTAATCTCAAATCCATCTGTGTAATCTCCATTTAAAAGTATTCTTGCTGTTTGTTTCTTATAAATTGCTTGAATTGCTTTGTTAAAATTTTCACCAAAGTCCATTTCTTGGAGTTCTTGAAACATAAATTGCTAATTTAGGTTGTAAAAGGCTTTTTGTGCATCAAGGAATATAAGTGCCATCTGGTTCCCTGGATGAATTTCATAGTACTCCAAAACATTTAAAATAATCCTCAAATTGTTCTTTATCTGTCTTTTTGGTAGGAAACCATTTTGGTCTGGGAGTATAAATTCATTCAAAAAATTTTTCATTCTTTCTGCCATTATTGCAATAAAGATTTTGTAATCCACATTTAGTAGTGATATTGGTCTGTAATTTTTAATTAGAGTATGATCAGTATCTTCTTTAGGTATCAAAGTAATGTTAGCTTCAGTCCATGAATCTGGTATTTTTGTCTGTGTAAAAACTTCATTACATAAGTCTTTCAAGGTTGGAGTTATAGTATCTTGTAACGCTACATAAAATCTTTCTTTTGCTTTTTTATTGCCTCTGTAATCTCCATCATTGAAACATTCTCGTTTAATCTCTGGCGTTTATTCTCAGGAACCTGTGGGAGATTTGCTTCTTTTAAATAAGCCTGAATTACATCTTTAGAAACCGTCTCCGCCTTATACAGTATCTCATAATACTCCTTCATAATTTTTTTCATTAAGTCATTGTGACATTGTAGGTCACCGTCCGTATCCCGTAGCTTAGTTATTAATCTTTTTTCTCTCTTTTTAATCTATATGCAAGCCATCTCCCAGGTTTATTGGCATTTTCAAAAAAGTTCTGTTTGGACCTTTTAATCTGTTGTGCCATTGTATTTGTCTCAAGTAAGTTTAACTTATGTTTTAATAGTTCCATTTGTATTTTTAACTTTTTCTTTTGAGGGTCTAATTGTAATTCAGCTTCCAACAAACTAAGTTGTTCTTTCAATCTATGTTGAGCAAGTTTCTTTTCCTTATTCTTTTTAGCAAGATAAGTTATGGCCAAACCTCTAAAATATGCTTTTGCCGTGTCCCATACAGTTTGAATAGAAGTTTCTTCTTTTTTATTGACTTTAAAAAAGGACCATCTTGGTCTTTTCTTAAGTCCTTTCCAGATCATTTTCATTGAATTATGGTCTGCCCAAATATTAGATTCTATTTCAATTTCTTGTATCATGGCCTTTAAGTCCAAAGAAGTCCATATCATGTCAATTCTTGACCACGATTTATGTCTGTTAGAATAAAAGGTGTATTGTGCTTTTTCTGGGTACATCTCTCTCCAAATGTCCTGTATACAGAGTTCATCTTTCATTCTTAGAAAAGATTTAGGTAAAACATTGCTTCCTTTTTTCCCCTGTTTGTGACTTTTATAGTCCCGTACTGAATCAACAATTGCATTAAAGTCTCCAAATATACATAAGCTATGGTAGTTTGAGTCCACAAGTTTATCATATAATTGCTGAAAGAATTGATCTTGTTTCTCATTGGGAGCATATATCGCCACCATCAATATTTGTTTTTGATTCCATGTAATCTCAACCATCAGTATTCTTCCCTCTTCATCAGCATAGATTTGCTTTGGATTCCTCTTTTCTTTTGTGATGCCAAGGAAAAATAAAGTTTGCCAAGTTTTAATTGTTCAAGTATTCTAGAATGTTGTAACTTAATGTGTGTCTCCTGGAGACAAATTATATCCATTTTTAACTTTTATAGCCTGTGAAATATTTTACTCCTTTTTGATGGGGAGTTAAGACCATTTATATTTATTGAAAGAATTCCAATTTCCTCCATAGTTTCAATTGTGTCGAGATCTCAATTTTCTAGAAGAGCTTATCTGTCTCTGATCTTTAGGCCTCACATCTTCCTCTGGTTGAGTCTTTTTAGGCGCATCTTCCTCCGTTTGTTTTGATGTTCCTGCAGTCGTTTCCTCTGGTTTCTTAGGTTCCGCCTCACTCTCTCCAAGAAGTCTCTATGATTATTAAAGAAATCCTCTGCTTGTTGTGGGGTATTCAATCTATATCTTTTTGTGTCCCAAAAAATTAATAGTCCTTCTGGGACCAACCATGTGAAGTTCACTCTTTTACTGATCAATTTCCTCGTTAAGAATTGGTATTCTCTTCGAGTTTCTCTAATTCTTCTTGGGATCTGTTTGAGAACTACCAAATCTTTATATTTCAGAGGTTGGTCCCTCACTAAAGTTGATCTATTTTTGATATCTCTATTTGTATGACTGCAAAATAAGTCAGACAAGTACAGCAACAGTATGTATATCCTTATTTTTTTCCTGAGAACTATGTTTGTATAGAGAGTTGTGGGATAGTGAATATTGTGTGATCCAGTATTCTGGCAAACAGAAAATTATCCCATCCAGCAATTATGGTATGATAAATTTATATACTTATACCATGTTTCTTCTTGGTTTGTTTTATAGTCACTAGCAGTATATTGAAATAAAGCTAAGCAGATCACTAATTTTCATGAAAAATTTTCATTTTTCATGAAAACTCTTATAGGAGTATACAAAGTAATTAGCTTCTTCATGATGTATTACGGGCTCCCTTATAGTCCTAAGACATGATTTGTTTAAACCATTGTGTTGTGGCAGTAAGCCAAAATAATTAATAATATTACAGGTAGTTTTCAACTTAAGACCTTTTGTTCAGCAACCATTCAGAATTACAGCAGTGCTACATGAAGGGATTTAAGATCTATATCCGAAGTATTGGGTATAGCATGAGGTAAAGTGCTCCCATGGTTCTGTAGTTGCAATTCGGGTGCCTGGCAATGTACCTGCACTTACAGCTGATCTCAGGGATGCTACAATTGCTTCCCTGCATATTTTGCTCATCCCTCCTACCCCACTGGGTTTCTTGTGCCTACTTCCTGGACATGCTTCCCATCCTGCTAGGTCCTACAATCTTGGGCCTCTCCCTACTCCGTCATGCCTTGCTCTAGTTAACTCTTCTGAAGACTAAATTTCCAAATTAGCACCCAGCCATTGTCACATTATGCAGGCTTTTATAGAAACTGTCTTGCATCATTCTGGAAGCAGCCACCATTCTTGCAATTTCTTAGAAGAGTTCAGTTTTCTGCACGTGAATGGTGCCTACCTACAGAATAGTGTGGGTTACCTTTGCAGGATGGTTGCGCATTGCACCGACTGGGTGCTTTTTTGAAAAGCAATCTTTGGAAGAGGCAAGTGGAGCAAGGTGTGATGGGGCAGGGAAGAGGATCAAGGCCTGCAGGGAAGCTATGCAAGGAGTGACTTGAGGGGAAGGCCCTGAGAGGTGTGGCACAAGCCATATGTGAGCTGGGGGGGTGTGCCAGCCACAGTGTGGGCCTGGTCTGCTACAAGTCTCCCAGGGCCTCTCCCACCTCCTTAAGCATCCTGTGCTGCTCTTAATGACCTGTACAGTTGCTTAATGACTGCAATGGAGTGAGCTGGGTTTATGAACTTTGAGTGAGGTGATCATATGAGTGCCTCACTTAAAATCCACAAAAACTTATGACCATAATTCCATGCTCAATTGTGGTCATATGTTGAGGAGAACCTGTAGAACTTAGGAAAATAATGAACCTAATCTGTGTTTCATTCATCTTGAACAGTTTAGTTTAAAGGATAGCATTGTTGCTTCCTGTTCCGGCCAGCAGCGTCATCGGCTGGGAGACTTGGGATGCCGAGCTCTTCAGCTGAGTTTCTTCTTGTTTGGGGACTCTAAATGGGCCAGAAGCCGCCCCGGAGAGGTGGCACTGAAGAAAGGTACTTCCAGGGACCTAGGAGAGACGGCGGTCTCTCGGATCGGTCCAGGAGAAGCCTCCCAGAAACCAACAGAAGAAAGGCTAGCTAACTCTTTGTCTAGTCATAGCTGTAAGCTATGGAAGTCAAGAAGCTCTGTTTAAACTGATTGTAAACAGTGTCTTTGAAGCTGGGTAAGAAATTTTTTTCTCTATCCTACTTATTTTCCTGGAAAAAAAAAAGAACTCCCAAGAAGCAAAAATACCTCCAAGAGTGAAAAAAGGGGAGGGATTTTCCCCCCTTTTTTGGTCATTGGAAGCAGCGAATTTAACTCTTTAAGGAGAAAAAGAAAACTGAAAAATGATCCAATACTGACATCTACTGGTGGATGAGGAGCTATAAAGCTTTTGACTGTGGCTTTTAAAATCTTAGTAAATATAGCTGCTTAGAGAAAGCAATATTTACAGAAACAATGGATATTTTACAAGAGGAAATATATGATATGCTGCAATCCATTCAAAAGACAATGATTTCAAACCACAAAGAAATACAAAACAACTTTGCAAATATAAGTCAACTTATCTCCAATTTAAGCTTACTTCAAAGAAATCCTCAGGAGAATACAGCAGAGTTGATGGAATATAAATCAGAGGGAAAGGACTTAAAGATGGACTTTTACAAAAAAGAAAACTATGATTTAATTCAAGTGGAAGGAAAGTCAACTTATATTTCAACATCACAAAACAAATTGGATGACAACAGAAGGGATTTTAATGGAAAGAAGGGTACAAGTGCTCAGGACAGAGATGTTGATTTACTTTCCACACCTACAGGAACGCCTATGATCGTATGGGAAAACCTTTGGATCCAGCAAAGTATATTGATCAAGAAGAATTCTGGGCAAAGAAAAGAGATTAAGGGAAAAAAAATGATGGGACATATCAGAGAGAATATTTAAAAAAGAAACGTGTGTTTGAATATGGTTAAAGAAATAGAAAAAATTTGTAACAAACCATTTTAAGAGGGATGAAATGCTTTAGATACTTAAACGTGACTGAATTCAAGAAAAGTACATATATATATATAAGTGAATTAGAGTTAAGGGATTAGATGATTAGATTTATTTGAATAGAATGTCTAAAGATTAAATATATTCTTAACTATGATTAAAAAGAATAAGAAATTTGAGAAAATAAATACTAATAATCTAGGAGGGATATATATTCTAAGTATTATATTACTTCTCATGTTTTGTTATTACTGCTTTCCTCTCCTCCTTTTTACTTGTTTAAAGAAAATAAATGTATTAACATGATGATGATTGTGTAGGAATATTGGAATACTTTTAAGAAAGATGAAATGTTTTAGATATTTAAAGGTGACTGAACTCAAGAAAAGTATATATAATATATATAAAATGTTTTGAATTAGAGTTAAGGGATTAGATGATTAGATTTATTAAATAGAATGTTTAAAGATTAAATATATTCTTAACTATGATTAAAAAGAATAAGAAATTTGAGAAAATAAATACTACCAAGCCAGGAGGGATATATATTTTAAGTACTATGTTATTTCCTCTGTTCTGTTATTACTGCTTTCTTCTATTCTCTTTTATTTTTTATTTTATTTTACTTTTTTATTTTATTTTTCTTCATTCTTTCTCTTTTCCCCTCTTTTTTTTACCAATATATTTAAAACTTAAGAAACATAAAAATGCGAGATGGCTTATATGGAAAAAATAGAATCAACTTTGTCAATGTAAATGTAACTAACTGTCACCAGTAAAAACTACTTAGAATTTGGTGGGAGAAATAAACTAAAATATGGACTGTAACAGGATTGATGATAAGGCAATTCAAATGAATGGAAAGAAAAGAATGCGTTAATATGATTATTTTTTAGGAATATTGGAAAAAATATATACCAAATTGTCACTTATTAAAACAATAAGAATTATATTAATATAATGTTTGCAAAAAAGGATGCAGGGAAAGAGGAAAATAAACAAAATTAATATATGAAATACAGACTATAGAAATTAATTGTTAAGGATTGTTTTTACAAATGTAACCCAGACATCACACTGTTTACCAACTATTGTGACTTATGTTTGTGCAAAAAAATTAATAAAAAATATAGAAACTAAAAAAGCATTGTTTATTTGCTAGATGACTAAGGCTTTCTCCAACTTCCCTATATGCCTTCTTGGCAAAAAGAAAAGATACAAAACCAGACTTTCAGCTCCTTGGCCAGATTGGTCAAAGGAAAAGACTTTATCCTTCAGTGCAAAATATGTAGGACAATAGTCAAAAAGATGTGTGCAATAACTTAGAAATTAAGCTTTATGCTATTTTGATCAGCATATTAAAATCTGTTAGAATGAGATAAAGAAGTTGTACTATAGAAAAATAGTAATCTTATTTAATTGTAATGGGATAGGTAATCTAGTGTTCCTCATGCTGTAATTCTTGTATAAGAAATCTAAATGCCACTCTTGCAATTTAGCCTTCAAAGTTTAAACAACCAACTCTATTTAGAAATGGGTTGCATGCCAACAGTTAAAGCACTGCCATATAGGGTATGGCAAAACCAGTAGTTTTGCAATTAGATCATGATAAACTTGTTCAGCTTTACTATCACAAGTACATATTAGGTTTTCTCTTGTTCACTTACTCAAACACACACAATTATTTTGTATTTTTGGTTTTCTTTTACATTTTAGCTTTCTGTAGCAGGAACTTCCACTATAGGTTGCAAATGAAAGAACGGTCACAGTTTATTAATCATGTTGTAGAACTAGTTTATACAAAAACAGAGGTGTTTGCTGATAAGGGTAATGTCTGTTTTAATATAAATATTATATATGTTTGTGTGCTTTTCAAAAATTTAAGTTCATTCCACTTCAAGGCTAACAGATTCAAAAGTATTTTTTTAACCCCAGATACAGTTACTAAATCAATTATATATAATCTTGTGAATGTGCTTTCCCTCTTGTTCATTAACTCTAAGTTATGGCTAGGAGGTTTGGTATCCTTGAAATTCTATGTACATATTACTTTTTAGACAAACCAATAATATCTTGAATCTTGCTAATGAATCAGTATGTTTACAACAGTTCTGAATTTTCAGTGCTATTTGTTATATCATTGATTTTAAATGCTTCAAAGAGAGACATAAATGTATGTTCAAGCCTTAAGTAGCTTTAATGAGATATGCCAGTACAACATTTGATAAAAGTATTTATTGGGTTCATTTTGCATAGAAATTGGTAAACTGTCTCGAATGTATTCTTTTTATGAATTAGATTCCTGTAATATTAGAATTTATTGACCCTAGCCCTAACCCATACAACAAGTTGCTTAAGTACTTATGATTGTAAAATTAGAAAATTAATAAAATATTTATATAAAAAAAAGAAGAATGTATTGATTGGGAATATTTGAGCCAAGTAAGTGGAACCATGAGTAGAATTTCTCTTCTGCCTTGTCGTAATACACAGATACTCATTTTTTCATCGAAAACCATATTTTTTAGGTTTTAGACAGCAAATATGTGTAACTTCCTTTTCTGTCAAAAGCCATTAAGGAAAAGGGAAAAAGAGGCTAATTCTATGATAAATTTTTGCAGGATATAATGCTGTCATTTTACTATATAGCGTTCAATCACTCTTATTTTTTAAAAAAGGTTGCTGTGCACTACCAATCATACATATTATTTATAGATCCCCAGTTCATGGTTTTACTTTTTAATTGTAGTAGAACTAATCTTTTAATATCTTTGAAATTTTCAACCTATTTTGTTCTAGGATGTTCAGAAGGAGAGAGAAACTCATAATTACCTCACCAAGGAAACAATCAAGGAAAAAGTCCAAATATACAATTCAGATGTTACTGACAAGCTAAAGATGACATTGGTAAGCTTTTTATATACAGTGTTTAGTATGATTAGGTAGCATATCTGTTTGGGACAGAAGTGTTAGTCTTGCCTTCCTGAAGTCAGTACTAGATGTGAGTATCAATGCTATAAATTATGGCAAGTAAATTATATATTGCATAAAATATTTCTTAGCATTCACCTCGCTTTGCAAGAATTCATATTACTAGACATGATTATAGCTTGTCAGACACAGACAGGCAAAGGAAGATGGGATGCACTGGAGAAAAAGCAAATGTGGGACTGTTGTTCATGTGGTCTCTGTGTATTACAGTTTACTGTACTTATTCAGTCACAACTGAAGTATACAAATACTGAGCTACATTTTGTGGCTCTGAATGTTCCTTCTCACTGTGCATGCTTAAAGGATTTAGAAATATAAATCTCTGATTTTTGTGATTGCAATTTAGTCACATTAAGGTGAATATTAAGAAAACATGTTCTTTTTCCATTTGAAATGCTGGTGCTTGCTGAACTGTGGTTTTTATAGTATTAAACTTTATTGTATTATTGCTCTTTTTTGTTATTGTGTTTACTGTTTGCCTTTTGTGAATTGTTTGTGCATTGTACATCCTAACTTTCTTATGATTTGAATATACAAGTCCAGCAATAACTATCCACCATCTGACAGATGCCCTCTGTGTCTTGTGTGTTTGAGCAAGGAGTGTTTAATAAATTATAACATCATTCATAATGCAATTACTCTACTTTTGTCAAAGACTTTCTGTGAGGTCATGCACTATAGCAGTTATTGTGGCTGCGAGACCTGATCAGTACCAAAGAATAATCAGTTTAATTGTTACATTTTTATTGTGCCTTTATTATTTTATAAGTAATTCAAACTCCTTCCTCTTCCTATTTTCCCCACAACAAAACCCTGTGAGGTGGGTTGGGTAAAGAGAGTGATTGACCCAGAGTCACCCAGCTGGCTTTCATGCATAAAGCAGTGTTAGAACTCAGTCTCCTGGTGATCGGCCCAAAATCACGCAGTTTGCTTTCATCCCTAAGGTAGAATTAAAACTCACAGTCCCCTGGTTATGTTAACCAGACTTATTCCACATCTTGCATAAGATCATTCAATTTGGATAAGGGTACCATTAACTGCAGCTTTTAAAGTCATTTTTCTGGCATACATTATACAACAACCTAGTCCTAGCTGTTGATTTTGATTTGGTTGCATTGATTGTTCTTTTCTATCTCAGGTAAGCATAGATTGCTAGTTATCTTTATGCATGGTGCACAGAGACCTCAACATAAATTTAGGTTGCTTATTTGTAACTGTGGACTTGGATTCTTCATGTATTCATATGATTCTCCCTACATTCCTCATGCAGACATTTAGATGTTTACCTGTGAGTGATTACGGTGACTTCATGGTTACAATGTGCAGTGGGAAGGACTCTTAAGGGCCTATGAAAGTGCAGAACAAATTTAGAATGTTCTGATGATATCTGCTCAGAAATCTCATATGTGCAAATGCCTAGAAGACTGTTCAATTGCAATTATAAATGGCGGTTTGCTTGTTCAGCAACCTTTCAACTTAATGGTGCTGAATGAGCGGTACCACTTAGAGAGGGCTGTAAAGCACTATGAAGTGGTATATAAGTCTAAATGTTATTGCTGCTAAGTGCTACTTATGGCCAGTTCTCAAACCAGCTATCATAGATCCCCACAGTTATGTGATCACAACATGGGTTCTCAATATCCAGCTTGCAATTATGTTCTTTTAGTATCCTGCAGTCATTTGATCACCATTTGCAATCTTCACTGCCAGTTTCTGACAAGCAAGTCAATAAGGAAGTCAGCAGGATATCATAAATGGTGGTCACAAGACATTGTGCTTAATAATGGTGATTAACAGTGGCAACTGGAAGTGTCAAAATTTCTATTGCTAAGCAACATGATAGTAAAGCACAATGTCATGCGACTGCACTGCTTTGCAATTGAAATTCTGACACTTCCAGTTTCTACTGTTAACTGAGCATTATTACCTGTACTGGTAAACAATCTGTACTTACCTAAGTATTGGGGGGAATAGCAATCTGATTATTTGCTGAGTTTTTATTTCTTTTCCCCTGTGCCATCTAAAGCATGTACATGAAAATGTATCTGTTCGCCATTTTGTTATAGAACACATGAATATGATTTCATTGTTATATGCATGTGTATGTTTTACTTATAGAACGCAAGCGGAATATACACTGGTTTCATAAAAGTTCAGATAGAACTTTACAGACCTATCACTCTGCAGTCTTCTGTGAATGTAGGGAAGCATCTCAACAGCAATGAAACAACTTTTTATTTGCCTAATGGCTATATGAACACTCTTCATATCAGCAGTACTAACACAGTCCGTGAAGTTATTGAGGCCTTGCTCAAAAAGTTTCTGGTGGCTGATAATCCTGCCAAGTTTGCACTTTATAAACAATGTCATAAGGAAGATCAAGGTATGCAAATAGATTTTTTCTGAGTTGTAAGTTGATTAAAGAAAAAGATTTTGATGCTAATTTTGTTCTTTTATGACTTTGACATAGTAGAATTATTTCTGAGACATTGTATGTTGGAAAATAAATTTATTTGACAAACTGATCATATTTCTAATAAAATATCAAAAACTATTAAAATAGCAGAAATTAAATTTCCCTTTTTGAACTCTTTCATGCATATGTATGATAAATTTCAGCTGAATAGAATCTTTGAACAACTTTAATGTTTTATTTGGTTCTACAGCCAGCATGCAGAATCTTACATACTTGTGTGAACCAGGAAATTAGGGGTATTAGTGTCACAATGAATTGAATTTTGAACAAATTTGATTTGATACTTGTTCTAAAAGCTATTAATAGTTTGGTCGAATTAGGTGATGTCAATTTAATGTTTGCTAGTTTAAGGAGAGTACATTTGGGATAAAGTCAGTAATTTTATCTTGGCTTCATAAAGATATTACTTGTTCTTCAGAATAACTGATTTAATCCATGCTGAGTCATTGTTTATGTGTAGCCATAATAATCATGGTTTCAATTTCCAAGCCTGTAGCAAATAAATCTCACTTCAGGGTTGCTTGTTTGCTTTTGTTAGTTTCTTTCATAAGCTTAGTACTCTATTCAAAAGTTCCTACCGTCATTGTGAGGCTGATTAATGGCCTTGATTGTGGTTTGTGAAGTCTAATATAAATAGCTTTATAAACCATGATTTGGGAACTCTAATTTCAGAGTGCATGTTTTTTTTTCTTGTAGCACTTTTGAATTATGAGATTTAGCTATTGATTGCTAATTAGCATTTTACATTCTAAGTGAGTTTACATTTTCCTTGTATTGGAAAACCTGGCAATACCTAGCTATCTGATAGTCCAACTAATATTGACTTTTCACTCACTCACTTGTATATTTTCTGACATGTTCAGAAGTGGTTACTGGGGCTTATGTTGTCAGTAAAACAAGTTCAAGTACCGTAAATGCCGGCGTACAAGGCGACCCGGTGTATAAGACGACCCTCGTCTTTATAGCCAAGCTGCATTCCTAGAACGTCGTCTTATACGCCGGAAACTACCAGTATTTCCGGTGTATAAGACGACTCGGCGTATAAGACGACCCCCGTCTTTGGCGCCGATTTCAGCGCTCGCGGAAGTTGCCTTATACGCCGGCATTTACGGTAACTTTATCTTTGGCTGGTGCTGTGAACAGGTTCCCAAGACACCAGAGAATCTGATAGAAAAAGAGGGAGACCTATCAGAAGAAGAGCTGAAGAAAAAAACTCCATTAAGGATCTTGCAAGATAGTTTTATCAAAGCAATTTTATGTTTATTGTCAGGAATATTTATGTGGAGTACTATAATAATAATAATAGTAAAGTTGGAAGGGACCTTGGAGGTCATCTAGTCCAACCCCCTGCTCGGGCAGGAAACCCTACACCATTTCAGACAAATGGCTGTCCAGTCTCTTCTTAAAAACTTCCAGTGTTGGAGCATTTACTGCTTCTGGAGGCAATCTGTTCCACTGATTAATTGTTCTCACTGTCAGGAAGTTTCTCCTTAGTTCTAGGTTGCTTCTCTCCTTGATTAGTTTCCACCCGTTGCTTCTTGTCCTGCCTTCAGGTGCTTTGGAAAATAGCTTAATTCCCTCTTCTTTATGGCAGCCCCTGAGATATTGGAATACTGCTATCATGTCCCCCTTGTCCTTCTCTTCGTTAAACTAGACATACCCAATTCTAGCAACCGTTCCTTATATGTTTTAGCCTCCAGTCCCCTAATCATCTTTGTTTCTCTTCTCTGTACTCTTTCTAGAGTCTCAACATCTTTTTTACATCGTGGTGACCAAAACTGGATGCAGTATTCCAAGTGTGGCCTTACCAAGGCATTGAAGAGTGGTATTAATACGTCCCGTGATCTTGATTCTATCCCTCTGTTAATGCAGCCTAGCACTGTGTTGGCCTTTTTGGCAGCTGCAGCACACTGCTGGCTCATATTTAAGTGATTGTCTACTAGGACTCCGAGGTCCCTCTCACAGTTACTACTATTGAGCATGGTGCAACCTATGCTGTACTTGTGCATTTGGTTTTTCTTGCCTAAATGTAGAACCTTGCTTTTTTCACCATTGAATTTCATTTTGTTAGTTAGTGCCCAGTGTTCAAGTCTGTCCAGATCCTTCTGTATTTGAAGCCTGTCTTCTGGAGTGTTGGCTATTCCTGCCAGCTTGGTGTCGTCTGCAAATTTGATGAGTTCCCCATCTATCCCTTCATCCAAGTCATTGATGAAGATGTTGAAGAGTACTGGGCCCAGAACAGAGCCCTGGGGCACCCCACTACACACTTCCCTCCATATAGATGCAGTTCCATTGAGGACCACTCGCTGAGTACGGCCGTCAGCCAGCTACGGATCCATCTGGTGGTGGTTCTGTCTACCCCACATTTTTCTATCTTGTCAAGTAGTAGGTTGTGATCTCCTTTATCAAATGCCTTACTGAAGTCCAAGTAAATTATGTCCACAGCATTCCTCTGATCCACTAATTTTGTCACTTGGTCAAAGAATGCAATAAGATTTGTCTGGCATGATCTATTTTTGACAAACCCATGTTGGCTTTTAGTACTGACTTTGTTTGCCTCTAGGTGTTCGTTGATTCGGTGTTTGATTATCTTTTCCAGGATCTTCCCAGGTATTGAGGTCAGGCTGATAGGTCTGTAATTCCCTGGATCCATTTTTTTTCCTTTTTTGAGGATGGGAACTACATCATCTCTTTTCCAGTCCTCTGGTAGTTCCCCTGTGTTCCAGGATCTTTGAAAAATATAGTTCAGTGGCTCCGATATTACATCTGCCAGTTCCTTGAGAACTCTGGGGTGTAATCCATCTGGTCCTGCCGATTTGAACTCATCTAGGCTGGACAGGTGCTCCCTAACCATTTTCTTGCCTATCTTAACTTGTGTTTCTGTTTTTTTTTTTATGGCACTATTTTTGATAGGTTGGTCTGTTTTTTCCCTTTGTGTAAAGACAGATGCAAAAAATGAGTTAAATAGTTCTGCTTTCTCCCTGTTGCTTGTCACCTTCTTGCCACTTCCACCCACTAATGGACCAATCATTTCCTTCACTTTTTTCTTGTTTTTTTACATGTTGAAAGAAGCTTTTTTTGTTATTTTTGACTTTGGTCGCAAGCCTTAGTTCATTTTGAGCCTTGGCTTTCTTCACTTCATCTTTGCAGGCTCGGGCTATTTGCTGATATTCTGACTAGCCATTTTATCTGTAGCTGCCAAAAGGCAGAATCTGCCTGACAGCTAGCTTTTTTCTATGGGAGGAATAGTGGCCTCATAAAAAAGGTGAGGTGACTTTTCTAAGAGTAATCTGGATTGCTGTCAGCCTTTTGAAGGAGACCGGATCAGGAAATACACTTTATTGTTCAAGGACATAGCAAATACTTTCTCTCCTCCTTACATGAAAGAGAATCAAGTTGGGGCCTTCTTTTTTTATTTTTTTATTTTTATAAATATTTTTATTGAGTTTTATAAAGGTAATAAAGCGATAGGGTCAAAAAGGATAAGACAAAGGGAAATATACAAAAAGGTTAGACCAGGGGAAAGGGGTAACACAAAAGTGGGATTAATCCCACAAAACAACATCGCTTCAGCAAGTCTACCAGTCCGGGCTTATATATTAAATCTTAATAATTACTCTATTATTAAATAACTTTCAATATAATCATGTAAATAACAAATTAGTCAATAGCTCTCATTCATTTCGCTACTTAACAATGCTTAGAATTAATTAACTATAATAACTTTAAAATAATAATATATTACATATTAACTATAATTTACCATATTGTTTAAGATCACAAATATACAAAGAGAAAGAAGAAAAAGAAGAAATAAGAACAAGTTCATACAAATAATCATGGAATATAAATACAAATTATCAATTATCTCTTTAAATTTCATAACCTTTTCTCATTCTAACATGTTTCTAACCAATAATAAAAATTTCCCCATGTTTTAAAATAAATTGTGTCTTCTTTGTCTTTCATTTCTAAAGTCAATCTATCAATTTCTGCACATTCGAGTATTTTTGTTATTATAATCTGGTCAGATAGTAAATTTTCATTTTTCCAAAATTGGGCAAATATTATTCTTGTGGCTGTCAACAAATGCAATATTAAATACTCATTCTCTTTTCCATAATTCAAACCTAATATTCCTAACAAACAGAATTCTGGTTTAAATTCTATCTGTATTTTAATCATCTTTTCTAGCCACATGTGAATCTTAAACCAAAACTTTTTAGCATTAGGACATATCCACCAGAGATGGTAATAAGTGCCTGGTTGTTGTTTACATTTCCAACACATATTTGATACATTTTTAAACATTTTCTCTAATCTAACTGGTGTCATGTGCCATCTATAAAACATTTTATATAAGTTTCCCATATATGCAGCTGCTTTAGTAAATTTAATATTTCGGTCCCATAGTTTTTGCCAATCTTCTAAATCTATAGAATAATCAAAATTCTTTGCCCACACTATTGTTTCTTTCACTTGTTCTTCCATCTTCCAATTTAGCAGGAATTTATAAAGTTTCTTAATCAGATTTTCATCTGTTTTCAAAAATATTTTATCTAGTGGTGTCTGTTCTATGTAGAATTCCAGGATTCTACATAGGATTGTCACTGGAAGGATGGTAGGGTGGGGTGGGGTTGCTGGGAGCCCCTTAAAACCTTGAACCAAGTCCTGGCCCCCAAGTCCTGTCTAGAATGCCTCAACCATTTTCTCTTAATAAAGATGCCTGTTGGAAGAAATATTCCAAGAGTTCTGTCTTCTTAAGATGCCCTGTCTTGTACCTTTCCTAATCTCAAAATTATCTGTATAGTCTCCATTTATAAGTATCTTTGCTGATTGTTTATTGTAGATTGCTTGAATTGCATTTATAAAATTTTCACCGAAATCTATCACTCGCAATTGATGAAACATAAATTGCCAGTTAAGATTATCAAAAGCTTTTTGTGCATCCAAAAATATCAATGCCATTTATTTCCCCGGATGTTTTTCATAGTATTCTAACACATTTAAAATAATTCTTAAGTTATTCTTTATCTGTCTTTTAGGCAGAAAGCCATTTTGATCTGAATGAATAAATTCATTCAACAATTTCTTCATTCTTTCCGCTATTATTGCTGTAAATATTTTGTAGTCCACATTTAATAGTGATATTGGCCTATAATTTTTAATATGTGAGATCAGTATCATCTTTGGAAATCAGAGAAATGTTAGCTTCTGTCCATGATTTTGGTATTTTCATCCCCCAAAAAAGTTTCATTACAAAGATCTTTCAGTATCGAGCTTATTATATCTTGTAAAGCTACATAAAATTCCACTGGTAAACCATCAGGTCCTGGAGTTTTATCTTTTTTTGGTCTTTTTATAGCCTCAGTAATTTCCATCATTGTTATTTTCTTGTCTAACGTATGTTGCACGTTCTCTGGTATTTTTGGAAGGTTTGTTTTTCTTAGGTATTCCTGTATTATCTCCTTGGAAACCACCTCCGCCTTATAAAGTGTCTCATAGTACGTTTTAGCAATTTTTTTCAATGCGTCATTATGACAATGTATTTCGTCTTTTGAGTCTTGCAAATTACTTATCAATTTTTTTTCTCTTTCTTTTTTCAGTCTATATGCAAGCCATCTTCCTGGTTTATTAGCATTTTCAAAGAAATTGTGTTTTGAATATTTTACCTGTTGTGCCCTTGTCTCCATCTCCAATAAATTTAATTTGTGTTTTATTAATTCCATTTGTGTCTTCAGCTTCTTCTTTTGTGGATCATTTTGTAACTCAAGTTCTAAATTCCTAAATTGTCCTTTCAAGTTAAATTGTGTTTGTCTCTTTTCTTTATTCTTTTTAGCAAGGTAAGTTATAGCCAAGCGTCTAAAATACGCTTTCGCATTGTCCCAAAGATTTTGAATTGAAGTTTCTTTTTTATTTATTTGAAAAAAGATTTCCATTTCTTTTGTTGCCAATTGTAAAAATTCTTTTTCTTTTAATATTGATTTCTTTAATGACCATCTTAATTTTTTCCTAGTTCCTTTCAAAGTCATTTTAATTGGATTATGATCAGCCCAAATATTGAGTTCAATTTCCACCTCTCATATCATGGTCTTTAAATCATATGAAGTCCATATCATATCAATTCTTGACCAGGATTTATGCCTATTTGAATAAAATGTATATTGTCTTTTCTCTGGATTCATTTCTCTCCATATGTCTTGTATACACAAGTCATCTTTCATCTTTAAAAAAGACTTAGGTAGGGTATTTCCCCTTTTTCCCCCTTGTTTATAGCTTTTATAATCCCGTATTGCGTCAACTATTACATTAAAGTCATCAAGTATGCAAAGATTTTGATAATTTAACTCCACTAATTTATCATATAATTGCTGGAAAAACTGATCTTGTTTGTCATTGGGAGAAACAATATTGCGACCATCAAAATTTGTTTTTGATCCCATGTAATTTCCACCATTAGTATTCGCCCTTCTTCATCAAGATAAATTTGTTTTGGATTCATCTTTTCTTTTATATAAAATGCTATTCCTCTTTTCTTTTGCTGTGCTAAAGAAAAATAATGTTTGCCTATGTTTGGTTGTTCTAAAATTTTTGAATGCTGTCTTTTGATATGTGTCTCCTGAAGACAGATTATATCCATTTTCAATTTTTGTAGTCTGTTAAATATTTTACTCCTTTTTGATGGGCAGTTAAGACCATTTATGTTTATTGAAAAAATGCCAATCTCTTCCATAGTTTCAGTTATATCTAAATCTCAGTCTTCTAGGAGAAGTGATCTGTCTCTGATCTTTTGGTCTTTTACATCTTCCTCTGTTTGCGTCTTTTTTGATTCTCCCTCCTCCGATTGTTTTGGTTCTTCTGCACCCATCGTCTCTTCTGTTTTCTTGGATTCAGCATCACCTTTTTCTAAAAAGGCTCTGTGGTTGTTAAAAAACTCCTCAGCTTGAAATGGAGTATCCTATATCTTTTCAAGTCCCAGAAGATTAATAATCCCTCTGGGACCAGCCATCTAAAGTTCACTCTATTAAAAAGTTTCCTCGTTAAAAATTGGTGTTCTCTTCGGGCTTTTCTTAATGTTTTTGGAATCTGTTTAAGAACTACAAGTTCTTTATCTTTATATTTCAGTGGTTGATCGCTTGTTCCTCTCAAGATCTCATCCCGTATAAATCTTTTAAGAAATCTTACATGAACCTCCCTGGGAACTCTACTTCTTCTCGCATAGCTCAAATTCATTCTAAAAACCTGATCTATTTCTTTTTTCATTAAATCCTTTTCCATTCCAAGCAATTCCGCTAATAATTCACTTATCAACTCCAACAAGTTCTCATCTTTCTCTTCTGCAATATTTTGAAATCTTAGAAAGTGTGAAGCATTATCCATCTCCATCACGGCCAAACTGTCCTCTAATCCCACATTCGCTTGCACCAATCTCTGATTTTCCTCTTGTAACGCTTCAATTTTCTGATCAACCACTACTGCCTTCTATTTTTTGCATTCTATTTTGAGTATCTAGCATCGCCTGTTGAAAATTTTCCATTTTTTGATTCATTTTAAGAAGATTGATTTTCAATTCTTCATGAGTTTTTTCCAAATCTTTTTTCAAATCAGCAATATTTTTAGAATGAGCAGAAATTGCCTGGAGGATTGCTTGAGTGTCAGTCAATTGAGGGTCTTGTTGTATAAAAGTGGTAATTGATTTCTGAATAGCTGGACTCACCGAAGTAGAAGCGGGGGCTGAGGAACCCTTCATCACCCCTTTGGCTAAGTTTGAAGAACTCATCTTCTAATTATTGTATTTATTTGTAATCCACCAAAAAGCCCGATAGCTAATTATAATCCACTAGATAGCCTGATGGCCACTTATAATCCAAGGCCCTCCTATTACCAGGAGACAAGGCCAAGCATGATATAAAAAAGAAGAAAAACCCAAATCCTTTGGGGGAATAGAAGTAATTAAAAAAGAAGAACTCTCAAAAACCGTCCACAAAGGGAACAAAAATAGGCAAAAAAGAGGAAAAAAATAGAGTAGAATTTTTTTTCTTTTTTTTTAGACAAGGAAGAAAAAAGAAAAACAAAAACAAAAACACGCCAAAAATAAGTCAATCTGTAAAAAGGGGAGATAAAAAAAAACCAGCTCTCAGAAAAAGAGGTAGGAGTCTTCAAATAAACAGCCAAAAGTAAAAATAAAAAATAAAACTAAAAGTTGTCAGAAAAAGTGAGTAAAATCCAAATTATAATCAAATCAAACTTTAATTCCAGAAAAAGCAAAGACAGGATTTTCCTTCTTCCCTTGTATTTTCCTTTGTTATGGGAAATATACAGCTAACCAGGCCGTCAGATAGAGAGCTGAACAGTCTCTCACAGTAACCTCTAAACAAAGATAAGAATGTCTGGGCATTCAGCCAAGTTTCTATTGAATCCACAAGAAACAAAGGGAAGGGGGGGGGGAAAGGTACCTTGTAACCACCAGGGAAGCACTGATTCTTCTTTCCCAAGGGATTTTTTTTTTTTGAAAAAGGAAAGTTCAGAGTAAAAATGGAGTTTTAAAAGTTATAGCAAAGAAAAAATAATTAGGTTAGCTTTCCAACTAAATCCTCTTTAATTTTTTAGATTTCTCCAGCCAGAGGCCAAATTTAAAATAACCCCAATTAAGTTTCTTCCTTAGCAATGGAGTTGCTTAAAGCGTCGCCTATGCGGGGGGGGGGGAAGCTTCCAGCTTTTCATTAAAGAAAGGTACTTCCATTAAAAGTCCCATTTCAACAAAGAGCAGAAAAGAGTCTCACCGGACCGGCTGCTTGCTGTCAAAATCAGCTGTTTTCTGTTCCCAACGATCAGCTGTTAATGGCGACTCGCATAAATGTGATCCACCTTTCTTCTGCTGGTTCCAGGGGCTGCTTTGGGTTCAGAGAGCCAGCTACTGCTGGCTCCCATTCCCCAAATATTCACCCTTCAGTAGCCATTCCTCCAGGGTGATTTTTAGCCCAAATGGGCTTGCCAGCAAAGAAATTCCAGACCCGGGGAGTGGATAATCCCTCCCCAAGGTCTTCACCCAGCGACAACCAGAAATCAACTCCCCAAGTTGGCCTTGAATTTGTTTTTCATCTTGTGCTCTCTTCCAAGGCTAAGCTGATATTTATTTAATTGCTGTTGAATTTCTTTTTCAAGGCTATCTTGATATTCTGTTAGTTTTGCATCAGTCTCTTGGATTTCTTTCGCCTTCAGCATGTGTTAACCTTGTTAAAGAGAAACAATGAAGTATAGAGAAGAAAAGGCTAAGGAAATAGGAATCTTGATCTCTCCTTTTTTCTTTTTTACAATAAATTTCACAATAAATCTTGTGTTTTATTCTTTTTATTTCCAGTATTGCACATAATTTTTAGAAAATATTTCTTGAGTTTTCTGAATGTAAAGTGTTTATTTACTTAGAACTGTTCATTAAGCGTATTGTGGGACTACGGACTTTCAGAAACTATAATAAAGAGAGCAATGGAATACTGTAGAAAGATAGAATATTCATCACCAACGATTATAATGGTTCTAGTGCACAATTCATTATTCTTTGTTGCTCATTGTTCTCCATTTACATAGTGTAGTAATACTTGAATTCTGAGATTCCTGTTTGTGTGCTGATATAGCTGTGGTTCTGATGATCACAGAAATTCTGAGTGTGTATTCTTTTGTAATCTTATTTGCAGTTTATACGTGCAAGCTCTTGGAAACAGAACACCCTCTCTATTTGCGATTGGTGGCCGGCCCAAGAACAGATACGCTTAGCTTTGTTTTGCGTGAGCATGAATCTGGAGAGGTTTTGGTAAGTTATACTTGTGTTGTGTACTTGGAAATCACCTAGTTCATTGCCAGGATTTATAATTAATGGTTTACAATTTCCAGTTCAAACCTATTGAATGTACTCATGTTTATAGAGAAAAGCAAGCAAGTAGCCAATTAAACTACAGGTAGTTATCAACTTTTGATCACAATTGAGCCCCAGATTTTTGTTGCATAGTGAGAAATTTGTTAAGTGAAATTTATTCCTACGATTTTCCTGCCACAGTCGTTAAGCGAATCACTGCAGTTGTTAAATTAATGACACAGTTGTTAAGTGAATCTGGTTTCCCCATTGACTTTGCTTGTCAGATGTTTGCAAAAGGTGATCACATGATCCTTGGATACTGCAACCATCATAAATATGAGTCAGTTGTTAAGCATCAGAATTTTGATCACGTGACCATGGGGATGTTGCAACAATCATAAGTATGAAAAACCGTCATAACTCATTTTTTTCAGTGCCTTTCTAATCTGAAAGGTCACTAAAAGAACTGTTTAAGTTGAGGACTATTTGTATAATGCAGATTATAAGAGTTTTATAGAATCTTACATTAGAAAGAATATTTTGATTCAGTGTCATGCCATGCTTGGTACAAGAATCTGATCTAAAGTATTCCTAACAGATGAAAATGTCTGCCAAAAGAATCCCCCATCTCTCTGGCCAATTGATTCTTTTACTCAGCTATTTTTATTGTTAGTAAAGTGGTTTTTTCCCTTAACATTCAATAAAAATCTGTCTGTCCGTCCATCCATCCATCCATCCATCCATATCTGTCTGTCTGTCTGTCTGCCTACTTGCCTGCCTGCCTGCCTGCCTACCTACCTACCTATCATCTATCTATCTATCTATCTATCTATCTATCTATCTATCTATCTATCTATCTATCTATCTATCTATCTATCTATCTAATTTATGGCCACCCACTCAATCTCTGACTGTGGGTGGATTACAAAAAATAAAAATTCAATATAGTTCCTGCTTCGGAACTAAAAAATTTCAAGCATGGGGTTGTACTCTTTTTTTGCATGTTTTTGAAATTTGTGAGAAATCATGGATTTAATCATGGACAGTTTTATCTGTAGGTTTATGTATTTCTGTATTTTGGCATAGTGGATCCTGAGGGAAAATAAATTTATTGATTTTTACTTGAGTAGCACAATAAAATGAAAATTACAAACCAAATTGTCAAATGTTCTTAGATACTATGGATAAATCCACAATTTTATTTTTGCAGTGGGAAGCCTTTAGCCTTCCTGAACTACAGAATTTCCTGCGTATTCTGGACAAAGAAGAAGATGAGCAACTACAAACCTTAAAAAGACGCTATGCAGTATACAGAGAAAAACTTGAAGAAGCTCTTCGTGGAGTTTGGATTCCAAGTTAAAAAGGGGCCAAAGAATACTCAGGGAAGACGTGCATTGCTTAATTTTAAATAACATGCCAGATCCAGTACCCTTAGCAAAATGCCTTTAACAAAGAATAATTTGTTCCCATAAGGGCAGTTCTATAGATTGATATATTTTGCATGTAGTAGCATAGACAAATTGCAATATTTGCAGGCTTTTCTTTATGCTATGTCTTGATGTTTTTTTCTCTAGTTGTGATTGTCAGAGAAGTTTGTTTTCAAAGGCAGTAAGAAATGAAGTTTTTCTGCTTTAATGTTAAAATAAAGGGGGTGTAAATTTTGATATGCTATTCAAACTCAGTTTATAATAAGAATTAGTAGACTATTTGATAGCAGAATTGATTTGACTGCCTATTTTCAAGTATTTCTTTATAATTTTGCAAATTAAATTATTTTTATACATTGAAGAGAAATACGTTCAAAATGTTAAATTAAAGTCATTCAAGCAAATGGAACTATAGAAGGTATAATTGAAGTTGAAATGAAGGTAAGAGTTGGAGAAAAGAAATAAATGTTGAAATAATATTGAAAAGAGATTGGTTTGCAGTTGGTTAATATATGAGAAAGAAAATTGAGGGATTTTGTTTATTACTGAAATTAATATATTCAGTGCTATTATTGAAGAGGGTTTATAATAGAGAGTAAACTGCATGTATTTGATGCGTACCACATGGTCAGAAACCTATATGTAGTTTGGGATGCTCAAATATTGTAGAGATTTTTATGAATCTAAAATCCACATTAAATTGTTAATTTGGAATTCTTATAATCTATTAAATGTCCAAATGTCTATTTGAATTCCTTTGGGTATCAGTTTATCTCTTGGAAAAGAGTAAAAAATTATCTTCATGGTGTTATTTTTAATATGAAGCAAATTTCCTCCATTTGAAACAGAGCAATATTTTTACTTACACTGATTGCACTGTGAATAACTTGACAATCTATCTTTTTAGTTTCTATTCTGAAAAGTCAACTAAAACTTGACCAGGGTTCTAGGTGCAAGATATTTGTAAGGAGAACATTTTGCAGTTAATTAGCAGTATTCCCCCCCCTCCAAAAAAATAGTTTAAGGTATGTATAACAAAACCAAAGAAATGGATGTGCAATAGAAAAATGTAGATAAATATATGACAAAGGTTGTTTTAGGTTGTACACACTATTTACAGCCCTCAATCAGGATATATTGACTTGGGATAAATTTAATTTCCATAATTTAAAAGAATCATGTTGGCCAACCTTTTTTAAAATGGTAATCATTTGTACATTTACTTTAAACATTTTGAAGAACATCCTTAGAAATAGTGACATCTGGTGGATAGTGCAGGCAACACTAATGTATTATTAAAAGGTGCCTTCAGGTTATTCTTAGGTTGCTTTGTCAAAATAAGGTTCTAACTTTCAAAGTGCAGAGACAATCTTTACTACAATAGAATATTAATTGATGCTATTTTGAAATGTGTGATTAATATATAATGACATACCTTTCTGTTCATACTTAACTGTAGTACTCTGTATTTGTCTTTTGCTTCATTGGAAAAACAAAATTATATAGAATAGTGGTGCTTGACTTCAACTGTATTGTTTTTTTTCTGAAGATACTAAGTCAGGTCAATGGATCAGTTTGGATATTATTAATCTCCTAATGAAGCAGTGACATATTGTGTGCATCCTATGTTCCACTATAGTTTGTTTCTAATATAATTTGCACACAAATGACCAGTATGCAAACATTACTCCTGTATAAAGTATCACTGAAAAAAGGGCATTTCTCTAGAACAGAGTAAAAAGTTCTGAGGTAAAATAAAGAATGTTGGGATGATTGTTTCAGTTCCCCATTCAATATTCTGTTCTTGCCTCAGAACATTTGTTCACCCGCCAAGTTCAAGACATAATTTCTTTTCCTACCTTATCTCGGTAGAAATATCATTTCCTTGTTTACCCTTTTAGCATAAATCCAAAGCCACATAAGAAAGCAATATTGCTTGTCTCAAAGGGCACACACTGTAAAAGTAATATCTATTATGTTAAAAAAGGTAAAAAATGAATATCATCATGGTAAAGCAAACCAGAATTTGTTTTTCTGTGTATGTGGATGTACACGTGGATGCAAACATGATTTCAGAATGGTGATTTGAGGAGAGTATTTTCCAATTTGACTCTTTTCCTTAGCTTGCTTATTGGAGCAGTTAAGCTATAAACCAGCGTAAGAGTCATTTAACTGTATTAAGGTAAAGCATTTAATGTTTGAGTTTTTTTAAACATCTGATCCTAAGTTTGAAACACTGTTTTTGAATATTGAATGGCAATTTATAGATATGTGAATTATAATTTTAACTTGAACGTCGTGCTTTTTTTACTCTTTTTTGATGTGTTTTATACACTACAGGTTGGAGTAAGAAAAACAGTTTATATTATTCCAGACATTTTTTTACTTGGGTTACAGCTATTATTTTTAATTATAAAGAGACTCAATGATTAATTATTTTAATGTAGGATTCAATGTTTATTTTAGTGTAACATTCTTAATCTTCAAAGATGTTACAGATGTTATGTTTTGATTATTTGTTAATAAAGAGTAGGTTGGAGGGACATGGAAAACACTTTTTTTGAGAAACATTATTTATTATTTTTGAGTTTTTTATACAGAAATCCAATTCCTTTTGATGTAAAGAAAATACTGCAGCAAGTTTTCCATAAATAAAGTTGAAGTTGGCATTGTACTGTATGGTTGTTTTTTTTACTAAATTATTGGCTTCCTTTAAAAGTATAATACTGCACCAATTAGTGGGTTTTTCCATATATTTCCTTTCTCCGTTTATTCAAGCACATGATCACTCAATTTTTACAACATAGGTCTCTTTATCAGAATTGATAATTTGGATTTCATTTTACATCCTTCCAGAGATTTGATAGATATGATGATGATCAGATATGTTAATGTATATTTTTATACAAGGAAATATTGGATACTTGCCAGATAAAAGCATCACTTAACATATTTTGCCTTGCCTTTTTTCCTACAGACTTCAAGTGACTAATTCTGAAAAAAAATTAAATTCTTGAATCACAAAAAAACTACCAGTTTTTTCATGCATTCTGTTCAGTCATTTTGGAATAATTTCTACTTTGTGCGCTAAATCTGATGTGCAACACACTTCAAAATTGATCCAAGTATTTATTTATTAAACAAATTTATATGGCTTCTCAATTGACACACAGGTAACTTCAGGAGGCTTACTACATTCAAAATCCACAACATAAAACAACACACACACACACACACACACACACACACACACACACACGACAGCAGCAATACAATCAAACCAACAATTTGGTCAGCTTCATCTCTATTTGTGGTCCCTAGGCCCACTGACAAAACTGTATCTTCAGGGCCTTTCGGAAACCAACAAGGTGGGGCTGATCGTATCTCTGGTGGAACGATGTTCTATTGCTTTCTCCTAGCCATATGAAATTATGCTGTTGTCATTATCATTGTGGTGATCATCCACCTCTGTATATATCCAATAGATAATGCCTGCCTACTTACTCAGCTGCAACTGATAATATTCATTCCTTGGATGGCACTTCCAGTGTTCTTTGCTCACCCTTCTAGGAGCAAGTTCCCACCTCAATGAAGTTGCAGAGCAGAAATTGGGGACATTTACATTTCTTAGAAAATGGGCAATTCCCTTAAAAAATACACTGGGTACCCTGGTGAAGTTTGAACACGTGTTGACTATATGGATTTAGTTGCTTGCTTGGTGAAGCCTGACCTTGCTGATCTAGTAAATAGTATATATATTGTCCTATACCATGATACGAGTTCAGTTCTGTTATAGCGGCTTTGGTATGTATGTTTTATAAACATGCTGTCTTGATCAAACTAGTTAAAAATACTGTCTTAATGTTGTGTATACATTTAATGGAGCTGATTACTTAAGAAAAAGTAAAAGAAAAAGCTTCTCAATGCCTTCTCCTCCCTTGGAGTTGCCATATTGTCTCCCTCTGACCTGCTCTAGTTAACTGCCTTCGTTTATGAGCGTCTCTAATGACTTCCAGCTGTGAGCCCTCAAGAGTGACTCATCTTTCCCACACAGCTGTGTCTCATCCTGAGCAAGATTGGAGGGGCCAGGCTCTTCATCAGATTGTGAGTCTTGTAACTCATCAGAGCCTCCCTCCGACTCTGATGGCTCTACAAACCCCTCTTCCTCCTCTGATTCCCTGGACCCAGCTGGCTGGCACAGACTCACAACAGTAACACATTGGCAGTATCATATGAAGACATTCAATAAGATCAGCTGAAATTTAAGGAGTAAGTTTAATAATGGCAAAATGGAGTAACTTCAGCTTTTAGGAGTAGGGGCTTTGACACATGCAGGATAATTACTTTGAAATATGTAGGTTCTGTAGGAAGTTAGATATAACCACAAGCAGGAGGAAATATAAAAATAAAGTTAGGGCTAATGTCAGCAAAAGGTCATCGTTAACGTATACGGGAGGGGATGAACTGAAATATATTCTGTTTAGGAGCTTTGGATTAGTTGATCGGGTTGAGCAGGTGGGCTGGTGAGTGCAATGGTGGGGGAATCAGCTTCATGAGAGGGTATAAATATATGGTTTTAAAAATTGTGTGTGTGGCTTAATCTCCTGTGTGAGTTTAAGACCACCAGCCTTTGCAAAACCTTTCTTTCAATAAAACTTTGTTCCTGGAATCCCAAGTGAGTTTGTTTGTCTTTGGAAATCTGGGCCCGTTCCAGACACTTGTGAGGGATGCAAAGGAAGCAATCTGGTGATCTGGTCTGCTACTTAATGGAAACTATTTACAAACCTGTTATGAAAAATATGACTTTTTAAGGGGATATAAGTACACTTAAGCAATAGCTAGGTCCAGTCGTGCCAGGTTTTGCAGAAGGGCATTTTTACTTGTAGCCACCTTTGAAATAAATGTTAGGGTAGTTATTGACAATAACTGATATAACATTGTGACTCAGAAAATCTAAAATTGAAAGGGAAATTGTTAAAATCCTGCTTTTTGAGAACTTAAGAAATACTAGAAACATTGCATTCTAAGCACCTGATTTCCATTTGTGTGTTAAACTCCAGCAATGTAGGTATTTATTTAACAAATAATAATGTATTTAAGTGAATCCCATTTAAAGAGTCATTTCTTAATTGGCTGCAAATATATGTTGGCAAGAGTATTAAATGGAAATACAAGTAGTCCTTGGCTTGTTATCACAATTGGGTCCAGAATTTCTATTGCTAAGCAAGGCAATAGTTGAGTCATGCCTGATTTTACAACTTTTTTTGACAGGTGTTAAGCAAATCATTGCAGATATTAAGTGAATCATGCAGAGTAAGCAAATCTGGCTTCCCCTGTAAATTTGTCAGAAGCTGACTAGGAAGGTTGTAGATGGAGATTACATAACTCTGGGGGATGTAATTCATGCTTCCTGGCAAGTGTCTGAATTTCAGTGCTGGTTGTAATTTTGAATGGTGGCTAAATGAATGGTTCTAAGTTAAGGACTATTTATAGTGCCAGCCATAATTTTTTTTAAGAAAAAGATCGTTACATTAGCCTAACTTACATTTCCACGTAATGTGAAAGCTAAAACATACTGTAAGGACCCACCCCACTTTGCATCTTAAGAAGACAGAACTCTTGGAATAATTCTTCCAACAGGCATCCTTTATTAAGAGAAAATGGTTGCAGGTGTTCTAGACAGGACCTGGGGTCCAAGCTCTCCCATTCAAGGTTTTAACGGGTTCCCCAGTAGCCCGACCCAATCACCCCCTTCTTCCAGTGACAGTCTCAGGCATTACACTCCCACCCCCTTTTCCTTACTGCCGGCTGGATGGAGATTTCAGCGAGAACTACATGAAAGGTAATAGCCCCATTCTTATGGTTAGCCCTTTTGGCGATATCCACATTCAGTCTCTTTGAAGTGTACTGAAAGAAGTGAGGGCCATAAAGCCCCTTTGTTTACCCCCTTCCCTTCACCGTATGGCAGAATCCAGGGAAGGCAGAAATGGGGTTTTCTATAGTTGATAACTAGAGATGAAATATAATTGGATTCTGACATCCTGCCCCCTTAAAAAAAGACAGATCCACCTGAAAGAAAACAAAACAGGTATAAAAGTTAGTCAGGCTTGTTAGGATATTCTGTGTGAAACTTCTTTAATAGCTTCGGGGCTCTGACATGACGTTTATGGACCCACTCGTTTTGTGAGGGAGGGAGATGTTTCCAGGCAACTAGGTACTGAGTCGCTCCATGATATCTCCTAGAGTCAAGGATTTCCTTTATTTCGAAGTGTTGTTCGCCCTCCACCATGATTGGAGGTGGGGGGGGATTTTTGGCCGTAGAGGTGATTGATGCTCTCTTTTCAGCAAGCTGCAATGAAAAATTGGGTGTATTTGCCTGAGATTTTTGGGTAATTCTAATTCTACTGTTACTGGGTTTATGATTCTTTAATTGGAAAAGGCCCTATATATTTTGGTCCAAGTTTTTTACAGGGCTGTAGGGACTTTAGGTATTTTGTAGATAAGTACACCATTTCTCCTATAATGAATGGTGTAGGCTCAACCCTTTTTTTATCGGCTTGTGCTTTGTATGCCTGCCTAGCTTCATCTAATGCTTTTCTAACTATTGGCCAGGTGTTTTGTAATTGTTCCATCCATTCTTTCAGTGATGGGATCGTTGGTTCATTTGGGGTTAATTCTGGCATGGGGTTGAAACTTTGACCTATTTGAAAAGGAGTGTAACCTGTGCTTGAGTGGACTGCATTATTGTAAGCAACTTCTGCGAAAGGGAGTAGGTCCGTCCAATTTGTTTGCTGAAAATTAATAAAACATCTTAAATATTGCTCAAGTACTGAATGACAACATTCTGTTTGTCCATCCCCTTGTGGATGATGGCTAGATGTCAGTCCCTTAGTGGTCCCTAAGAGGGATAAAAATTCCTTCCAAAATGCAGACGTAAATTGCACTCCCCTATCAGAGATGATGCGTTGGGGTGCCCTGTGCAATCTGTAAATGTGCTGGACGAAAAGTTTTGCTAAGGCTTTTGCAGTGGGAATCTTTTGGCAAGGGATAAAGTGCACCTGTTTGGAAAACAAGTCCGTGACCGTCCAGACAACAGTATTCCCATTGCTTTCTGGCAATTCCACTATAAAATCCATGGCTATTTCCCTCCAGGGGGCTGAGGGATTTGCCACTGTTTGTAATAGTCCTGGCGATTTCCCTGCAACTCTTTGCAGTAGCACATTTTGGGCAGCTGGCTACATAACTTTCTATGTCCTTTTTTATTGATGGCCACCAAAATTGCCGTTTAATTAAGTGTAAAGTTTTTACAAATCCAAAATGCCCTGCTGATTTTGTGTCATGGCAAAGCTGCATGAAAGTGACTCTTTGGGTTGTTGGTATATATAACTTTTCCCCTACCCAAGGCAACCCATCTCTCATTGTGCACACATTTTTGTTTTTCTGGAACCATTCATCTGTTTCCAAACTTTTCCGGAATTCAATTTCAGTTTGGCTGTCCAGTTGTGGTTTTAATTTAGCTTGGGTTCTTGTGGTTACTGGTGCTGCCAGTTGTGACTCTGCCATCATTGGTTTAGAGTCTGTGGCTCGTGCGCTGTTATATTGGGGCATGCATCTGTCAGGAAGTTCTTTCTCCCTGGTAAATGTTTGAGCTTAAATTGGAACTGGTGAAAATGCTGGGACCAACGGGCTTGTTTGGGATTGAGTTTCCTGGGCGCTTTCAGGGCTTCCAAATTTTTGTGATCATTCCACACCTGGAAGGGGATTTTGTTGCCTTCCAGGAACTGTCGCCATGTGAGTAATGACCAATGTATCCCGTATGCCTCTTTCTCCCATACGGGCCAGCGCTGTTCTCTTTTCTGTGAGTTTCTTGGATGTATATGCACAGGGTTGCAATACCCCTTCATCATTTTCTTGTAATAGAACAGCCTCCACTGCCACATCACTTGCATCCACCTGTATTATGAAGGGCTTATCCATGTCTGGGTGCCTCAGTACTGGTTCGGCAGAAAAAAGTCTCTTTAATCTCTCAAATGCTGCTTGGCACTCCATTGTCCATGTTAGTGGCTGGCTAGGTTTTACTGAGGATGCTCCCTTCGTTTTTAGTAAGTTAGTGAGGGGCAGTGCTATGTGGACAAATGAGGGGATGAATTGGCGGTAAAAGTTTGCAAAGCCCAGGAAACTTTGTAGTTGCTTTCTTGTGCGAGGTGGTGCCCAATCTAATACTGCTCTGACCTTCTCAGGGTCCATTTCAATGCCCTGTGGGGATATGCGATAACCTAGGTAGTCTATCCTTTCCTGGTGGAATTCGCATTTCGAGAGTTTGGCATATAGGTGGACGGCTCGCAGTTTCTTTAAAACCGCTCTGACAAGGTTGACATGTTCCTTTTTTGTTTCGGTGAAGATAAGAATGTCATCCAAGTAAACAAGGACCCCCTTAAACAGGTGCTCCCTTAGAATGTCATTGATTAATTGCATAAAGACTGTAGGGCCCCCTTGTAATCCAAATGGCAAGACTTTGAATTGATAGCACCCCATGGGGCAGTTAAATGCGGTCTTCCATTCGTCCCCTTCCTTAATTCTCACGCGATAGTAAGCTTCCCTTAGGTCTAGTTTAGAAAAAAATTTCCTTTTCGAGAGGCGTGACAGCATGTCTTTCATGAGGGGCAGAGGGTATAGGTTGCTTTCACTGATTGTATTCAGGGCCCTATAATCCACGCATAAGCGTAAAGAGCCATCCTTCTTCTCTCTAAAGAGGACCGGGGCAGCCACTTTAGGCTTAGCTGGCTCAATGAACCCTCTCTCTAGGTTTTTTTTTTATGAATCTTTCCATTTCCTCCTTCTCCTTTGGGCTCATGGAGTATAATCTGGGCTTTGGGAGTTTTGCCCCAGGCTTGAATTCAATGGCACAGTCTGTGGGTCGATGGGGGGGGAGCTCATCCGCCCTCTCCTCACTGAAAACTTCAGCAAGGTCTCTGTATTCCTCTGGTATTTCTGTTAGTCCCTTTTCCTCTCCCATGGATGCTTTTTCTATTCTTGATTCTGGTAGCCCCCCTTGGGATTTTAAATCCATAGGGTCCCACTTCGGGAATTTGATTTCTGTCGTCCTCCAATTAACCCGGGGATTCCATTTTTTTTAACCATTCCAGCTCTAGGATCATTGGGCATTTCATGCCTGGGATCACCACAAACATTATGTCCTTCTCATATTTGCCCAGGGAGAGGTGTATTGGTAGAGTGGCTAGGGTAGCTGGCACCCCCCCCCGCTATGGATCCATCTAACTGGCCAAATGAGATTGGTTGTTCCAGTCTCCTCGATGGAATGCCCAGATTCCCCACTAGTGTCGGGGTAATGAGGCAGCGGGTGCAGCCAGAGTCTATTAAGGCTTTCACCTTCACGGCTTCGGTCATGGGGGGAATTAATATAGTCACTGTCTTGAGGATGGGTGCGATGTGTCCACTTACCAGGGGTTCGCCCTCCGAGCTGTAGTCTGAGGCATCCACCGGCCCTGCGGTGTAGGCTGGAGTTCTTTCCCCCTGATGAGCAGAGGGGGGGTTTCCGCAATTTCCATCATTCTCATGGCAGTTTCTTTTGGCTTAGCTGAAGACTTTCCGGATTTGCTGATTGGGGATCTGTCTAGGTTGTGCTGGGGGGCTTTGGAGCGGCATTCTACAGCTTGATGCCCTTCTCTTCTGCACTTAAAACACCCCATTTGCTTCTTGGCTGTAGCCAATGGTTTCACTGGTTCATGTGTCAACTCAGGCGGGGAGCGGCTCCATTGTTTTCCTCGGCAGTGTCTCTTCAATATGTCGATCTCTGCTTCCTCTGCCAAGACGTACCATTCCTCAAGTTGGTGTGGGTCCCCTCGGGGCAGGCAAGCATCATATAGGTCATAATTTAGTCCATCTTTGAAATGGCTAAGGAGGATGTCTTCTGGCCAGTTCAGTTTGCTGGCAATGGCCCGGAATTCTTGTGTATATTCAGCCACCGGGCGTTTGCCTTGCCTCATCGTTTTTATCCTTTCACAGGCTTTGCGATCAGCCAGGGGGTCTTCAAATCGTCTTCTCAGAGAGGACATGAAACGGTTGAAGTCATTGAGTTCTGGGGCATTGGAGTTGTGCAAGTTCACCACCCAATCTGCAGCCGGTCCGTCCAGGGCAGATTGCACGATCCAGATGCGGGCTTTGTTGCTGGGGATGTCCCGCCCATATTCCTCCATGTAGCTGAGGACTTGGGTTAGGAAAAACCCCAAGCGTGTTGGCTCCCCTTTGAATTTCACCTCCAACGGTGGACGTCTTGGAATGGATCGGTGCCTCCGTTGTTGGTGGTAGTGTCTTCCGTCCAGATCGCCATCTGTGGTTCGGTAGGGGGTGGGGACTACTGGATCAGCAGATGTCCCCGGGGCTGCAGGTTCCACTTCCCCCTTGGTGTCTCTCCCTTTGCGGCTCCAGGAGCTGGGGCGGCTGTAGGGCTCAGGATTCTCCTCTCCTAGGGAGCTGAGAGTTCTCTTCATCAGGTCAATAGCTTTCTCTAGGATCCAGTCTGAGTATGGTGCCCAGCTTTCTCCCTCTTCACTTGCGTGCAGGGATTTCTCCATCTCCTGCTTCCATTCTGGTTGCTTGGCCCCCCGTCTCAGGGTCACCTTTCTTGATTCCTTTCCCCACTCACTTTTCTTTCCAATGCCCATTGACCAGCAAGGCTTGTGGTCCCGTGTCTCCACCACTTCTTCTCCTGAGGAATCTGACCTCTCGGATCCCAACATCCGGCAAGGTTCCAATTGGGTCAGCGGCTCTCTTTCCAGGGAGTTTTCCCCCTTTCTTGCTCCATTGTCTGACATGGTAATTTTTTGCAAAATCCCCCGGCAAGGGTCTCCCTTCCAGGTGGATTAATTTTGCAAGTCCTGTCTAATGTAAGGACCCACCCCACTTTGCATCTTAAGAAGACAGAACTCTTGGAATAATTCTTCCAACAGGCATCCTTTATTAAGAGAAAATGGTTGCAGGCGTTCTAGACAGGACTTGGGGTCCAAGCTCTCCCATTCAAGGTTTTAAGGGGTTCCCCAGTAGCCCCATCCAATCACCCCCTTCTTCCAGTGACAGTCTCAGGCATTACACTCCCACCCCGTTTTCCTTACTGCTGGCTGGATGGAGACTTCAGAGAGAACTACATGAAAGGTAATAGCCCCATTCTTATGGTTAGTCCTTTTGGCGATATCCACATTTAGTCTCCTTGAAGTGTACTGAAGGAAGTGAGGGCCCTTTGTTCACTCCCTTCCCTTCACCGTATGGCAGAATCCAGGGAAGGCAGAAATGGGGTTTTCTATAGTTGATAACTAGAGATGAAATATAATTGGATTCTGACACATACGATATTTACTTTGTCATTTACTTTTAAAATGCTTCAACATGCTAAAGAAACTAAAATTGCTATGAAATATTTATGGAATAGTTATACAAAATTGGGGGGAGGGCAGAGAAATGACCATCAAATGCAACAGCATAGAGGTCTAAAGACCTATAGGATAAATGTAAAAGCAATAAGAACTTTTGACAATGTGGATATTTAACACTGGCTACCAGGCTGTCTGTGCTTCAAAGTACTATGTCTACGCCAGTGGTTCTCAACCTTTTTAATGCCGCGACCCCCAACCGGTCGTAAGTCGAGGACTACTCAACCGGTTGTAAGTCAAGGACTACTCAACTGGTGCAGCACCGTTTGCAGAATGAGACTTTTGGTGGGCTCAGCAGGGCAGAGACAGCCTGGACAATTCCTATTTGCTTTTGAAAGCCAATAGAATTAGACTCTATTCAAGAGAGTCTATTCTATTGGCTTTCAAAAGCCAATAGAATAAAAAGGAGTAGCACAGCTAAGGAAAAGGGGGGAAAATGGCGGACTGCATTGTTTGGCGACCCCCGTGAAATGGTCATTCGACCCCAAATGGAGTCCTGACCCACAGGTTGAGAATCACTGGTCTACGCCATGTTTTATAGCAGTTCCCAGTGTTTGTTCCTAATCAACTAGGCCCAAGTACCAAAAGGTGAATAGCTGAGCAGTTATTAGATTTGTATAGTAGCACACTGATTAGTACATTGATTTTAAATGCTCACTTTATTATAGACAAATTTAATCGCTGAAATTGTGTGCAGCAATAAACAGTCCTTAAAAAGGCACTTTTGATTAAAAATACTGAATGTATGTTTGTACAGTTCCCATATTGCACAGACACATTGACACAATAAAGAAAACTGTGAAATGGAATGAAATGGCTTCAAGCAGCCTTGCAAACAGCTAATTTTTGACATTAATCAATGTAGAAAATTCTTGATTGCCATAAAAGCATCTGGAAACCTGACATCACATACAGTTCATGCAGTAACTCTTAGCATATCACGCAGAACATCTCTAAGGGCAACTTGTCATTTAAAGCATTTGCTTTTGGGTGATTGTTTTTAAAAAGAGGAACAGCTATTTTAGCATAGTGTGGGGAAAGCATTACTTAGCCCTTCTAGTTGAATTAATAAAATTAATTTGCATTTGTTCCTGCAAAATGTTTGCACAAACAGCAAAATCCGATTTAGCAGTCACATCAATTCAGGAAGTTTATGAAACATGGCAATAGTTCCATGTTATTAAACAATTGTGTTAATACCAGCTTGCCAGACCAAAAAAATCCCCAGTGAATGGCTTTTTGTCATGTATTTGCCAAGCATATCTCCCCTTTATGTACAAATGTTATATCTATATACAACTAATATTCTATAATGCCCATTTTAGTATCCAACAGTATCATAGTAACTTCATAATAAGGCGTGGGTAGACAACTGCCCAAACAATGCATTGTATATTATAAAGGGTGTTGTCTTACCTGAACGCCTTTTCTCAGCATGATGATGGAGAATCCACTGGTGGGTTGTATCATCCTTCTTGCTCAGAAGAGACTAAGTCTAGAGAAGTTGCCACGCCTCCCACTGGGCTAGATTGTCCCAGTTTTTGACCTAAGTAAAGCAACCAACAATAGTCTTGGCGCGATGGCTCCTCTTACCCCAGACACAGGACCAGACGGCCCATAAAGGTGGGTGTGGATTCTCCATCATCATGCTGAGAAAAGGTATTCAGGTAAGACAACGCCCCCTTCTCCAGCATGTTGAGTGGAGAATCCACTGGTGGGACATACCAAAGCCGCTCATGTCCCTACGGGGGGGAACTAGTCTGGGCTTGTGTCCCACTAGATGAAATCACTTGCTGCAACACCCTCCGGCCAAACAAAGAATCCAAAGAGGCAAACTTGTCCAACCTATAGTGCCTGATGAAGGAGGAAAGGGAGGACCAAATTGCCGCCTTACAGATTTCTTCAATGGACGCCTGTGTAGACCAGGCTGCTGACGTAGCCAGACTGCGAGTGGAGTGGGCAGTGATGTGGCCAGGAACCGGTAGGGATTGAGACAGATTAGCATGGGCGATGCATGCCCTGATCCACCTCCCAATGGTTGAAGAAGAGACCTTCTAGCCCATGGAAGAGGGCTGAAAGGATACGAACAGGGCCTGGGAGGAAAGGAGCGAGGATTTCGGGTCCAGTCCCAGGCCAGTCCGGCCCAAAAGGACTGCCTCCAGTCCCAGGCTGGTCCGGGACAAAAGGACTGCCTCCTGGAGTCTTGTTGGGATCTCCTGTTTGCTTGTCTAGAAATGGGCGCGAGCACTTTGCATTTGTCCTTCCCCTCGATCAGGTAGAGATCAAGGGCTGTGCCAAAAAGGTGAGTACCACTGTAAGGGGCTATTGCCAAATGCCACTTGGACTTCAGGTTGGCCCGCCATTGTTTAAGCCAAAGGAGTCTGTGGGCTGAGACGCTGGCTGCAATGGATCGGGAGGAAAGAGTGAAGCAAAGTGTCCACTACATACTCAGATGCGGCCACCAGCTTGCCCAAGGTCTGTTGTGCCCGGACCTGGTCTGGGGGAATCAGAACCTGGAGTTCATGGAGCCAGATGATGGAGGATCTGGTGAAGAAAGATGACAATGTCACTGCCTTTACAGACCACACCGAGGCTTGATGAGATCTACGGAGGAAAAACTCCAACCTCTTGTCCTCCGCCCTCAGAGCCTCAGCCATGTCTCCTGGTACAGTGGAGGAAGAAATAGAGAGGTTAAAGGCGCATCCGCTAGTGACACATCCAGGAGCAAAGAAAAGGAGGAAGAAACGTTAAAGTTTTTTCTCCGTCCCACTTGGAGTGGGGAGAGAGCCAAGGGATGCCCACTGCTTTTGCACCATGCTGTGGAATAAAGTCAGAACAGGAATCTGCTTCTCTGTGACCACTGGCTCAGAGAACAATGGGTTCGAGTCCTGGGTGGTGGGAGGTGTCGGCTGTGGTTCCTGTTCAGGGGCGATGTTGGCCAAAGTGCATGCTTTCAGGAGCAACGACCTGAACAGGGATGGGTCAAAGAGGCTGGTAACTGGAGAAGGATCTGGAGATGCTTCCTCGTCATCCAACATTAGCATGCCAGAGGTATCGCAGTCCTCGGATCCTGATTCTCCCTGCTGCGAAGATCCGTCCGAGAAGGCAGAGCCCAGAAACAGGGCTGGCTCAGTCTGGGGCAAAGTTGCAGGTGAAGGTACAGGCAACTGAGAGGGCTGTTATCCCATGTACTGCGCGAAGGCTTGAGCCATCAGAGCCTGAAGCTGGTCAGGCCATACCCCCTGCTGCTGTACTGGATGAAGGCCTGCCGCTGTGGGCATGAATGTGGCCTCCGGGCCCTGTTGGGGAAGGGGAGACCAGGGGAGACCCCCCTGGTACCTCTAAGGAGGGGGGAGATTCACCTGTCCAGTTTCCCCCTGAGACCATGCCTGCGGGGCTGTGGTAAGTGGCACGTACTGGGGCTTGAATGGTGATTTTTCTAGTGGAACGGGGGAAACTAAGTCTGCTCCACTGGAGGAGAGCCTTTGAACTCTGGAGAACTCTCTTTCTAGCGCCTGATGTCTCCTCGTGGCCTCTCTCTCAGCAGCTTTGGAGGGCTTCTTGGTAAAAATGGCCTTGGCCTTGGCCTTAATCCTCCCTGCTGCCTCCAATTTGGAGGATCTGCGTTTCTTCTTGGCGGGGGAGCCAGAAGAGCCCTGCGTAGGTTGAGGAGTGTCACTGTCTGCCATTATACTCTAGATATTCCGGGTAGGAGATATCTGAGGTGGGAGTAAATCACAATCTGGTCTGTCAGAGAGGGAATCCCGGGCTCTGACCAAGACAACAAGGGCTGACAGCCAGGTAGTTTTCTAAAGCTACCTGTAATCAAGGGCCTGAATTTAATCAAAGGCTTGAATTTAATGGCCAATTGTTGGCTCCACCCAGAAGGGCGAAGGCCCCTGATGTCACTCAGGGGACGCAGCCAGAAATGGAGGCTGGCCAGTCACTCCCTAGGCACCTAGATATATAAGGGGTAAGGAAAAGCCCCTTGGAACTCTGGCTGGTGCCACCAGTTGAAGGCCTCAAAGGCCTGTCTGTCAGGTCCTGTAGCTAATTTTAGGCTCAGGAGCGTTCTGGCGGTGCTCAAAATGGCTGCACCAAATTCACCACCCCCTGGGTGCCCCAAGCTGAAGTAAATGAATTCTTAATGAATCTGCACCAGGGGTATCTGAATTTGGTGGCAAGTTCTCTTGAAGTGCCTCAGATAAATCTGCTAGAGGGATCAGTGACTCTGGCAGATAAAGCAGGTCATCCAAACATGCAAATGAGTCCTCGCGCAGCACCCAAAATGGCGGCCGCACCAAAAATAACAGTCGTCTGTGTACTGACAGGGCCTTGCCAGCTGTGCCTCTGAGGAAATTACAACTCAGACGACCTGCTCTGGGACCCGTGGGGAAGATTGCTGACCATAAGGAAAGATTCTTTTTTTTCCTCCATCCCACTTGTGTCCGTCCTGAAGTCAGAAAAGTCAATTGGAGTCTTCCGGCTCTGCGGAGCCTCCTGAGCGTCGGCCAGTCTCAATGAGCCGTCCGGGAGCTTGCGAGCGATTTTGAGGCCAGCAGAGGCTGCGGCCAGACTTCCCGGCACCAGAATCAGCAGGGGGTTGCCTGGATGCGGCGAATGCCCTGCGCCGTGAGGAGAGCCCTCCCAGCTGGTTGGGAGGCTCGGATTGGCCGAGGGAAGACTGAGTGAGGCAGAATAGCTTCTGTGAAAGCTGTGAAAAAAGGCCAATTTACTACTGGAAAAACAGGTAAATTTAGAAAAAAAGCCAATTGACAGTGAGTGGAAAAACCATGAGGGTTCTTAGCCTAGTACTAAGCCTAGAGGAGCCTCAATTAAAGCATCCTGCTGTGCGAAGACTAAGTCAAAAACTGGGACAGTCTAGCCCAGCAGAAGGCGTGGCAACTTCTCTAGACTTAGTCTCTTCTGAGCAAGAAGGCTGATACAACCTACCAGTGGATTCTCCACTCATAATGCTGGAGAAGTTTATAATTTTTGTTTTTTGTTAAAATGATTAAATCAAGGACATAGGAAGATAAATGTTGAGTAGCTATTACAGGGGAATGATGCTATTTCTCATTCAAGCTCAGATGGTTTGCAAATTCAAATATATATATTTTTCCGTATTGATTTTTTGTAAATCTTGAAATCTTCGAAAATATGTCCGATTTTCATACTGAAGTTGCAACCATGTGTAATTTTCATATCTAAAACAGTTAAAAACATTTTAAGGTGCAAATTGATTAGTGTTGTAAGGTAAAGCCATTTAATAGGAAAGCAAAACCATCAAAATATTTCACAGTATGTTAATTCTATGCTTAACTCCTGATTTCTCCTTACACTACTAATTAATTTAGAAGTTGTTTATGAGTGCATTAATTAAATATGAAAAATACATAGGTGAATTTCTATAATAGTTGTACATAATAAAACAAGCCTAATATACAGTAAGCAACAGTTCAATACTGAATTTCTGTCTGTTCTAGGTTTTGCACTGTTTTTGAATGATTAGTCATTATAGTATGAAGGGAAGACATAATACTATGTTCTGATCCAGACATAAAAATAATCTTAAATATTTTGCTAGGCATGAACCTGAATTACCTCAAGTGTATGTTAGGTATCAATCACATGAGAAATTTAATCACTTTCTTAAGAATGTTAAAAGCTGCTGGAACTTTGAAAGCATTAAATGTAAACAAATCTGATTTCAGAACCATCCAGCTGTTAAGTTCAGACCTGGTCATAGTTTACACTCCTACATGTTGAAATAACCTGGGTACAAGTTGGGTATGAGTAATGTGTGCCATCATTTTAAGTTACACCTTAAGGATGGCATAAGATTGGATCCAATCGCATGTCAGTTTTCCATGTATTGTTCGATTTAGATCCTTAATCTCTAAACTGATGAAACTAAAGATACAATACAAAAGCTTGAACATGTTCAGCTATAATAAATCAAAGCTCAAGATTCACCAAAAGGTAAGTACGGAAAGAAATGGCACTTAAGAAGGAACTGCACTCCTGATCAGATGTTCAATAGTGTATTTCAGAGTCATTTGCTGTTGTCTTGCTATTTCTTCAGACAGAAACTCTCTTCAGACAGAAACTATCATAAAAATTGATTTTATAAGTTATAAAATGAAGCAATCTTATTTCAAATTATTTATCCACCATAAGAGTTATATCCTTTTTAATAGATTGTCATAAAGATGCCAGTTTTCTTTTGAGAAACAGCTAGTCTTTGACTCTGCTTTGCCCAGGAACAAGTTCCATGTCATTTGCAAGAAGTCCATTCAGAAAGCTATTCTTATGCAGTGACCAGCTTTTATGAAGACATTTTCTTAAGAACTATCCAGTGTAAAAATATATTGCATTACAAGTGAAGAATACAAATGTGCTGAGCCATGTAATAGCCATCCCGCTTAGATTTAGATGCAAATGCATCCATGAAAAAAAATGTCCTATAATGCAAGGAATTTCTGTACTGATGTAATGCAATTTTCATTTTAGTTATTGCACCTAAGGATACCAGGTCTTCTAAACTATTGGCCCAAGTTCCAGTTTAAATATTCAGAGTGGCATGCCTTATAATTTCACTGTAGAACTTGTACTGTTTCAGTGTACACTTCAAGCAGAAAATACAGTTGGGGGTGGGTGGGAGGATACACATTTAATGGTTTGATACTGACTCAAAATATTGAGCTGATTCTGTAGGTAACAACATATGTGTAATATCAGACACATATATTCTAGCCAGTGATCCTGATTAACCCTGAAAAACAGGAAAGAAAACAAATGGCAACTAACCTGCTTAATTTAATTCACTAGATTCAGAAAGGAAGCAGTACTGAGATGCAACTGTATCTTTTAAAAAGCTGTTAATAGTTGTACATAGGAGACAGCAGTCCTAACCTCTGTAACAAGACCAAACAAGGACATTCAGATTCACATCCCAAATTAATATTTAACTTCAAATGAAACATGTGTGGCAATCAGATTTGAGTAGATAGGACATATCATGTCTCTAACACATGGTCAGAGTTTGTTTAATCAGCAAGATCAGCTGATCTAATCTCTCAAGACATCAGAAAAGATTAGGTAGTTTTCTGCAGTCATTTCAAAGAAATGGAGTTGGCAACAAACAACAGGTTTGTTGCCAGGTTGGCAGGTTCAGCTACAGGGAAGATGCAAGAAATCTGCGAGTCTGAAATTCTTGGTTGCCAAACATCAGATGTGGGTTGAATTTATACCTAAAGGGAAAAAGGGAAACAAGAAATGTAAGCAAAGTTCTCACACACACATTTGTTAAAAAATCTTGGTAGAGATATATGCATTACCAAATCTCTTTGAGTTCTGAATTCAAAAGTACTGTAGTGTAGTGATTACAAATACTGGGCTAGAATCTGGAATACCACAAGTTCTAGTCTTGCCTTAGCCATAAAGCCTGTGGGGTGAGTCTGGGCCAGTCACTCTTTCTTAGCCATAGGAAGGGGGCAATGCCAAATTACTTCTGAAAACGTTGCCAAGAAAACTGCAGTATCAGGCCAGTCACCAAGAATCAAGGGAAACTTATAAAGACGGGAAAGCCTGTATTATAAAAAAGCACAGTATCACCCCCCCCCCCACTCCAAAAAAATCAAATCCCCTAAAATTAATAGAAAATGCTACATGTGGCAGAATGTGGTTCATTAAATAAGGTTTCATTGTAATGCTAAAAATAACCAGATGCCCCATTTACATGGATTTTGATCTGGAAATGTTTATAGATGCATGCACATGCAGCAAGAGAGACAAAGTGTGTTTAATTAAATGTATAGAGCCACTGAATTCATATATCTCTTACAATATAAACAGCCATTACAAAATTCCCATTACGAGACAAGAGAAAATAAAGCCAAAATTAAAAGCAAATCAGGCCCAATAATAAAAAGGCATGAAAACCCCTTATTATCCCGAGGCTTGCTTGGATCAAGAGCAAAGTCTTCAAGGCTTGATTAAGGGCAGTAGGACCAGAACAACATGAAGCTTTGCAGGATGACATACTACAAGGCAGATGCCACAACAAAGAAGACATGCTTCCTGAAACCATCAGGTGACATTGTATCAAAGACAGACCCCACAACTTGTCAACTTTGTTGGACCATTCAAGACAGATAGAGACAATGAGAGAAAGGCAGTCGCTCAAACAACCAGGCTCTAGTCCATAGGTCACAGCCAACACCATGAATCTCATTTGGAAGAACATTGGTAACCAGTGCATTCACGCAGCAGAGGTGTCTATCAAGGCATAATTGCTTGCACAGCCACATTTTGGATCAATTGCAGCTTCTGAGTGCTTTTCAAGAAATACTCACAGAGAATGTAATAGGCCAAGTGTTGATAATTTAAGACATGACTGACTGAGGACCAAGTCAGATTGCAATAGGTGTATCTGATGAATCTGGCATAGTCTTCCTGGCCACAACCTGCTCCAAGTAGAAGCAGAGAATCCAGGAAAACATCTAAAATGCACACCAGGTTTTTTTTATATATAACTAATTTTTATTGGTTTTCCAGTTTTACATTTGAGTATTTGGAAAGCAACGTGGTGATTGGGTTAGTCAATAGTTCAATAACAAAATCTTTAGTACATATCTCAGGTTATATCATCAAAAATTTCTTCTCTATTTCCCTTAACATTTACTATATCATATTTAAGCTAGTAAATTTCTAATTATATCAAACTCAGTTGAAACATTTATTAATATGTTTTTTGCTTATGCATATCCATATCATGTTTTTAAGTTTTACCTAATTACCTCCGCGTCATGCCCTGGAGATGGCAACTGTCCCTCTTCAAACAGCTGCCTGCTAACTCGCCAAGGTCCCACATGGCTAGATGCATCCCAGCACCCATGCGCTCGCTGGCGTCTGTGTGCGGGGGCTGATGGTGTCGGGCAGCAGCCGCCCCGACCCCTGCTTCACCTTGCCCTGCGACAATGGCACCCCCATCCTGCCTCGCCTTGCCTCGCCTCACCTCACCCCACAGGACGAGCCTCCTGCCCACCGCCCCACCTGCCAGACACCCCCTGGATCTCCCCCAACCCTGCCTGGCCCCTACAGGTGTCCCTCCCCATGAGCAACATCGAGGTGATCATGCCCACCTTGGCTGCTCCCACCCAATCTGCCATGACCACAGCCATGCCCACCCAGGGGGCCACGCCCACCTGGCACCCGGCAATAAAGAAGTTTTGGATTGCAGTTTGGGCACTCAATCTCTAAAAGGTTCGCCATCACTGATCTAATAAATCATTTATTAATACCATTTCTTCTCTTATCACAGATCCCTTTTTTTCTCCTTCTATTACAAAATAATTGTTATAGAAAGTCTTTTTAACTCATTAGATAAAATTTAGCCCCCCCCAATAATTATATCTAATACAAAATATTATTACAAAAAATATCCTTTTACCGAATTCACATACTCCGTTAGTTATTAAATCAGTCAAAATCTCTAAAGCCTTTTTAACCCATTAGATGAAATTTTGAAACACATTTTTAAATCTAACTCTAACTTTCTTTCTGTGCCAAACCGGTTTCCATAATAAAGCTTCTGCATCCTCAAACCTCAATATATGAATAGAAGTATTTCTCGACACTTCAGACTGATCAAAGTTCTCTTCCCTTTCTTCCAGTGTTATCTGAATGGTGTAATCAGTTTTATTCCATGTTATAATTACTAGTTGATTGTCCACATTATCACAATTTTCAGTGACTTGTGTCTGGATGTCAGTCTCTGTAGTTTTTAACAATTCAGGTAACTCAGTTAAAGTTATTCTTTGATCATCAAAATTCTCCATGGTTTGTATATGGTGTTGTGTAAAATTGATTTGCTCAATAGTTTCCACGATTTCTCCTGGTGTAAGTTCATAGTTGTGCTGCAGGTGTAATTCCTCCATCTCTTTAGGTTGTATATGTTGTTGAGTGGAGGCTTCTTTGGGGTTACTCTGTTCCTGCTCTATTGTTCTTTAGCCTATAGTTTGATCCATTAAAATTTGAGAATCAGTTTGTGGTTCTGAGATATCTTTAATTTTTCTCCAAGATTTCATGTACGCCGTAGCTTCCAAGATTTTTTCCAGTATAAATTCATAATCAAGCTGTGGGTAGGATTCTTCCATTTCAGTGATGAAATAGTCTTTTAATATTTTAGTGAAGGCTGTATTTAGTAAGAGTCAACAAATATCCACCTCCAAAATTTCTAGTAGGCAAATTCACCACCCAGCTGTTCCAAGTTCTTTATCTTTTCCCTTTTATTATCATTTGAAGGTCAAATCCATTTTCCAATAGCAAAGGGAAATACAATTGCAATGACAATTTTCACCACAAGATGTCCTCAGTAGACTGTAAAATCTTTTTTCCAGTTAATAAAGTTTTGTCTCATTAGAAAAATAGAAAAAGAAATACCTCCAACATAATAAATAGAATAATAATAATGTTCTATGATAGAAAATTTTTTTTCAGGACCCCTAAGTATCCAAAAAATTAATTAGTCAATAAAAAGTTAACTATTTTATTTCTTTTGTCCAAGCTCTTTTTCCCAAGTACACAAACGCTGCTCTCTTAAAACAGGGAAGTAGTTCAAAGGCTTTTTACAGGAAAGTAATTAGGGCGAAGAGAGGGAAGGAAGGGTCTCACCTGGATTCACCACGGTCGTTCTTTATGCTTAGCTGTTCTTCTGACTTTTGGCTGGTGCAGCTGGATGATCAGCCATTTTACTGGCCAATCTTCTTCTCCGTCGGCCCTACGGAGTTAGCTCGGACTGTGGAAGGAGCTGCCGCCCTTCTGCAGTCGGATGAGAGCCTCCTCAACGGTGGTCGCCCCTCCAGGGCGACTTTTCGACCCGATAGGGGTCTACAGGTGGAGGGAAAGCAGCGGGCGAAGAGACAAGTCTCTCCGTGCGACTGGGTGCGCCACGATCCGGAACCGGAAGCCCTAATTTTTAATTGCAGTATTCCAATCTAACCTTTAATATCCATACTATTTAAGTTTCGGGTAACCCAAATTTCCTTTATTTCACTACATAAAAGTTATAATATATAAAATACACATATTACCTACTTAAATATATTCTTATTTTATTTCATAAACATTTTCTATTTCTCATCCTAGTACGGCACCACTTAATAATGGAGTATCCTTTATTATCTCAAATCCATCATCTGTATTACCTGGGCTAAACAATAATTCAAAGCTATTACCTAATAGTTAATTTCTATTTCCCTTATAAATCTAAACCCTCAACATTAAGCCAATTAATCCCTTATTTTTTATTATTTCCCAACAATATTTAAATCTAATAATGAAGTTTGCCTTCATCTCAAAATCTCCTCTCTATTAAATCAAAAGACCCCACTTTTTAAACCTATCTCTAGTTTTCTTTTTATGCCAACCAGGCTTCCGTACCAATGCTTTTAGATCAGTGGTTCTCAACCTTTCTAATGCCGTGACCCCATAATACAGTTCCCCATGTTGTGGTGACCCCAGCGGCGTGGCCAAGTGGGTGTGGCCACCAGGTGGGTGTGGCCACCAGGTGGGCATGGCCAAGTGGGCATGGCCACCAAGTGGGCGTGGCCCCCAACCATCAAATTATTTTAGTTTCTATTTCATAACTGTAATTTTGCTACTGTTCTGAATCGCAATGTAAATATCTGATATGCAGGATGTATTTGCATTGAACATAATTAAAGCATAGTGATTAATCACAAAAATAATATGTAATTATATATTGTTAAATATTTATTTTTAATTACAAAACAATGAAATTTTGTGTGGAAGCATGGTGTAGCATGGGTAACAGTCTTAATATAACAAACAACTACATTGCTACATTTTTCAACAGTATGCATAAAAAGCCAACATCAGTGTGAAGGTTGAGGTTGCTTACTTTTCACCAGATCAGAAATTCTCGGGGCAGTCTTTGCAAGAGCACACCGAAGATCATCTTCCACAACAAGTCTATTTCTGTATTTAGACTTGATAACCAACAAGCTGGAAAACCCTGTTTCACAAAGATATGTTGTTGGAAATGGAACAAGCAGGTGCAACACAGTCTCAGACAGAACAGGATATGACTGCAAACATTTGATCCAGAACTTTGTAACTGGCATTGTGGAGAAATCAGTTTTCGCTGCATCACTGTTAATAAGCTCAATGAACTCCTCTTGTGCTGTCTCAGGAACATTTTCAACGTTGACTGTGAATGGGCTTCTGGCAAGTGCAAATGGGATGTCAGGTAGATTTGGAAAGTACGATGAGGTTTCATCTGCAAGCATGCGCATGTGTTCTTTAACAGATTTTATCAGCGTAATCCTGTTGTCTGGTTCAATGTCATGTTCCTCAAAGAAAGCAGATAAGGTAGGCAACATGAAAATTTTATTTTTATCCAATTTTTTTTGCCAAAGCTGCAGTTTCATTTGGAATGATTGGATCTTTTCAGTCAAATCAAGGCACGTTGCATTTGGTCCTTGCAGTGATAAATTTAACTCATTCAAGATGGCAAAGATGTCAACTAAGTAAGCTATTTTCTGCAGTTCGCTGTTATCGCTGAAAATAGCTTCAAACTGCGATCTTTCTTTCTGAATAAAAAATGCTTTGAGTTCATCACGAAGCTCAAAAACACGTTTTAAAACTTTTCCTTTCGACAACCATCTCACTTCAGTGTGAAATAGCAGAGCATTGTTTGGCACATCCAGTTCGTTGCACAGTTGTGAAAACAATCTTGTGTTTAAGCTGCTTGCCTTTACAAAGTTGACACAATTTATGACGCTTTTCATTACTTCTCGTAATTCTTGTGGCAGCGTCTTTGTTGCTAATATTTGCCGATGAATCATACAGTGAGTTCCGATGACTTTTAGTGACTCATTCTGTACCAAACGTTGAAATCCAGATCTACATCCTAGCATAGCTGGAGCACCATCTGTGCAAACACCACAAACCTTTTCCCAAGATATGTTATGCTCGTTCAGAAATGAACCAACTTTGTCAAATACATCACGTGCAGTAGTAGTTGTTTCAAGAGGTTTGCAAAACAGAAACTCGTCTTTAAAGTCACCATCATTAATATACCTCACGTAAACCAGTAACTGGGAACAGTTTGCAACGTCTGTAGATTCATCAAGCTGAATACTAAATATTGGAAGTGGAGCAGATTTAATTTCTTGGATTACCTGATCAAGAATATCAGCAGACATGTCATCTATTCTTCTGCGGACAATGTCATTGGACAAGGAAACTGCATTCAATTTTGTCACAAATTCTTCTCCGATCATAACTCGAACAAGGTCTTTGGCTGCTGGCAACAGTAACTCCTCTGCAATAGTGTGAGGCTTCATGGCTCTGGCGATTCTGAGTGCCACCAAATATGACCCTTCAAGGGCTGCTACATTTTGCTTCTGGTACTTGCCACCAGTGTCAAGTCTGCCTTTCTTCAGTGCATCAGCTTTGGATCTGAAATAGTTTATGTCCTTGCCAGCATAGCTTTGATGCCTGGTCTCAAAATGCCGTTTAAGTTTGTTCGGCTTCATTGATTCTGTTGACAATACTTCGGAGCATAGTACACACTGCGGTTTCTCGATTCCCACTGTACAAATAGACGTGAAGCCATATTGTAGGAAATCCTCACTGTATTTCCTTCTCCTGATGCTCTTCGGATCCATTGTCTTGAATGGTTTGCTAGTGAAAATATGTAACAATAGCTTCAATAATACAAAACATGACACATGGCATAGTTCAGTCAAAACAGTTCATTAAAGTTTCCTATGATTTACCATTCTCTGTGTTGTTCTATTTTCAAACCCAGTGTTTCTCAACCTTGACAATTTTATGGCATGTGGACTTCAACTCCCAGAACTTCACAGCCAGCAATCACCAACTCCATGGGAGGAGTCTTACCCCTTTAGTGGAAAATCAACTCAACTATCCTGGGAAAGAAACCAGGCTCATGCAATTCAGATTTTTAGCCAGAGATCTGAGACCATGAGAAAATACAAGTCCATATTTAGGTGGCCACATAACTAAGTATTCATCATGATTTGGGAGCCCAAGATGCACCACCCAATCTCAGGGAGTGTAGGCAGAATCTGCTCAATATATAGACATATATATGTACTTGAATTGAAAAAATGTTGAGTTTTTAGACTGGAACTTTGAAGTGCTTAAATTAATTAGGTAATTTTTGTGTATAATAATATTATCTGGTAAGGTATGATAATTATTTGGATGTGATTTGAAGTTTGTGTAATGAATTGAAATGAAATAAGGTTTAACATTGTTTCTTTTTTTAACTAAGTTAGTTTTTATTGGAAGAAGATATAAATGAGACTGGTGATTAAAAGAGGGATGAGAGAGATTAAGAACTTGAACATATCTGGAAGAGATAATTGAAGTGATAATCTGTTGAAGTAAAACAATATTTGATTATGGAAATTGTAAATTGATAAAAGTCTTAAAACAGGTTTAGTAGTAACAGAAACATAAACTAGAAATGGAATACCGTATTTTCTGGCGTATAAGACGACCCCCAACTTTTGAGAAGATTTTCAGGGTTTAGGATTCTAAACACTGAAAATCTTCTCAAAAGTTGGGGGTCATCTTATACGCCGGAAAATACGGTATTTCCTAGTTTGATGTTACCTAGTTTGGTAACGAAACATCTGCAAGAAAACACAGACATCACCAAACCACAAACCAGAAGTCATAGGCAGCACATTGCAGAAGTTACCAAAACTGTATCAAAGATCTGTATCTCCAGATCACCAGTTGATAGCATCAGTTGAGGCAAATTCTAATCCACACATCAAGAAGGCATCCAGGTGAAGAAGATTCATTCAGGAGGAAAGGAAAGCAGAGTGACACCATTTGACTGCACAATCAGCTCAGCTAGTTGACTGGCTCCCTCCCAACCCCTTACTGATCTCAGACACTGATTCTGGGCCAAACACAAGGCAAGCAAAATGCCATCAACATATTGATGCCATCTCCTTCCAAAGTCCAAGCTGAATTCTTTGAGCATTTGTTTGTACTTGAAAAAAAGCAGAGTACAGGAATATTTTTTAAGTGGATCTGAGTCAGTGGGAGACAATGGAAGGTTGCAGGACCAATTCTGGGTATCTGCAGCTCTGCATCTGGTGGACATGGCCACCCCCAAATGACACAGGTTGTAATTAGAAAAAAAAACCATTTCTCTGGTAGTTTCTAGGAAAACTACAAAGGTGACTGGAATTACTTTTAAAATAGTCAAAAGAGTCTCAACTTAAGCCAAGATTTACTGATGAAAAAGTTGCCAAGTCTAAACCATGTACCACAAGCTTCTTTTGGAAGAGAACAAAGTCAACAAAAAGAAAGCCCTTTAAAACAAGCCTTCAGACCAGAAAGGATTTTATCACTATGCTTAAGAAATAAAAATCCATTAGTAATACTATATCACTGTCGTTTGCAAACCAGGCACCTGATGAACTCTGGCAGGACCAATCAACTGTATGTAAACATCTTGAAGGCTTCGGGATGTTGAAAGGGAGGATTTAAAAACCACACCAAGCCTCTGTATCAAGGGCCAGTTTGCGGGCCAGTTTTCCCACCAGTAGCAATTTCTAAAACGCCCCCTCCACGTTCACCGCCGCGGGTCTCATCGCCGCAGCAGATGCACAGCTGCCCTTCCTCTTCCTCGACGCAACCTTTCGCCTGCCCCAGTGACTCCCTCCCCTTTCCGGGGTCCAGGCATACCCTCCGGAGCCCCGGCATTTACCGACTGCAGGAAGCGCAGGGTGCCCACGTAATCATGCTCGGTTGAGGACACAGAGGCGAAGACGCAGCTGGCGGTCCGTATCCTTTGCCGGTTCCAAAGGGAGAGCACTGGTGCCGGGGGCCACTGCCCCCGCCGCCGCTGCCACCGACGGCTCAGATACCGACTGCACTTCCATGGCTCCTGCCTGCCTCAGCTTCCAGAAGATCATCCCGACCCCACTTTCCTCACTCCGTGGCCGGCTTTAGGCGCCCTCCATCCCCGAGGCGCACGCCAAACGCACCACAAGGATCGAGTCTCTCGAGCTCGACCTACCAGCAGGAGCGCCGCGCTGGGACATGGCGAGGAGGCGGCGGCTACGAGGAGCAGAGCACAAACAGCGCTGAATGGAGAGAAGTGTTTCTCTCCATTCAGCGCTGTTTGCGCTCTGCTCCTCGTAGCCGCCGCTGCCTCGCCATGTCCCAGCGCGGCGCTCCTGTAGGTCGAGCTCCAGAGACTCGATCCTTGTGGTGCATTTGGCGTGCGCCTCGGGGATGGAGGGCGCCTAAAGCTGAGCAGTGAGCGGCGCGTGCGCCAGCAGGAGTGCCGTGCTGGGACATGGCGAGGAGGCCGCGTCGGTGGCTACGAGGAGCAGAGCGCAAACAGCGCTAAATGGAGAGAAGCGAGTGGTGAGTGGAGCGTGCGAAAGGACTTGACCAGGGTAGCGGGTGCAGGGGAGGGTCGGCTCCTGAGGCGGAGGTGGCGCTCAGAAGTGAGGGATGGGGCGGTGGCGAGACGAGCCCAAAACAGTAGTCTGGAGAGCGCAGCAGGCGGTGAGGGGAGAGGCCGGAACAAAGAGAGAAGTGGCTGGGAAGCTGGAGAAGCAGGGAAGATGCGGGGATTTCTACGATAGGATGCAAAAAAAAAAACCCTTGCCTTGGCACGTTGGCGTGCCTTTGCCCTTCCGACCCTAGGAGAAGTTGGCTTGCAAACTTGTTTGCAGTCAATTTCTCAGTTTGGGAGATTGCGTGCGTGTAGAATGCCATGCAGTAGAAAAACGGTAAGCGTTTTGTCCGCTTTATTGGATAAGAGGGGGAAGCCATTCTCTTGCGGGATGTTTCTTGCACGATTGGTTGCTGCATTTTGCTGCACGGAACTCTTGTTCTGCAAAGGCTTGCATGGAGAAGCAGTGGCTGCTTCCTTTGCAGCCAGCCAGGCTAAAAAATCTGGGAGTCCCACCATTTTTCTGCAAGCAACGGACAAAATCCTTCTCACCTGGAACCTACAAATTCGGGACATGTTTAGCACAATGGGAAATAGTGAGAAATTGATGCACAAAAGTAATTTGGGGGTCATGTTGCTTTGCGATCCTTGATGCTTAGAGAAATAAGTAAGCAAGGATTTTTGATTCATTTGTTTAACTTTAACAAAACGAACTACAAACTTAAACTCCACCGAAATAATTAGAGAGTACCCGTATACGCCGGAAAATACGGTACATATATTCCTCTGCCAAGCAGAGGAAGCTCAGTGGCAGGCCAGAGAGGAAACTTACTGTTTTTAGTTGTTTTCTCTCTTGCTTTCCGCTGCTTGCTCTCTCTCGCTTGTCCTCTGTATTGCTTTCCTCCACGTGCTACGAAATCGAAACTTCCTAACTTTAAATAGAAAAAAGCTGCGCATGCGCAAGGAGGAGGGAGGCAGGAACGGCACTTTCTATATAGCCAAATAAGGAAGTAGAACAGTTAGAAAAGGGAAAAAAATGGCGGACAGCGGGGTTTGGCGACCCCTGTGAAATGGTCGATCGACCCCAAATGGGGTCGCGACCCATAGGTTGAGAACCGCTGTTTTAGATCATCAGATAGATCTCTCTTCATTCTTGTGCATGTTACTTGAATTAAAGGAGACCATCTAATTGTCAATTTTCTAAAGGAACTAGCCCATTTATAATCATTAAGTTGTCGCCCTGGTGGCTCATATCCCCATATTTGCTCTAATATAGTTGTCTTCAATTCGATCTGGTCTTCTTCTTCCTCAGGTTTCTTCTGGTTTAAGTAGAAAGTCATGTCCAATTTTATAGTTGTTGTTTGATTGTCTAAGTTTTTAGTAAGCTGTACTTGTTGATCTTTAACGCCCTCTGTCTTGATATTATTTTCTTCCGCTTCTGTTGTTTTTTTAGTTGGTAGGTTCTTTAGTTGCAATCAGGGTTTCGCTTTGTAGATTTAAGCTGGCACCTTGGTCTTTCAGTCTAGATTTAATTATCTCGGTGGCTTCCAGAATTTTTTTCAAGTATAAGTTTATAATTAGCTGACATTTGTTGCTGTCCTCCTCCATTTCTGACATAGTTATAAATAGTCCTTTAGTGGGGGCTATTTATTAAACAAGAGTCAGTTCACCTCCACAATTCCTAGAAACCAATTTCACTGCCCAGCTACTCTCTCAGCTTATAGTCTCTCTTAGATAATACCAAGGTCACATCTGGGCTGTAAGTCACTTGTCAAGAATAATAAAAATAATAGATTGCTGTACCAAGCTTTGCCACAAGATGTCTCCGATAGCATTGAAAATATTTTCCAAATCCCAGGCTAGGTTTTTTTATCCAATTTAAGTTCTTTTTCTTCTTTTTTATAAGTAAATAAAATAGCAAATCCCCATAAAAGTAGGAACTTTGGGGTCCTCAAATTCCAAAAAGAAGTGTAAATCCAGTTATATTAAGTTGTTGAGTTGGTTCTTTTCAATGCTTTGTTTCCCCAGGTAGTTAAATGCCACCATTTTAGAGGGTGGGGGGGGGGAATTCCCTTCCCTCTCTCCTCAGAGGGGGAAGAGTTTCAAAAAGCTTTTGACAGGAAAATTACTTGGGGTATAGAGAAGGTAAAATCTCACCCAATTCCTCTGCGTTGCTTTCAAAGTGCTAGTTAGTAATTTTGGCCTAGCAGCTTAGTGATGGGCCATGTTGATGGCCGATCTTTTCCCTGACGGTTAGAAGAGCTGCCCCGGATCAAATGGAAGGGCTCCTTCTGCGATCACTTGGGGGTCCTCTTCATGCTCGCCGCCCCTCCAGGACAACTTCCAATCCTCTTCAGGGTCCCCCAGCGGGAGAAAACCGGACGGCAGAGAGAGCGATTGCCCCGCTTGTCTGCCTGCACCATGATCACAAACCAGAAGCCCACACCAGTTATGTTTACTGATGTCCAATCCCATCCAGAACTAAAGATGCCAAATCCCTCATACTAGAAGAACCAAGAGCCCAATTGATTCTGCCTTATCAGGGTTGAATTTCAACTTGTCCTCCCCCACTTTCATAGCCTCTATGCATTGGAACATGAACTTAGCAGCAGTACTTGGTTGGCCTGGGGTTGATATGTACAGCAACCATCAGCAGCATACTGATGATACTGAATATAATAACTGAAGGAGTATATTTACCCTGGATCAAAAACTCCTGGTGTGCGACACGTTGCTTCAGCACAGGACTGTAGCATCATTAGCCGATAATTCATTTTTTCTAAAATTTCTTGATCTATTGTTTTTGCAATATTAGTTATCTGGTGTGGGTCTGCAGTCAAGTTGTAAACTTCAACAAACACCTTCATGAAAGCAAAAGCAATGCTATTAGAAATATGTACTTAATTCATCTAACAAATCGTTGTGATTGACGTTTCTTCTGAATTCTAACATCTTAGTGAAGTTGTTCATCAATTCAACCAGATTTTTCTTCATGAATGGAAAGCCTAGACTTGGGTTTGGTTAGAAGTTAAAATTCATCTAAATGTTAATTTATTCATTAAAAGTATTCATTCACTCTTTATGTAGCTTTACAAGATATAATAAGTCCAATACTGAAAGATCTTTGTAATGAAACTTTTTTGGGGATGAAAATACCAAAATCCTGGGCAGAAGCTAACATTTCTCTAATTCCCAAATATGATACTGATCTCACACAAATTAAAAACTATAGGCCAATATCACTATTAAATGTGGACTACAAAATATTTACAGCAATAATAGAGGAAAGAATGAAAAATTTTTTGAATGAATTTATTCATTCAGATCAAAATGACTTTCTGCCTAAAAAACAGATAAAGAATAACTTAAGAATTATTTTAAATGTGTTAGAATACTATGAAAAACATCCAGGGAAACAAATGGCATTGATATTTTTGGATGAACAAAAAGCTTCTGATAATCTTAACTGGCAATTTATGTTTCATCAATTGCAAGTGATGGATTTCGGTGATAATTTTATAAATGCAATTCAAGCAATCTACAATAAACAATCAGCAAATATACTTATAAATGGAGACTATACAGATAATTTTGAGATTAGGAAAGGTACAAGACAGGGATGTCCACTGTCTCCCTTGTTATTTATTCTTACACTGGAAGTGTTGGCCAGGAATATTAGACAAGATGGGGAGATCAAAGGACTGGAGATAAAAGATCAGAAATATAAATTACAAGCTTTGGCAGATGATTTGGCTTTTATCTTGGAGGAGCCTTTGGAAACAGCCACTAAATTATTGCAGAAAATAGAGGAATTTGGAGAAGTGGCTGGGTTGAAAATAAATAGGGAAAAGACTAAAGTACTTACAAGAAATTTAACAGAAAAACAGAAAGCTCAATTTGTGGAAAAAACAAATCTCCAGATAGTTAAAAAAGTTACAGTAAATACTTAGGTATTTATTTAACATCAAAATGTATAACAATAAAAGAAGATGACTATGGAAGATTATTGAATCAAATAAAAATGAATTTGGAGAAGTGGAAAAACTTTCAATTATCATTACTAGGAAGGATAGCGACTATTAAGATGAATATTCTACCTAAACTGTTATTTTTATTTCAGACAGTTCTTGTTAAACTAAGCCAGAAATTTTTCGATGACATAAATGCAACAATAATGAGATTTATATGGCAAGGGAAAAAAGCAAGAATCAAAATTAAACTGCTACAAGAATCAAAAGACAGAGGGGGCTTTGGGCTCCCAGACTGGAGACTTTATTACCAAGCCACTATTTTGTTGTGGCTTAAAGAATGGATCACACTGAGAAATAAACGACTTCTTTACTTAAAAGGACATGATTTGCAACTGGGTTGGCATGCTTTCCTTTGGTACGAGAAAAACAAAGTACATAAATATTTCCAAACCCATGCCATAAGGAACGTATTACTCTCAGAGTGAGAGATAGTTAAAAAAAAAATTATATGAAAATACCTGAGTGGCTTTCCACAATGGAAGCATTTGCGTATCCGAATTTAATTAACTATGACAAACTTGTGACCTATAAAGACATTTTAGATAAAGAAGGAAAACTTAAAGATAGGCAAGAACTTCAACAAACTGGCATTGATCTAACATGGTGGTCATACTTGCAAATTCAAACAAGATATGAAAAAGATGTAAAAGTAATGGGATTCTACAAAGAACAGACACCACTAGATAAAATACTTTTGAAAACAGATGAAAATCTGATTAAGAAACTTTATAAACTCCTGATAAATTGGAAGATGGAAGAAGAACAAGTGAAAGAAACAATGATAATATGGGCAAAGAATTTTGGTTATTCTATAGATTTAGAAGATTGGCAAAAACTATGGGACCGAAATATTAAATTTACTAAAGCAGCTGCATATAAGGAAAGAAGACACAATTTATTTTAAAACATGGGGAAATTTTTTATTATTGGTTAGAAACACGCTAGAATGAGAAAAGGTTATGAAATTTAAAGAGATAATTGATAATTTGTATTTATATTCCATGATTATTTGTATGAACTTGTTCTTATTTCTTCTTCTTCTTCTTCCTCTTTGTATATTTGTGATCTTAAGCAATATGGTAAACTATAATTAATATGTAATATATTATTATTTTAAAGTTATTATAATTAATTAATACTAAGCATTGTTAAGTAGTGAAATTAATGAGAGCTATTGACTAATTTGTTATTTACATGATTATATTGAAAGTTGTTTAATAATAGAGTAATTATTAAGATTTAATATGTAAGCCTGGACTGGTAGACTTGCTGAAGCGATGTTATTTTGTGGGATTAATCCCACTTTTGTGTTACCCCTTTCCCCTGGTCTAACCATTTTGTATGTTTCCCTTTGTCTTATCCTTTTTGGCCCTATCCCTTTATTACCTTTATAAAACTCAATAAAATATTTATATATAAAAAAGGTATTCATTCACTCAAAGGTATTAAAGACACAGAAGACCAAAAAAAGATAGGTTCAAAGTATTTTTCTCAAATAATTTTTAAAGCATGTGCAGCCCTAGTAAATAAATATGTCAGACTTAAGATACCAAAATAACACACATCAGTTTTATCAAAAACAATGAATTCATGTAAGATTGCAGCCACGTGGATACCATTAGGGTGGCTGATACAGCTGTTCTCATACCCACATGGTAGCAACTTCAGATCTTCTGAAAATGCTCAGCAGAGGTTTGAAACTGTATCTCTTCAAACAAGAGCTGACATTTAATTTTTCATTGCAACCTTAAATTTACCACTTATTGCCATAAATATACTGCCTCCACTGTTGATAACATCCATAGTAATATTATAATGGAAGCTGCCTATGTAGATGCACATGCTAATCTCAGTCTTCCCTCAGCTATAAAGAAACTAGCTGTTAAGTCAGAACAGTCCTCTGCCACGTGTTTACTGCTAATGTTGGTAATCATTGCAGGATTTCAAAATTATGTTGTGGGAAATGTATAGCTGTGATATTTAAAATATATGACAGCAATATAATGTATTACTAACATTTAAATCTATGATAAATATTAGAATGATACATGGCTGCAAGTAAATTTTTGTAAGAGGGAATTGGATATAAAGTGTAATAGGAAATAAATATGGAATTATTTCGTAGAAGATAATTAGGATGACAATGCTCTTTCCTCATAAAATGTCTTTCTGGTCTATCTTAAGGTTCAGCTTGTGAAAGCAAATCATTGCATTTTATAAACTTCTTGGGACAAAATGTTGACATTATTTTTGAAACACAGAGAATAAACTTTTTCAATGGATGCTAATGGTTATTATATTTCTGTCTTTTAAAGAAATATAGCTTTAAAACTTCTAGAAAATATAGTATTTTTTAGAAATGTGTCTTACTACTTTACAGTATTAAAATCAACGGCCATTATAAATTTAAAGAAGCTTAGGAATCTTTGTAGTTGCTTTTTGTAGTAAGCTCCAAAACGCATATGATGATTACATATGTAAATGCATAAGAGATCTTATAGGAACATCCTGATTTTTTTTCTGCATTTGTTTTAACAGTTTTAAAAGGCTTAATTCAAATTATTATTAATTATAGAAGTATTATATTTTCATAAATATATGAAGGACTACCATTAACATGGAATTACAAAAACAAAGACAAAATTACCTCACGGTCGTCAAATTCACAGTACTGCAGATTCCATTTAGTCGACAGCGTCCTTACACATGCGTATGTATTGTTATATGCATCTTCACAAACACAGTCCGGAAAACAGTGCTATAAAAATAGCTAAGTGTTAGAATAATTTTAGTGCCATTCAAATAGTATAGAAAACTGAAACAGAATATACCTCTGAGTCCGTCCCAGAGACCTCCAAAAATGACATCCAAATTTAATTTTACTGTGCCCAGCCAACATTTGACTACTAAATATTTCCATATACAGCCATCTCCCTCTACAATTTAAAGTATGAAGGATTCTAAAGGGAATGCAACATTTTCAACAATACATACAGTAACACCAGGCCCAAGAGCAGGACATGTAGGATCACTGCTGTTATGTCCTTCTCCTTGGTATTCAACCAACACATCTGATCGCCAGGTCTTGTTTATTTCTCCTCTCTAAAACAAAAAAGCGATTAACAAAAGTGGGAATTATTGCTTTTTGAAGGCTCAGAGACTGTCTAAGCTTCTTTAACCAATCTATTTCTAATCAATAGAACAATCTTAGAATAGAAATAAACTCAATAAATATGAAGACCCTCTCAATAATTTCATGATGAGCTGTTGCCTTTTTCCAACACGTAGCACCATCAAAAACCCAACTAGTGAAAAACAATTTACAGATGATGTCACATTGCTTAAGTGTACACAGGAAGATGAGGCATTTTGTCCATCTTGACCAGGGTTCTTAAACTCACAGGGCTCATCTTAATTTTACAAGATCTCATCTATAACCTGCTCAGTTTAAACAGAAATTATCTTTTCTGCATCTGAAGAATACTGCTTCAAACAAAGCAATTCATTCCTACCAGTACTGACAGAAAGGTTTGTGTGAAAATAAGAGATTTATTTTTATAATCCAGTGACAGTTGCACTAAAGAACCTTTAGAAAAATTACCAAAATAAATACCTATTTGTGCACTTACCAACAATGGTAACAATGACATTCCATCCATCTGAGTTTTATTCAGATCATATCCTGCAATATCTAATATAGTAGGACCTAAATCAATGTTCGCCACAAGCATCTAGAAGGCAAGAAGAATATTACAGATTTTTCATCTGAAACAATTACAATGTTACAGATTTACAGAATGTCACAAAACTGAAACTAGGAAATTGCGGGGGGCGGGGCCAGCTGTCAAGAGGAAAAGTTGTGCAGAACGGCTCTCCGTCTATGAGAGTCGAATACATAGCTTTTTCCATCTGATCGGCGGATTCTTTGGAGTCCCAGATTCCTTGGAGGGGAATCGGAAGAAAGAGACACCCTGCAGTGCAGCTCTCAGCGGCAGTTGAGAGTGTGGATGGCAGAAAGCCTTGGAGAAATCGAGCGGGGAAAGAAAGGCGGCCCATAATGGTGGCCGGGAAGAGAGAACAACAGGCAGTTGGACAACATTAGCAGTGGACTAGCTGGACAATGAGAGACGGACCTGGGCAAAATGATCCTAGCAACCCTCTGTGAGTAACCCGGGGTGAAGATCTTATCGGGGGATTGCAAAGAGGGAAGAGTCAGAAGGAGGCCTGAGGAAGGAGGAAATTTCCTCCGTAGTAAAGCGGCGAATAGCAAGTGGGGGCAAAGAAGAGACCATTTCAGCGCATTAAATTTTCACTGGTGGCATGAGGGAAAATGGGAAGAGGAAATCTATTATTGCTGATAATTTAGTTCGGGAATGAAAGTGCTGACTAATTGGAGAACGCAGACATGTTGAAGTAAGATTGACTGTTGACTTGGATAATAAGGAGTAAGAGACACCTAGTGGCCGAGGGAATAACTGGTGACAATTTAAGGAAGAAGAGAAAATTTAAAAAGAAATAAGACCTATTTTGGATGGCTTGCTAACAATTGACTTATAAATTGAGGAAACTCAAAGAGTAATTTTGGATGCAGGAAATTTAATGAAACGGTTGTAGTGGAACTGTAGTGGAGAAGTTAATTTAAAGCGGTATTAAAAATGACAAGCATCCCAAATTTGACAAAAATTGGTACAGGAAAGAGGCAAGGAATCCAAACTACAGCAATGGAACCAAGTCCAGCAGGGCAAAGATCTACGGAAGGACTTTTACAGAGAGAGAAAGATCAAACTCATTTAAGGATCTACAACAGATGTTACAAACAATACAGGAGGTTATGTTAAAGAACCATGAGGAGTTGAAACGAGAGACAGGAGAAGGAACAACACGGGAGAAATGAAAGAAAAGATGAGATTGATGGATGATAAATTTGAATGCTTTCAGCAACAAATTTTAAAAAATGAACAAAAACTACAGGAGATGGAAGATAGAATGGGAAGGGAAGGGAAGAAAGGAAAGTGGAGGAGATGGAAGAAAGACTAATTCAAACTAATAGAGACCTCGAACAGACAATAACCCAATTGGAAATAGACAAGGCTTCCCATTTTTTACAATTTCAGAATGCGCGGGAAGGAAAGAATGAAGATCTTCCGGAGATGATGGCGGAGCTACTGGCAGGAACTCTAGGAACTGGGAAGGAAGAAATGATTAAGGAAATGGATGAGATCTATAGAATTCACATAAATTATGCACATAGACATAATTTACCTAGAGAAGTGCATATTAGATTTGCTAAAAAATCGACTTACGATGAGATTCTTCATAGTACTAGAGAAGATCCACTAGAGCAGTGTTTCTCAACCTTGACAATTTTAAGGCATGTGGACTTCAACTCCCAGAATTCCACAGCCAGCACTGCTGACTGTGAAATTCTGGGAGTTGAAGTCCACATGCCTTAAAATTGTCAAGGTTGAGAAACACTGCACTAGAGCTACGGGGAAGACAGCTTGTGGTGCTCAAATAAGTCCCGAAAAGGGTAAGAGACCTAAGGCGACCCTATCAAATGTTTACAGCAAAACTAACAAGGAAAAACATAATTTTTCGGTGGTTGACTCCAGAAGGGATTATGGTATTTTGGGGAGAAAGAAGGTTGAGATTGGACACGGTGGATAAAGTAGAAGAGTTTTACAGAAAAAATCTTGATAGTGAGGCTGAATCGGAGGAAAGAGAAAGAAGGGAAGAAGGAAAACCAGGAGAACAGTCACCAAATAGAGGGGAATCCCGAATCAAGGAAAAAGAAAACAGGGAAAGAGCGAATGTGGACACTGGAAAAGACAATGATGGTGGATGCAAGGATTACAAAGAAATTAGACAAACGAGGGCAACAAACCCTAAGTATAAGTATAGGTTTTCAAGAGGCATTAGCAATTCTATCATTAAATGTTAATGGGTTAAATTCTCCAGGGAAAAGGAAATTTTTTTTTTAGTAAATTGTATAAGACAAATGTGGATATAGTAGTGTTGCAAGAGACACACATAAAACAGCAGCATCAATATTTGTTAAAATGTTAGGAAATACGTTTATATCTTCATTGCAAAGAAGAAAGGGGGAATTGTAATGTATGTAAAAGAGGGTATCTTGGCCAAATAGGTATATAAAGATGAAGAGAGCAGAATATTGATAATAGAACTGTGGATTGTGGTGGTCTCCCATGGAGAATGAGACACGCATGCAGGTATCTCGGGATGGGAGCCCAGAGCTGACTCCAACACCCTCTTTTATTGTTACTACAGTTTTTACATCACACAGCGTAATCAAAAGACGTATATAGGGGTGGTTACAATGTATCGCATAACAGACACTCTCCAGATGCAAGGCTACGCAGGTGTTCTTATCAGACTCTGTCCAAATGGCTGATGAATGTATCCTGTGTCTGGAGCAGTCAGTTTGTTATCTCAAGGACCCTGTGGGAGCATTTCTATGGGTATATTTGTGCAATTAATCCCACATTTCCTGCTTTTGTGTTTTTTTAATGTTGCTCACTTCCAGTTCCAGAAGGGATCTTGATTCACTAATTAAGGCGTCCTTCCTAGTGGAGGGCGTAACATTTTTGCACATTTGCAGGAGGGAGGGAATACATTGAATGCAACAACATAGCAATACAATTAATATCAAAATGGTTACTATAATAGAAATCAAAGATTGTAGCCAGGATCCATCCGGTAGCCAGGATCAAAGGGCACCCCAAATATCCACGGTGCCTGATCCATCGCTGCGTAAGGGATTATTTTGGAGCATAGATTCCATTTTCTTGGCTGTAGCAGAAATATTAGGTTGAAAATCATGTATATACATACAACAATGAGAATGAATTAAGGCACATACACCGCCTTTTGCTGCTAAAATAATATCTAAAGCATACCGATTTTGCAAAACTACTTCCCTTATTTCCCCCATTTCTTGATTAATTATTTTAATGTTGTTGATTGTTTCATTAAACATATGAACAGTCCAATTGTTAAGCAAATGAAGGTCCCTATAGTTCATGGCAACTCCTAGATTGGGCAATATTCCTCTGCTGATTTGAGTCTCTAAACTACCACCCAATGTTAGGGGTGGATCCGAGGAGCCAGTATCACGTTTGTTCCGCAGGCGTCCATCAGGGAGATGAGGCAAGGCATATACAGCAGGGGTCAAAAGGCCCAGTGTACAGGTACCTTTCCAATCCTTAGGCACCTGGCGATAGGCTCTACGGCCACATAGTAGCCACATATCAGGTAACTCATAATAACCCTGGCGAGATTCATTAGCAAATGTTATTATGGATTCCATGTCAAGGCAAGCCATATAGGTACTGACGTTTGTCCATTGATTGCTTCGATAAGTGTTGTTTATCTTAGTAAGGTTGCTTTTGATGGATTTGCATTTCTTTGCTGAATTCCATATAATAACTTGTTGACAATTACTATAATTTCCCAAATAAGTGGCACTACGGAATAGTCCTGTGCTATAAAAACAAAATCTGGCAGGTTCCATTATACGAGCGCCCACAGCATATGTCATATTCAAAGTCTCTGTAGTTATGTTCCACAGCTGCTTCCATCCTGTTTCATTGAACGGGATGGCATGGAAAATGAGGCCACCACGACTGTCACCAGGAATTTGCATGCAAATCCAACAGTTTGTGACGTTAAGTGTAAGAGCAGTGTGCCTGGCATCCCGTACAAAAGCATTAAAGGCCCACAGTCCCTGATCCTCATATGCCTGGCTAAGGTGGTGTACGTTGAGCCATATAAGGACGAACACAACGAGCTGGAGTCCAAATGATCTCGCCATGGTCGTCTATTGCAGCTAACCTCGACCCCAGGTAATGAGGGAGGCAGGCCCTTTCCAGGTGGGATCAGGCAAATGTCGATAGTATACCTGGGGGTGTGAAGAATCTGTGGGAAAAGCAGAAAAATGCCTGCTTGCGGCAGTTGAGCCAGGGGTGCCAGAAACATTCAAAAAGTTTAAGGTAAAAAGTAGAAGATTAAGAGTGTTTTGTATCCCAGGCAAGCCGGGGGTATTTTCCCCTTTCCTTTTTGCATGCATGTCTAGAGCCCTTTTTACGGTCTGATTGGCTCATTCCACGATCGCTTGACCAGTGGAGTTATATGGAATGCCAAATTTATGAACAATAGACCAGTGAGAGCAAAACTGGGCAAAGGAGGTGCTGGTATAAGCAGGAGCGTTGTCAGTTTTAATTTCTTTTGGATTGCCCAGGATAGAAAAGGTACGAATACAATGATTCATAACACGTGTAGCAGACTCACCCCTTTGAGGGATGGCCATAATAAAACCTGAATAGGTGTCAATGGAAACATGCAAATATTTCCAGGGGGCAAATGGCAAATATTGCGTAACATCCATTTGCCAAAGTTGACAGCTCTGCGTCCCTCTTGGGTTGACCCCTTGAGGAACAGAGTGTGCTTGGAGGCTGCAGGTGGGACATTGTTGTATGATAGCCGCAGCCTCTGTAGCCGTTAAAGAAAATTGTTTCATTAAAGCCTTCTTATTTTGATGAAAATATGAATGGCTGTCCCATGGGGTTATGGGAGATAAAACAAGGACAGAAACGTCCTGGTGAGTGGAGGCGGCCGAAGCGGCAGCATCCGCCTTGGCATTGCCTTCGGAGATAATACCAGGGAAAGGTTGGTGACTTCTAATATGAGCAGGAAAAAAACAAGTAAAGCGGGAATGAAGAAGGGATTGGAGTGTGAGAAATAGACTGAGGAGAGAGTCATCCAATGAGGGTGACACATATGAGTCAGATAAAGAGCTGAGAACTTTATATACATAAAGACTATCTAAAATAAGATTAAAAGGTTCAGAAGAAAAAGTTTGTAAGGCCAGAATTGTAGCGGCAAGTTCAGCACGCTGAGCAGAAGTTTGAGGAGGAGTAATTTTTGTGTGCCATTGTTCACCCTCCTTCCATACACATGAACCATAAGTCTTGCTGCCATCAACATACAGGGTGACAGCGTTAGGAATGGGAGAGGAGGAAATGGGAGAATGCAGAGAAATTGAAACATTATTAAGGAGTTGGAAGCGAGGGTCAGAGGGAATATGACAGGAAACAGATCCTGCCCAGTCAGCAAGAGAAAGTTGCAATACATCTGAAGAGGCAAATAAAGGTTCAATAGTAAGAGACATGGGGACATATAAAAAAACAATATCAAATCCAATTAAACATTTTGCTCGAAAACGGCCCTTCGTAATTAAAAGAGCAAACATATATGGCAGTGGATTGATAGATTTGCGAGGGGTATTGGGGAGGTGAATCCATTCAACAATGGAAACGCTCCCCTTTTGATGTTGGAGAAGGGCAGCTGTAGGAATAGAGGGAGTATTAAATATGGCCAAAGACAAAGGCTCATTGGGAATGGCCCGGTCCACCCAGCGGGTGGAGAGGGCACTATTAATTAATGTTTTTGAGTGGGGTTAAGAACAACAACAGAGGAGGGGCAAGTGTGGCCTCGCAAAGCCAAAAACAAGGGTGCCAATTGGGCAGTGGTGAGTGCAAGAAATGGACGCACAAAATTTATGGTGCCCAAGATTTGTTGTAAAGCAACTAAAGTGAGAGGAGAAGGAAGGTGGATGGCAGGGAGTACTGGAACAGAATGAGAGGCTAGGACTTTGTGTCCCAGATATAAAAAGGGAGATTGGGTCTGAACTTTTTCCGGGGCGACAATAAAGCCATAAGAAGCTAAAAGCTGAATGAGTTGGGGAAGGACAGTTTGTACTGTGCCAGGAGGACCCGGGGCAGCTAGGAGAATGTCATCCATATAGTGATAAAGCAAAAAGTTAGGATAGGATTTGCGAAAAGGCAACAAGGCAGCGTCCACAAAAGCTTGACATATGGTGGGGCTGTTAAGCATGCCTTGGGGAAGAACAGTCCATTGATAGCGAGGAGTAGGTCGGGACATGTTAGTTTGAGGCAAAGAAAAAGAAAAAAGTTGTTTGTCATCAGGGTGTAAAGGAATGGTAAAAAAACAGTCTTTTAAATCAATAATTGCCAAATCATAGTCTTTGGGGATCATATTTGGGTTGGGCATTCCGCACTGTAGCGGACCCATGGGTTTAATTATTATGTTAATGAGGCGTAAATCATGAATAATTCTCCAGTTGCCTGATTTTTTCTTGACTACAAATACTGGGGTGTTATAAGGACTGGTAGTTGGTTCCAAATGGCCAGATTGTATTTGCTGATATACCAGTTTCTGCAATGCTTTCTGTTTTTCTAAAGTGAGTGGCCATTGGTCCACCCACACGGGGGTGTCAGATAGGAGCGTAAGCTTCATGGGTGAAGGAGGCATTATTAGTCTTCCAGAGTTAACTTCGCATTAAATTGAGAGAGTAAGTCTCTGCCCCATAAATTTGTGTGAAGAGGGAGGATGACAGGTTTAAATTTAGCAGAAATGCCTTTTGTGATTTGTTGTGCAGTAAGCCAATTTTTACTGGAGCTTGCTTGTTGAAGTCCTCCCACTCCCCTGACTGCCGGTGAGGATTCGAGGGGCCAGTTAGAGGGCCATTCAGCTATTCTTATGACTGAGACATCCGCACCAGAGTCTACAAGACCAGAGAAGAGAATGCCATTGATTAAAAAAGGCATCACCAGTTTTTGGGGAGTAATTTGCTTTGTTAGTGCCAATAAATCAGAGGAAGAATTCCCAGAGTGAGGTGCATATGCAGCCTCTGGAATAGATGGTGCTGCACGTGGTAATAAAACCAAGCGTGCCACCGTATCCCCCCAGTTCATTGTGACAGGGAGATTGGTATAAAATTGGACTTTTAGGGTGTCTCTATACGTGGGATCTATCATACCTGGAAGCACAAACACTCCTTGTTCCCGAGCAACAGGTGTGGGAAGAATTATTCCCTCCGTTTCTGGAGGCAAGGATCCAGAATAAAGGGTTTCAGCAACCATGAATAGGTTAGGAAAAGTAACAGAAAGATCAGAAGCCAATTTTAAATCAATGCCAGAAAAATATTGCGAAGCAGAAGTAAGGTCTGAAAAGGATGCAGCCTTTGGAGAGGGGTTAGCTGCAGACCCCTCTCTTAGTTTCCCCGATTGGACTGAGAGGAACGGCACTGATTAGCCCAATGAAAACCCTTTTTACATTTTGGGCACACAGTTTTGGGCTTGGCTCCGGGGATGGCAGCAGGTCGAGCCGCGCCGGCTCCTGGGGCTCTGCATTGCTTTTTAAAATGACCAGATTTCCCACAATTGAAGCAAGTGCCTTGGGGTTGATTCCCCTTTTGGATTGCAGCTGCAAGAGTGTCCATTTGAAAAGTATTGGTTCCCACAATGTGGCAGGCTTTAAGAAAGTCCGCTAGGGTGGTATGGGACTGGAAACAAGTGGTTTAAGAATGGACTGGCAGTCCGCATTTGCATGTTCATAAGTCAATTTTATGAGGATTTCATTTGCTGCATCTCTGTTTGAAATTTGACGCTCAATGGCAACTTGCAGGCGATTCACAAAGTCTGCATAGGATTCAGTTGCAGTTTGGCGAATGGCAGAAAAAGATTGAATCGGGGTGCCAGACTCATCAACACGAGCCATGACAGAAAGAACACAAGTATTAATAATTGGAAATGCAAAGGGAGTAAAAGTTTGAGCCTGAGCATTAAGGGTAGCAAAATTGCCTTCTCCGAAGAGTTGTTCTGCTGTCCATTGTGAACCTGGGTGATTAGCTCTGTTTTGTGCCTCTCTTTTATATTCAGATTCAAAAACTACGTATTGCGTTCCGTTAAGAAGCATGCGGAACAGATCTTTCCAATCTTGAGGCAACATTCGATATGCGCTAGCAACTGAGTGTATCAGTCCTCTAGTATAGGGACTGGTTATGCCATAATCTTTTGTAGCCTTTTTCAATTCTCGAATCATAGCCAGGGGAAGTGCTTCCCAATCAACCACTATGCCTGCTGCGGTCTGTTGATAAGTAACAGGGAACAACTCTGTCTCGGATAGTTCAGAAACGCTCAAATCACCATTGTTCAAAGCCTTTTGAAAAGCGCCATGGATGATTCCGGGCCGGGAGACAGGCGGCAACGTGGCAGGAACAGGAGAGGCTGTTTGTTGTTTATCAGGATCCATAGAATTTGCAGGGGCAGAAGGAGGGTTAAAACCGGCTCCAGGTGGCAAGGGAGTGGCCAACATAACAGACGGACTTTTGTACGGTGGAGGGTCTAATAAAGGCTGATGAGGCAAGTCAGCATGGGTTTGAATCAGGGTATAGGCAATTTTCCAAAGGCACAAAATCTCTGGGGGGGCTCTCGGAGACTGATGGAGGATGGCGCCGATTTTCCTCCATGTATCTACTTTTAAAGATCCAGACTCCGGATAGGATAAGCAGTTAGCCCAAACGTAAGCAAGCAATTTAACAGCCTCAGATTTAGAAAGGTGACGGGTTAATTTCTGTTCCTTATCAGTAAGATATTTTTTCCTGCCAAGTAGCCTCAGCTCTTCCACATGTTGCTTTTGAGCGTGAGACATTCCACCCCCCATACTTACGAAGAGGAGTCAGTTGCCAGCAACTTCGTCGGGTGCACCAAGCCTATTCCAGGCGATAAGTAAAGGGTCGGCAGGGACGTATCCCTCAGTGGATCACGTCGGGGTCACCAGATGTGGTGGTCTCCCATGGAGAATGAGACATGCACGCAGGTATCTCGGGATGGGAGCCCAGAGCTGACTCCAACACCCTCTTTTATTGTTACTACAGTTTTTACATCACACAGCGTAATCAAAAGACGTATATAGGGGTGGTTACAATGTATCGCATAACAGACACTCTCTAGATGCAAGGCTACACAGGTGTTCTTATCAGACTCTGTCCAAATGGCTGATGAATGTATCCTGTGTCTGGAGCAGTCCGTTTGTTATCTCAAGGACCCTGTGGGAGCATTTCTATGGGTATATTTGTGCAATTAATCCCACAGTGGATGGCAAAAAAATGATGTTAGTTGGAATATATGCACCTAACGAGGGTCAAAAACTATTTTATAAGAAATTGTATAACATGATTAGAGACTTAGAATGTGATAATCTGTGTATAGTTGGGGATTTTAATGCGATTGTAAACAGAAAACTAGATTATAGAAATAACAGACGAAAGAAAGGTGTTAGAAGGATATTACTTAATTCATTTTTTGAGATGGTGGAAGAATTAAATATAAAGGATTGTTGGAGGGAAAGAAATGGAGATAAAAAACAATATACTTATTATTCAGGTAGACATCAATCTTGCTCTTGAATTGATATAGTTTGGGCATTGACAGAAGTGAATTTGGGAATTGAGAAAGTTAATATTGACATAAATTCGTGGGCAGATCATAATCCCATTAAAATTAAATGGAAAGGGCAAAAAAAGATAAGGAGATGGACCCTAAAAAGAGCAATTTTGAACCAAAATGAATTTAAATTAAAGATGGATGATCAAATGAGCTTGTTTTTTCAAAATAACAAGAAAGAAGACACGAATAACCAGAATCTGTGAGACACGGCAAAAGCCTTTATGAGGGGTATTGAAATATCATATATGGCCAAAGACAACAAACAAAAAAGACAACGGCAAAAAAACTTAAGTGGAAGATCTTAGTAAACTGGAAAGGGAGTTGCAGGAAGAACCCATACAACGGGAACTGAAACATCAAATAGATATTATTAAACATGAACTAAATATCATTGAAAAGGAAAATATGGCACAACAAATTAAAAGCATTAAACAAAATTTTTTTAAAAATGCAAATAAGCTGGGAAGATGGCTGGCTTATAGACTAAGGAAACGGAAAGAAAAGAACCAGATTAGCAAATTATATAATGAAGAAGGAGAGTTAATTTACCAAAATGAGGAAAAGAGGAAGGTAGCGTATGAGTTCTTTAAAACCTTTATGAGGATAAGGAGAAAGTAGAAGAAGGCAAGATGGTGCAATACCTTCAAAAAACAGACTTGCCCAGAATCTCGGAGAAAAAATTATTAAATAATGAGATAACAGCAAGGGAGATATCTGAGGCAATTAAAAAGCAAAAAAGTAACAAAACACCAGGTCCAGATGATTTACCTTCAGAAATCTATAAAAACCATCAGGAAATATTAAGCCCACTGCTATTAGAGGTGTACAATGATGTACTGAATAAAGCCAAGATACCTGAATCGTGGAAAGAAGCAACAATCACATTGATTCCCAAAGAAAATTCTGATTTGACTTATATTAAAAACTATAGGCTGATATCCCTACTAAATATTCATGACAATTATGGCAGATAGACTAAAGAAAATTTTAGAGAATTTTATTCATACTGACCAAAACGGCTTTCTTCCCGGACGGCATATAAGGAATAACATTAGGATTATTTTGGATACGATAGAATATTATGAAGCTCATAATGAAAAACAGATGGCGTTGATATTCATTGATGCGCAAAAAGCATTTGACAACATCAAATGGGACTTCATACTAGAACAATTAAAATATATGGATTTTGGGGAAAAATTTATAAAGATGTTCCAAACAATTTATTCCAGACAAGAAGCTAGAGTGGTGATAAATGGGGAAATGACAAAGAACTTTTTAATTCAAAAAGGCACTAGACAAAGCTGTCCGCTATCTCCACTGCTTTTTATCTTATCATTAGAGGTTTTACTTAGAACAATTTGAGAAGACAAACAAATTAAAGGTTTAAAAGTAAGAAAAGAAAGTTTTAAGGTACAGGCATTTGCGGACGACCTTGTATTTATTATTGAAGAGCCTGTACAATCTGGTCTTAGGCTGATGGAAGTGCTGGAAGACTATGGAGAAGTAGCAGGCCTGAAAATAAATAAGGATAAAACAAAAATGATAGTTAAAAATATGACTGAAGAGCAAAAAAAAGAATTGGAGGGAAGGCTAAATATGCAGACTACGAAAAAAATAAGATATTTGGGAATCCAATTGACAGCGAGATGCATCACTCTGAAAGAAGACAATTATGATAAATTAATGGTGCAAATTAGGTCTGATTTGGGAAATTGGGAGAAACTACAGATATCTTTAATGGGTAGGATACCCACCATTAAAATGAATGTTCTTCTGAAAATGTTGTTTCTGTTTCAATGCATACCAATTCGGCTTAAAAAGGATTTTTTACAAATTTGGATAGACTCATTTCAAAATTCATATGGCAAGGGAAACGACCGAGAATCAGATTAAAACTATTACAAGACGCTAGAGAAAGAGGAGGATTTGGCCTACCAGACTGGACAAAGTATTATCAGGCAGTGGCGTTGGTCTGGCTAAGTGAGTGGATGCATCTCAAAAATACAAAATTATTAGCACTAGAAGGTCATGACCTACAGACAGAGTGGCATGCTGCTTTGTGGGAAGAAAGACATTTAGTCCAGCAACACTTCCGGAAGCATTATATTAGGAGAACATTATTGGATATCTGGAAAAAAATAAAAAGAAATAATTATATGAAAATCCCCAGCTGGGTGTCAACATTAGAAATGTACACACATCCAAATTTGATAAAACGTGGGGGTGCTGTCACCTATAAAGATATTTTGAATGAGAAAGGAGAATTAAAAGCGAGAAATACCTTAAAGGAAGAAGGAATTGATCTGGAATGGTGAGCGTATCTTCAAATCCAATCCAAATTTAATAAAGACAAAAAGTGCATAAAGCAAAACTCTTCAGAATTAGATAAAATCTTATTTAGTAGGGAAGGCAAGACTATAAGTAAACTATATCGATATTTATTAGAGCAAGATATGATTGAGGAACAGGTGAAAGAAACGATGATAATTTGGTATAAATATTTTGGGCACAATATTGATTTGAATAATTGGCAAAGTTTATGGGAAAAAATCTAAAAATTACTCTAACAACCTCCTATAAGGAAAATCTCTACAAGATGTTTTATAGGTGGCACCTCCCTCCCACAAGATTAGCATGAATGAACAAGGGGAAATCCTAGATATGCTGGAAGTATGGAGAGACCGTTGGGAATTACTATCACATGTGGTGGCAATGCCCAAAGGCACAAAAATTTTGGAACTTATTAAAGAAATGGCTGGAAGAAATTTTCCTAATAGATATAGGGGCCAAACCGGAATTTTTTTATTGGGAATTATAGAAAGAAAATATAAGAAAGATACAAATTATTTACTACTGCATATAGTAACAGCGGCACGAATAGCCTTCGCTCAAAAATGGAAAGAGAAAGATACTCCAACCAAAGAGGAAATATTACTGAAAATTTGCAATTGTGCTGAAATGGATAGACTTACATGGGAAACTCAAGGATAAAAGTGAAACTATGTACTACAAAATCTGGGAACAATTTTATGATTGGATAGACAATAAGAGGGTAGCCAAGACAAATGTATAGTGTTAGAATAAAATATAGATTATAGACAAATGTATATTTAAAAGATAAATAAATATATAGAAATAAGAGAAAAGGGTTAATATTATATTATAAATAGTGAGCAAAGCTCAAGAACTTTATGTCTATATGAGTACGAATACTACTGTAAAATGTCGGAAGATGTATCTACGTCCAATGTGTTTTTAATTTTGTATTATTAATAAAAATTAAAAAAAACAAAAACAGAAAAACCCCTGAAACTAGGAAATTGCCAAAACTGTAGAAGTAACAAAACTGAAGCATAATTTCCTGCTTCTATTTGCCATTTACTTATATAATCACGAGCTAAAATTCCATCTCAGAAGATACTTTCACTTTAACTTAGACCTGATAACTGGCCACCTGGGATTATATAGACAACTTTTTTGGTTTTTAATAATAGAAAACAATGGTTCCCAAAATACTGTCCTGGGATCATTAGCAAGTCATGTGGTTATTGTAGGTGATAAAATAGAAGTTTTGTGAGATTTGTGATTTCTGATCATCTTTTAAATTTCAGGTGAGAATTCCAATGTTCTCTAAATTTTAGTTATCTCTTGAGAATCTCCATTTAGAAAATGTTCCTGGCGTCCCACAAATATTGCATGATTTCTGGATTATTAGTATGCCCTACCATTGTTGAATAACATAGTGTTACACATGAAGGCTTAAAGCCACCGATTCAGAATGTGAACATTCCATTTTATAATAAACAGAATAGTTATGTAGTAATTCTAACTATTAGCCTAACCTTTTCCCATTCTTAATCATAAAACTACATATAAGGATTTATAAGGGAGATTCATTCCAATGTACACAAAAGATACACTAGAAGCAAGAGAGAGAATGAAAAGGAGGTGAGGAAATTAGTTCCATATTATATACATCAGTATGTGCATTTCTTATCTAACCCTAACCTCAATAAAATTATTAATTTTATTAATGGAAGAGTGGTATTCAGCAATTTTTATAATTTTAGAGGGTTGCAGTCCTGCAAAGATTTCTTTGTTCTTTTATAGCAATACTACAATGTTTAGGCTTGGCTTGCAGATAGAAAACTTATCTAGCCATTCATGTGAGTAACAAGTGCTTCCAACGACTAGATAAGAGGCTTTATAACAACTTTAAAAAACTACTCAGGTATTAAAATAAATGCAATTTCTACTGTTTACCAAGCAGATTCAGAAACAATTACTATTCTATTGCTTTACCTACACATGTACATACAGTTTTACTACATACCTGTTCTTATAAAGCCTATTTCTAGTCAAAATATCTTGCATTCTTATTAATTATACTCAACATACAATTCATACTATAAATGTTATGACATCATACAGCATTGTTCTCAAAGGAAAATGTACCTTGTTTATCTGGTTGGGTTTTATTCCTGGACCTCGAACAAGCAATGGAACTTTAATATCAAATTCATACAGCTGCCGTTTGTCAATAGGCAAAGAAAACTGGCCTATAAATATAGAGAGCAGAAATTCTATCACTCACAACTTTCAAGAAATTCTGAAACAGAATATTTCATTCTTCAGAGGTTGATTTGCAAACTATTATTCTACTTTATCTGATCTTCAAGAAATATTTTCAATTAGTTGCTCATCTGTTGGCTTGAAATTTAGAGTTTCCAAATGAGAATATCTGAGGAGCATATATGATCATCCAAGTTGAAATAAATAATGTTCAATGAGTCTGTATTATTTCTCTCCCCAGAAATATCACATTTTTTTCTAAAGTTTTCCAAATGTATACCTGGAACTCCTAATTAATTCTAGGAGTAATTTATATATAAATATATATTACCTGTATGAAATCCATTGTCTGATGTGTAAAAAATATATGTATTATCCAGCTCTCTCTGAAACTGCAGCTTCTTCACAAGTTTTTCTATTAGATCATCCACTGACAGAAGTGTCCGCCATCTACATAGAGATAGGATTGTTCAGGTCAAAATACAAAAGCTTTAGCAGCATTTTACATCTCACAGAAGACATTGATTTCACACATTCTACAAAGTCATGGTTTATTTAGGTCAAATAAGTACTGTCACCTTAGCCAAGCAAAGATTTCTTGGGGGTCTTTTTGAAAAAATTGCCTGATTTGCTTAATTGTAACAGCACTCATGTGACTATTACAATAAATTTTTACTTATTGCTAAAGAGCAACACACTAGCACGTGCTGCCACATTTCATTATTTAGTTCTTCCGTCAATGGAAGTAAGCAAATCATTGAAATAATTGAAAAAATAATAATCCAGGTTCTCCAGTTAGAAATGTTAATCCATTAATTAGATATAATCTGAAAACAGTATTTGTAAATAAGTTAAGTTTACATTTCTGACTTTGAGAACACAGGAATTTCAGTTTAGGCATAATGCTTGAATTGAATATCTGGCTAATTTCAAGTTACTTTATTCTGATTTCAGCCTACTACTTTCTAAAATTTCTGGATTTCCCAAACTACAAGGGAACCAAATTGCAGAAGGTTAGTTCACAGCAATCAAGTTGAATTAATAGGTCAATTGTCATAAAATGTTTTATAACATTTGCCAAATATCAATTCCATGGGAGTCATGTATTCTGAATTTCTGAATACATTCTATATGTTATCTTATTTGAGGTACCTTGGCTCAAAAATTGTTGCCCTGTGATGTACCATTTTACCCGGGTAAAGATTAAAGACACAAGAGTTTTAGTAGTACATATATTGTAGGCTCTATTTTTCCCGCTTGCAGCTGCTCTCTAGTTCAACAGACATGTTGAGATTATAATAATTTGGAGAACTTTTGTAAAGTTAGGGTGGATGACAGATTACTAGTACTATTAGTTTTATACTTTCTAAAGCTAATTTCTATATCAAAGCAACAAACTGAAGTATGCATTTTCATACAAGATTTTCTTCGATTTTGCAAAAACAAATTCCTATAAAATTTGTTTCCTACCTTTTCCTAAAAGCATCATCTAGAAATTGTACTGATGAATTAGTCATTGGAGTCTTTGCTTGTCTGATAAGCCAATGTTTATCCTGTAAAAACATTGTTAAAAACATGAGAAAAATGTGCTTAACGTTTAATCAACATTATATAATTCTAGTTGAAAATAATGTGCAAATTTTATACATTTACTCAGAAGTAAATGGCACAGAATTCAGTGTGGCTTGCTCTCACTTATTAGGTACAGAAGAACTAGTCTATTTATTTAACGCAATTATTAATTTCAAGCAGCTTTTCCCAAATAAAAAACTGGCTGCCACATTTTGGCATTTGACCAATTTCAATAGTTACTATTGCTTAATTTATAACCTCATACTTCAAAAGACCAAAGGAAAATTGAGCACCAGAATTTTCCATAAAGATACACTATGTTTTGCCAGTTGCTGTTGTACTAATGTTTCTTCTATAAAGAAACCTAAACTCAAACATTTTGATTTCTAAATGTTTTTTATTATTTTTCATTAATAAAATAATATTGTCTTAGTGCAAATCAGGGCTTTTTTTGTCATAGAACGCCCAGAACGGAGTTCCGGCACCTTTTTTGGATGGAACCTTATAAGGTAGGCAAGGCGGGTTGTATGACGTGTGTGAATTCTGGCACTTTTTTTTTTTAACAAAAAAAGCACTGATGCAAAGTCTTACTAGGCAGGAAGTAACCAAAACACCAAATATTGCTAAAACACAAGACCTTGAATAGAGAAATAATAAAAAAACACTAGCCAATATAAAATTAAGAAATATCATTATGCTTATATCATGAAGTAGTAGAGCATCATATGGCCTTCATTTTCATCTAGAATCAGAACAGAAGGTACCAATCTAATCTGGAGTTGGTATTTTGTCAAAACAAAATGTGGGTCATTGTTTGCTAACTATATACAACCCATTTTATTGCATAGTCCACACAGATCAGCATATTCAAAAGAGGAATCTATCCAACCACAACTGAAAAATAAATTTCAGGACAGTTTGCATCATCTTGTTAATAAATACCTTAATCTTATTTCTTATCTTCAAACGAGATATGCACATTTATATTCTAATTAAATAACTGCATTTCTTACAATCTTATATATACTAAAAATGACCTTGGGTTTATCTATATTCTGTATTATCTATATTCTCAAATAAACAGGCAAAAGACGTCAGCAATAGAGTCAGATTTTTAAAACAAACAATTTAAAAGCATCTACCCTTACACATTGCCTTAGAAAAGAGAAAGCTGAATCATGCTTTGGATTTTTGTTGTTGTTGTTAGCTGCAAAGTTGTGTCCAACCCATTGGAACCCCATGGACAATGTTCCTCCAGGTCTTCATGTCCTCTACCATCTTCTGGAGTCCATTTAAGCTCACTCCTACTGCTTCAGTGACTCCATCAAGCTACCTCATTCTCTGTCGTCCCCTTCTTCTATTGCCCTCAATCTTTCCCAGCATTATGCCCTTCTCCAGTGAGTCCTTCCTTCTCATTAGGTGGCCAAAGTATTTGAGTTTCAACTTCAGGATCGGGCCTTCTAAAGAGCAGTCGGGGTTGATCTCTTCTAGGACTGACCGGTTTGAACGCCTTGCAGTCCAAGGGACTCGCAGGAGTCTTCTCCAGCACCATAGTTCAAAGGCCTCAATTCTTTATCGCTCAGCCTTTCTTATGGTCCAACTTTCACACCTATACATTGCAACTGGGAAAACCATGGCCTGGACTATACACACATTTGTTGGCAGGGTGATGTCTCTGCTTTTTAGTATGCTATCTAGATTTGCCGTAGCTTTCCTCCCCAGGAGCAAGTGTCTTTTAATTTCTTGGCTGCAGTCCCCATCTCTTCAAGAAAATTGGAGATATGAAGGGAACGTTTCATGCAAAGATGTGCATGATAAAGGACCAAAATGGCAGGACCTAACAGGCAGAAGAGATTAAGAAGAAGTGGCATAATTACACAGAAGAACTATACAATAATGAGCTTAACGTCCCAGATAACCATGATGGGGTGGTCACTGACTTCGAGCCAGACATCCTAGAATGTGAAGTGAAATGGGCATTAGGAAATCTGAGCAACAACAAAGCTAGTGGAGGTGACAGTATTCCAGCTGAGCTATTCAAAATCTTAAAAGACGATGCAGTAAAAGTGCTACACTCAATTTGCCAGCAAATTTGGAAAACTCAACAGTGGCCACAGGATTGGAAAAGGTCAGTTTACATTCCAATTCCAAAGAAAGGCAATGCCAAAGAATGTTCAAACTATCGCACCATTGCACTCATTTCACATGCTAGTAAAGTTATGCTTAAAATCCTACAAGCTAGACTTCAACAATATGTGGATCGAGAACTACCAGAAGTACAGGCAGGATTTCGAAGAGGCAGAGGAACTAGAGATCAAATTGCCAACATATGCTGGATCATGGAGAAAGCTAGGGAGTTCCAGAAAAACATCTACTTCTGCTTCATTGACTATGCTAAAGTCTTTGATTGTGTGGATCACAACAAATTGTGACAAGTTCTTAAAGAGATGGGAGTACCAGACCATCTTATTTGTCTCTTGAGAAACCTATATGTGGGTCAAGAACTGGAACATGGAACCACTGATTGGTTCAAAATTGGGAAAGGAGTCCGGCAAGGCTGTATACTGTCGCCCTGCCTATTTAATTTATATGCAGAGCACATCATGAGAAAGGCAGGCTAGATGAATCAAAAGTTGGAATTAAGATTGTCGGGAGAAATATCAACAGCCTAAGATGTGCAGATGATACCACTCTAATGGCAGAAAGTGAAGAGGAACTAAAGAGCCTCTTGATGCAGGTGAAGAAGGAGAGTGCAAAAGTTGGCTTGAAACTCAACATTAAGAAAACTAAAATCATGGCATCCAGCCTTTTCAATTCCTGGCAAATAGATGGGAAAGAAATGGAGGTAGTGACAGATTTTATTTTCCTGGGCTCCAAGATCACTGCAGATGCTTTGGATACAGATTAACAAATCTGTGTCAGAATGCTAGGTAAAAGGATGTAGTCAAAGTTATTAAAAATAAATTAGTCAAAAGAACAAAGTATGGAGAGAGACATATGTATCAGGTGGCAAAAAATGAAATGAAGTGACAAAAACATGTAATATTCTAGTGGGAGAATATCCAGTGTAAACAAAACCTAAGAATTAAAAAAAGAGTTTTGGTATTACATATATTTGCTGCTACATATATTCTAAGGTCATGAAATTAAAGCAGAGATTTATTAAAAATATCTAGCAAATACTAACAACAGTATCTGTAAAAGATCCAGAATCTATACCTTTCCATGGATATTGAAGTTATTATTTCTTGGAGCACTGACATTCTCAAAATTCTTCTTATACTGTGGAGCAGCTATCCAAGGTGAATGCGGTGCTGGAGTTGCTATCATCATGAAAAATGGCTCAAAGCTGGATTTATATTCCAGAAAATCCAAGGACATATTAGCCTGAAAGCAGATGCTTATTAATTTATTTACTCATTATCATACTGAATCAGAAACAGGTGTCTCTAAGAGAATACTTCAAATTCACAAGCCATTACATTTATTTTAAATGTCTTGTGTTTAGCTTTCAAACTAAGAAATAAATAAAACATTGCAAGGCAAAACTCCTGATCTTCAGTTATAGTAATTCAAGGATTAAATTGTGTAAAGAAGAGATACAATCCTATGGATCCTGGATATAAAACTGCAATAAAGTGATGATGAGGATAACCTTGGGAAGATTCAGGAATGCCTTGATATCCGAAAAAAATAATAGCATAGAAAACTAGGAACTACAAGGAGATGTGGAGCAAATTCGTCTCCTGAATAATTTCATAAGGACAATGAGACATGCCCTTAAGAGTTAGGATTTTATTTGCGGGATTTCATTCTTATCATCATACTGTGAACATTTTCAGCAATATGTTATTTCCAGACTGATAGCTGTATTAGGACTGTATAGCAAAACAATATTTTGCATCATTTTAACTTAGATAACTGGATTATGGCATAACGTTAGAGGGACTACAGTAAAATCTACTATACTGAAATCTGTGCATAACAAATTTGTTAGCATTCAGTATGCTACTAGAACAAATAAACATGCTAAAACTAGTTGAAAAATTCTTACCAATACATCTGTCAGGTAATCCATGCTGTAGTTCGCACCATGCTTGCGTGCTTTTCCATTTACTGAAAGTGTGTAGTTATAATATTTAGAGTTTTTTTCCTAACATAAGAAAATAAAAATACAATGTTTATGCCCAGGAAAGAGACAATAATAGAACAAAACCAATATTTTTTAGAACGTTGGCTTATTGAGCTAAATTCTCATATATGCCTTTCAATTGCTCCCAACTGGTTTGTCATATTATGTCTGAATTATGACATTATTTCTCCCTAATCATCTAAAATCTTACCAACCTAAAATAAATTCTGTGTAATGATTCTGGCTTTGAGCAAATCAAACTAAGGCTACAAATTCAGATATAATACTAAAAGAACTTGCAGGAAGAGGTTTTCTGATTTAACAATTAAGCACTATCAATCAGGAAGCATCTACCACTATACTTAATCTGAATAAACCGGAATTCTTATAATCTTGCCTGAATTAGTCACACAAGACTGTTGTTGACATAATATCTTTAAGTTACAAAGAGGCAACTTTAAATCATAGCAGATATCAATCTTAAATATTCAATATATACAAATTTATTTATAACAGAATTGGGCAATAAACACATAGGTATTGTCCCATTCTTAATAATACCTATCTTTTTATGTATATGTGTATGTGTATGTGTGTATGTATGTATGTATGTATGTATGTATGTATGTATGTATGTGTGTATATATATATAGGTCTTGGCGACATTTCGACGAAATCCCATTCGTCATCTTCAGGCTGGTGTTTTCGGCTTCGTGCTTCTAGGAGCAATGTGTGATCGTAGCTGTTTCTTCTTTTTAACTGCCAGTGGGGGTATGAACTGATTGGATGGGAGCTTGGCTGTGTTCTGATTAGGTGGAGGTGTGTTCTGATTGGTTAGGGGCTTGGCTGTGCTCTGATTGGATGGGGGGTTGGCTGTGCTTTGATTGGCTGGGGGAGTGTTCTGTTTGGGTGGGGGCTTTGTTGTGCTCAGGTTAGTCTCAGTTGCAGGGAGGGTTAAGATGGTGAGCTGCGTTGCTGTTGTTTGGCTTCGCGTTCATGGTCGTGCCTTATCTTCATGGTGGGTGTCAGTTTGCTTCATGTATGGATTGGAGGGGTTTAAAGTGGCTAATGATGCAGCTGTGGTCTGGCTTCTGGTTTGTGGTCGTGCCTCATCATCGGTGTGGCTTTGGGTTTGCTTTTTGCATGGATGTGTGGTGGTAACATTCTGTGTGGTTTTCGTGAGTGTGGGTCTGGTGACATTCTTTGTGTTAGGGACTCGTTTGTCAATAAGGGCGGGTTTCCAAATGGCTGGTAGGCGGGAGGTATCATCTCATTTGTTCATGCTGTGTGGGCGTTTTTCTATCTCGATGGCTTCTCTGATTAATCTGTTATTAAAATGTTCAGTTTTGGCGATAGTTCTGGTATTTTTAAAGTCAATTTCATGTCCTGTGGCTTTAAGGTGTTGGACCAGGGAAGATGTTGGTTCCTCTTTTTTGACTGAGTTCTTATGTTCTTCAATGCGTGCACTTATTCTTCTGTTGGTTTGTCCGATGTATGTGTTGGGACAAGCAGTACATGGGATTTCATATTGCGCTTATTGACAAATGACTCCCTAACACAAAAAATGACACCAGACCCACACTCACAAAAACCACACAGGATGTCACAACCACACATCCACGCAAAAAGCAAATCCAAAGCCACACCGATGATGAGGCACGACCACAAACCAGAAGCCAGACCACAGCTGCATCATTAGTCACTTTAAACCCCTCTAATCCATACATGAAGCAAACTGACACCCACCATGAAGATGAGGCATGACCACAAACGCAAAACCAAAAATTAGCAAGGCAGCCCATCATCTTAAACCCCCCTGCAACTCAGACTAACCTGAGCACAACAAAGCCCCCACCCAAACAGAAAACTGCCCCAGCCAATCAGAGCACAGCCAACCCCCCAGCCAATCAGAGTACAGCCAACCCCTCAGCCAATCAGAGCACAGCCAAGCCCCTAACCAATCAGAACACACCTCCACCCAATCAGAACACAGCCAAGCTCCCACCCAATCAGTTCATACCCCCACTGGCAGTTAAAAGAAAGAAACAGCTAAGACCACACATTGTTCCTCGAAGCACGAAGCTGAAAATACCAGCCTGAAGATGACGAATGGGACTTCGTCGAAACGTCGCCAAGACACTTCCAGTTTTATATATGAAAAAGGCAATTGAAAAGAGATTAATAGAGCAAAATGCAAGCTTATAAATACAAGAAAGAAGGTTTTTGCATTAAAACAAGAAGATGGCTCTGTGTGTAGAACAAGAAAGGAAATGTTAGAAATAATTGGAAAATTCTATTCAGAGCTATACAAAGATTAAGATCATTCAAAAGTAACAACATTCATAAAGAGCTTTGGGAAATGACTGTGTTTGGTTGAAATGCTGAAAGCTGATGGTCACAATTTACACAAGATACTAGCAAAACTATACTTGAGATGCCTGAGAAGAAAAATGCTGAAGTGATTCTTATATACAAGAAAGGAGCCCACAATGATTTAAAGAACTACTGCCCAATAAGCCTCCTTTCAGTCATCTACAAGGTTTTCACCAAGATAATAGCAAAAAGAATATTGACAACATTAAATGATGCACAGCCAAAGGACCAAGCAGGGTTCAGAAGTGACTACAACACAATGGATCACATCCAGGTTGTTCAGTAAGTCATTGAAGGGCACACCGAGTACAACATGCCTCTGTGCATGGCTTTCATGACTACGAAAAGGATTTGATTCAGTATTCCAGCAAGCAATAATTAATGCATTGCTCAATCAAGGCATAGACACTGCTTACATAAGTACATAGTACAATCAATATATGAAAAAACAATGGCAACAATTTGCCTTAATGGTCTTGAAGTGGAAATCAACATAGAACGAGGTATATGACAAGAAGATACAGTATCACCTATGCTTTTCTCAGTCTGCCTTGAATAAGTATTTCGCAAACTAGACTGGGCAAAACATGGAATAAAAATTAATGGTGACTTCCGCTTCCGGATTGCGGCACGTTCAGTCGCATGAAGAGACCTCTCTTCATCAGCTCTTTTCCCTCCACCGGTAGACCCTTATGCGGGTCTTAAGTCACCCTGGAGGGGTGACTACTGTTGAGGAGGCTTTTGCTCGGCTGCAGTAGAGCAGCGGCTCCCCCTGCAGTCCGAACTAACTCTGTAGGGCCGACAGAGAAGAAGATCGGCCAGTAAAATGGCCGATCACTTAGTTGCACCAGCCGAAAATCATTTAAGCATAAAGAATCACCATGGTGAATCTGGGTGAGACCTTTCTCCCTCTCTCTGTCTATTTGCCTGTAAAAAGTTTTTGATCACTTCCCTGTCTTAAGAGAGCAGCATCTGTCTACTTGGGAAAGAAAGTTTTAAAAGAACTAAAATAGTTAAAGTTTTATTGACTACTTGATTTTTCTCTTTGGATACCCAGGGGCCGTGAAAAAAATAAAAAAGAAACGCTATATTTTTTACTTTATCTATTATACCGGAGATACTTGCTTTTGCTTTTTCTGTTTCCCCGAAAGAGATAAATTTTTACCTATTTGGAAGAAAGAGTTTACAGTCCACTGAGGACATCTTGTGGCAAAAAGTGCCATTACAACTGTATTTTCTTTTGCTATTTGAAGATGAATTTGACCTTCAAATGACAACAAAAGGGAAAAGATAAAAGATTTGCAACAGCTGTGGTGAATTTGCTTATTAGAATTTTGGAGGTGGATATTTGCTTGACCTTTTTGAAATATAGCCTCCACTAAAAGATCAAAGCCTATTCTTGATCAAAGACTATTTCACCATTGAAAAGGAGGAATTTTATCCACAGCTTGACTATGAACTTATATTGGAAAAGATTTTGAAACTACAAACTATATGAAAGCTTATATCAAATCCTGGAGAAAAATCAAAGAGAACCACAAATTGACTTTCAACCATCGGTTCAAACTATAGACCAAAGAATAACAGAGCAAGAACAGAGTAACCCTAGAGAGGTTCCTACTCAACAAGATATACAACTGAACGAGACAGAGGAACTGCACTTACAATTTAATTATGAACTTACAATAGAAACTACTGAGCAAATTAATTCTACACAATCCTATTTACGACCTATGGAGAACATTGATGATCAAAGAATAACATTAACTGAGCTATTTGATCCCCCCAAAATAACAGAGCTTGACATTCAGGTACAAGTTATTGAAAATTATGATAATGTGGACAATCAACTAGCAACTACAATAAGGAATAAAATTGACTATACTATTCAGACAACATTGGAAGAAAGAGAAGAGAACTTTGACTATTTTGATGTACTGAGAAATAGCTTTACTCAAATGTTGAGGTTTGATGATGCAGAGGCTTTATTATGGAAACTGGTTTGGCATAGAAAGAAAGCTAGAATTAGGTTTAAAAATGTGGCTTAAAATTCCACTGAATGGGTTAAAAAGGTTGTTGACACTTGGATTGTTTTAATAACAAATGAAATAGGTAATTTTGTAAAAGGATATTTTCTGTAACAATATTTGGTATTAGAGATGACAAGTAGTTGGAGGGGTAAATTTTACTTAATTGATTGATAGAATATATATTTAAAATAGACGGAAATGTAGTTTTTTCAATTGATATCTTTATCTTAACCAAGACAACTATTTTGTAATAGAGGGAGAAGAGGAGGTATTTGTAATAAAAGAAGTAATAGTATTAATAAATGATGTATTAGTTTGAGCAATGATAGGGAAAAGAGAAATGAGGGATGCCTGAAGCGTTAATATGTCTATATAAGCTTAACTGGAATATGGTGATTTTCAAAATAGTAAAGCTTAAAAACAGGACTTGGATTCTTATAATTGAAGTGTGATTGATGACTGATTGGATTGATTGAGCTTTTTTACAAATGTAATAATTTTAATTGGTAAAATAATATGTGGGAAATAGAGAGGGAACTTTTAAGAAATTAATCTGTGTGATATATATATATGATTTTGTTCTTGGATAATTGATAGCCCAATCACCACGTTGTTTCTCAAGCACTTTTATGTAAAAATGAAAAAAACAATAAAATTTCTTCATTAAAAAAAATTAATGGTGTCTATTTAAATAATTTAAGATTTGCAGATGATGTTCTCTTCTCACAAGACCCAGAAGAGCTACAAAGACATATAAAAAAGCTGCATGAAGCAGAAGAACCATTTGGCTTAAAAATAAACCTGAAAAAGAGCCAGGTTATGTTTAATAAATTCACCAAAGAAAGAAAAAAAATTATATCTGGAGAAGAACTAGATGTAGTAGATCATTTCATATAGCTCAGCCAATGGATCTCATTGGAAGGTGATACAATAAAGGAAATTGAACGGTGTGTTAAACGTGGTTGGCAGGATTCGGCAAGCTAAACATAATTTTCAAAAACAACCTCTCCCTATATGCCTGAAAAGTTTTCGATCCATGTGTGCTACCTGCTCTAACATGCTAGTAAAACATGGACACTAGCCTCATAAGCGATACAAAAGCTACAAGTGGTGCAAAGAGCTATGGAAAGATATATGCTCAGCATTACAGGATAAGTTAGAAAGACCTGCACATGGATTAGAGAACAAATAAAAGTATACAATATCATCAAGAGAGTAAAAGAATTGAAATAGAAATGGGCTGCTCATATAGAAAGAACTGATGGCAATTGGACCAAGGCAATCGTAGAAAAAAAGTGTCCACGAAAGAGAACTAAAACAAGATGGATTGACTACATCAGCAAGTATTGTGGGCCCAATTGGCAAAAGAAAGCTCAGGACCATGCGGAAGGGGCCTTCATCCTGCAGTGGAAAGACAATGAGGAAGGAGGAAGGAGAAAGAAAGACATACATATGTTCTTTTATACTTACCAAGGCATACCAAAAACTCCATCCAGGAGGAACATGGCCAAGTCCTCCTGCATCTTCTGCTCCATACTGGAAAAAGAAAAATCTAATATTAAGCTTGTTTTCTCATTTTCTCAGCAAAAAAAAAAAAAAAATCTTAAGAGTACCAACAACAGAGTACCCAAACCTAGAAGATGTTTGAAGAGTATACCATAGCTATCTGATCTAAGAAATATAAAGCTTTAAGGTAAAGTAAGTTTTCTTCATGTAGATTTTTTTTTCAGTTGCAAAAAGCAATCCATGCACATATTGAGAGTTTGCATATAACTGCCTAATCTCATATAGGCTTATAGATTCCATAACCATCAAATGATTTAATCAAGAGCTTCACTATTAAAAGTAGCACTCATTTTCTTGGGGAAAGATAGCTTCTGATGCTCACCTTCCATTAGTTCAATTATAAGTAGGCTCTTAAGAACAAGTGGCTGATCATTCTCCACTGAATGCCACAAAATGTATCACACAAACTCTCTCACATTTAGATAACATATATTTATGATAATTGGTCAGATTTTAAAATAAGGCAATTCAACTAATTCCCTTTTTATTTAAGTACTGTATGAATTCTTGCTCTTACATTAATACATACTCTTAATTTTATAGCTTAATTTTCAGGAGCATGATTTCCTCTCTCTATATGTAATATTTAGATTATTTAGATTAATCCAAAGATATTCTATTTTCCTTGTGCAATCAGAGATTTTATATATGCAAAAACATTTTTAAAATGGGTATTTCAAACAATATATATCATATATAAACATACCTCATTCAAGTATTTTCCAGCAAAAAATGTTTGATAGCCACACTCAGACTTGAGTAGAACTGGAAAGGTATATGGCTCCTGAATCTTCTGCCAGGATTTGCTGCTGCAATTTCCTTCCAAAGTATTATTTACAACATGATGATTATGTGGATATTTTCCTGTCAAGATGCTGGCTCTACTAGGACAGCATAGTGCACTGGGTACATACTACATAAAAAAATGATTATAGAAATTAGATAATACAACACTAATTTCCTGCATCCCTACATTTCAGTCTATAACTTTTATAAGCAAATTAATATAAACAGATTGGTAATTGCAGGTCTTACTATTTGTGGGTTTAGTAGTTTCCATAAAATTTCTAAAACTATTCTACATACAATATTCAAATACATTTTAAAATATTTGATGACATAATATCCAGATATCCCAAAAGTAATAGGGCACTCACCAAAATAAATACCTTTCACTAATATATATTAATAGTGGAAAGAGCTGGGCAGAACTTTTGTCTTAATGTTCCAACAATTCTGTGTCCTAGTAATCAGCTTGCTTGTAAATACAGTTATGATTTTTTTACATTTGAAAAGGATATTTATAGAGCCATAGAACCTCTAGAAAATATAATAAAGTCACTGTGGTGCAGAATTGCTTTCTCTAATATTTTGCTGAAATAAAATGTTGGAAAAATCTTATTTTCTAGCTAGGCAACACTAGAGAACTCTTTATTACTCTTTGCTTGATATTATAACCTAGTAATTATTTTAATTTTACATTTAGTGAAAGATTAGAACTAGTGAGAATTGCAGTTCCCTCATGACTGTAATGAACAAGATCTTTATTGCAAAAATATTTTAACAACACAGAAAATAAGAATCAAATGTCACATATTTAAGGAATATTTTAGCATTTTTTCCAGTTTACTGCCAAATTTTAACTAGGTTCTGGAACACTATCTTTCATAAGGTGATAGAACACAGCACTTCAAATAATACTGCTAAACCAAAACACTGTCTAAATTGCAAACTCTTCAAAAAATATTGAAACATCCTGAAGTGCTCTAGTTAATCTCAGAAGACATACTTTGAGCATTGGAATGGATAAAGTTCTCCCACATGGCATAAACCAGAGGTCACCAACCTTTTTGATTTGGTGCCCCGGAAAGGGAGGCAGGCACCGCTATGTGTGCACGTGCAAATGCACCACACATGTACAAAAATGGGCTACATGTGAGTGCATGCAAATATGCAAATGGCCAAATGCATGCGGATACATAAGTGGCCGCATGTGAGCGCATCCACACATGCAAATGGGGCAGCGCTAGTGCTGGCGGGACGCTATGGGCGGCATTAGTGCCGGTGGGACACTCTGGGGCAGGATGGCGCTAGCACTGGCAGGATGTTTGGTACAGTGCTAGTTCTGGTGGGACACTCGGGGGTGGGGCGGTGCTAGTACCGATGGGATGCTCGGGGTGGGGTGGTGCTAGTGCCAGTGGGATGCTCGGGGCGGGGCTAGTGCCAGTGGGATGCTCAGGGATGGGGCGGCGCTAGTGTCGACGGGATGCTTGAGGCAGCGCTAGTGCTGGCAGGATGCTTGGGGCGGTGCTAGTGCCGGTGGGGCGCTCGGGGTGGGATGGTGCTAGTGCCAATGGGATGCTTGGGGTGGCACTAGTGCAAGTGTGGGGGCATGAGTGCATGCACTGGCCATCCCTTCATGTGGCCCGGTGGCCAAGTAGCCGCGGCCCGACAGTGGGCCACAGCCCACAGGTTGGGGACCCTTGGCTTAAATAACCAAAGCTGTTTGGGTTTGTATAGCAACACTTGCACTCCAAGTCCCCTAAAATCCTTTCCCAGTAGTTTGAGATGATAACCAACAGGAAGGATACATCCAGTAGTGAGGGATAGCATAAGCCAAACATTAAGAAATCGACCTAACCTGCCTCTCCCCATCCCCTCATCTTTGTGACTAAATTTCTAGGAAGAACAAAAAATTTCCACCATTCATGTCAAAAGTATTTGAAGACATTGTATATCTCCAACCAACATAAAAAGAAAAATGAAATTCCTATCAGTCTTTGTTAACAGCTTAACTGCCACCTAGATGATTATACTGTAAACATGCAGAATGTCCATAATTAAGGAAAAATTACTAAGTAAACTTTAATGTTGATAGAAATCAGAAAACCTAATTAAAACAATGCCCAAATCTAACGAATAGCCCAAAGAGCTGTCTGGTGTCGCCTAGCTAGAAAATAAGATTTTCCCAATATTTTATTTCAGCAAAGTATTAGAGATGGCAATTCTGCACCACAGTGATTTCATTATAGTTTCTAGAGCAGGGGTCCCCAACTCCCGGTCCGTGGACCAGGGCCATGGCATGCCAACAACCGGTCAACATGAACAAGGAAAGCCCCATCCACAGGATTCAGGCAGCACACAAAACCACAGCTCCTCTGGTCCGTGGAAAAACTTCTCTCCACATAACCAGTCCCTGGTGCCCAAAAGGTTGGGGACCTCTGTTCTAGAGGTCCTATGGCTCTATAATATCCTTTTCAAACAAAAATATTTACAAGCTAGCTTACTTACTAGGGCACAAAATTGTTGGAACACTAAAATTCTGCCCAGCCCTTTTCTTGACTTTAATTATTCATGCCTTGAGTCAGTTATCTTCTGTCTTTTCTTACAGAATCAATTTTGCAAAACCCACCACAAATTATGTACTTACTGCATTTGAGAAAGTTACACCCATTTCTGCAATAAGAGCATTGGTCTTTTTCAAAGGTGTCTGCAATAAAGGAAATATATAAACAATCGTACAATGTAAAAGGAAGATTTCATGACTGCAATCTTAGGATTTAATAAGAATAACACTGCATATGCTAGAATTTTTCCCAACTACACATTTTGAGGAGCTGCATATACAGTGTTCCAGCTAAGCCAGAATTGTTTGATGTTGCATGGTTTAATCTTCAACAATAAAACTTTATAATTGCAGACTAAGAAGCCAATATTGTTTTAGTACTGAAATCTCAAAATCTGAAACAAATCATTCCATAACTACTACAGTATATTAAATTCATGCATGGAAAACCAGCTGGTTTCTGCTCAGAGATATTCTCTTTCTTAGGAACAAGCATAGTAATGCAAAGCAGGTGCTGTTAACATGTTACAATAGTGGAATTACGTGCTTTACCCAATCATTAGTCAGTAATGAGAACAGTAAGTAGTAAACAAACCTTTTAGAAAATATATTTCAGAAAAATGTCATTCATGGCCAATGCTGATGGTTAATTCAATAAATATTCTGGATTTTTTGTCTTTCCAGTTTCCATAGAATATAGTTTAAAATATTCAAAGATTGCTTTAGGACTCAGCTAGTATTTTAAATAACATGAGCCCTGATGCTAAAGAAATTAACTTGATGTTGAATTTGCTAACAGCTGCAAGGTTATTGGTAGGGCAATATTAGAAGAAGGATTGTTTGCCTACTATAGAAGAATGGATGCTTAAAGTGTCAAATTTAGCAGAAATGGTGAAAATTTCTGCTTACTTGAAGGATCATTCACAAGAAAGATATATTTCGGTCTGGAGAAGATGGATAGATTATATTCAGAATAAATATGGGACTAAAAAGTTCCATTTAGTTTATGAGTAAATTTTAGAGTATTATTATTAATAGTTTATTATAGTAGAATTTTTATTAGTTTTATTATTATTTTTAGTATTAGTATTGTTTAACTATTTGGATATTGTATTGTTTAATAATATTGACTTGTTTATATTATGTTTATTTTTAACTTGTTTATACCTATGTTAAAGGTGAGTTAAAGCGCATTATGGACTTGGTTATTTATATAGTTGGTTAATGTTAGAGTTTGATTATTATATCTGTAACCCTGTACTCAGCTCTGGGAAGTGGGGGAGGGAGGAGGGTTTAGGGTGGGTGGGTTTTGGGGTGTATACTGTAATTTTTATAAAACTTTTCAATTAAAAAAAAATAACATGAGCCCTGAACCTGAAGCACAGACCAGATATTGTTCATTCCCCAAAGAATGTAATAACAAACCTTGACGCCGAAAATCCCATAAACATTTCTGCTAAGGAATAAGAGCACAACCCATACATTAAACAATTTCCTTCCTTTTAGATTACAGTACTCAGAATCAGCTGCTGCAAATGGGCTTGCTTTATTCTAGAGCAGTGCCTGCTAAATACCAAAAGATGTGACTGTGGCCCTTACTCGGAAAGTGGGAATGTCTCTAAACACTTATTTTGATTGGTTCCACTACAGATGCATGCCGGCATTGTAGACCACTACAGTTGCAACTCTTTTTAAAGTATAGTAAGAGGCTCTTTTTAAATCCCTTCCTGGAATAGAGAAACAATCACACACGAAGTCTAATGTGGGTGTGTGTTTGTTACTCTCTTGATTGTCGGACAACTTCAATCCAAAGTATCCCCGGACCGACCTAACAAACGGTAACTTCCTTTATTCAATAAGTTCCAGGTTACAGGCGGCTTCAGTTGTCTCCCCCGTTTCCCTTTCCCATATTCATGCACGTTTACTCAGAACTGGGTTCCAAAGTGCCCTTCCTCCTCTGCAAGCTGCAGAAAGAGACGTATTATCAGGACACTCCGTCCTGGGTATCTGTGGCCACAGAGGTCGTTCCAGAGTGCTTTCTCCCCTCCCTCAAAGATGACGGGTCTTTTCTGCGCTTTCCTCAGTATCGCATCGGAACCTCTCCGAACCACCCGCATTCGCCTCTCCTGCTATCCGAGGGTCCATCTCCCCCTCTCCCATCCACACAACGCGTAGAACAAGAGCAAAGCTACCATTCCCCCAAGGTAGACGTCCTGGTCGTCTGTCAGAATCAGCACTACATTGGGTTTCCGATCCCCACTGAGCCCAGCTGCTCCTGCTTCAGCGCCGACCCAAGCAGTGGAACCGAGGACCAGCAGGAACACCAAAGGCCGAGCCAGAACCGGGGAAGCTTGAGCCATCCTTACATCCGAGCTAGGAGCGAACGGAAGGGAAAGAAGAGAGGAGGAAGAGCACCGGACCGCGAAAGACAGTCGCGAGACAAGGGTACTTCCTTATTTCTCTTTCTCCCCGCCTCCTCTCCTTCCCTCTCCTCTGATAGGGTGAAGGACGAAGCCAAATCAGGTTCACGTGACCTGGAGACTTCCGGCAACTTCCGCGAAGGCCGTAAATGCGCTTCGGGTCAATGCAGTCGCTCTGCGTTGCTGCCGCGCTCCGGTTGTGATTGGCTCCGATTGTTCCAGGCGTCGGATTTCCTCCAGGGAAGTTCGCCAAGAGCTGTGTCGGGATTTCATTGATGTTAAGACGTTGAGTTCTATCTCCTGTTTAGGGGCTGAATGTCTCAGCTTTGAAGCACATCAATCATCAGAACAGTGATGTATTACTGTAATATCTTTTACCAAAGCATGGAACAAAATGTTTTTTAAAAAGAAAACAAGAAAACAATAGTTACAAACAGACCTGTAAAATTAGGTGGTCTCAGCAGCTCTCTAAGAATGCAAATGACCAGCTGTCTGCAAGGAGTATAAATCCTTCCATTCCCCACCATCCAGTCAGAGCTAAAGAAGCTTCTTGGTTGAGAAACAAAACAGGTTCAAAGGAAAACAGGAAAGTCCAGTTTTCTGTGAAAAAGCACTGTGGGATAACTATAATCTGGATCACTGAGAATCTCCGTAGACCTGTGAAATTAGTAATATCGTAGCTAATTTGTATCCAACAACTTTAATGGTGGACATTGCAACCCTTCATATCTGTCTGATCACACTGGTTACAATTTTCACATTTAGCTATAGATGTATATGTTTATAACTTATGATAATGGCTGCAGTGACCCAAAACATACATAAGTTCATAAATTATTAAAATTTCAGACTATTTTGTTCTGTTGCAACATGATAATTGTTTATGAATTCTACTTAAAATCTGATTTATTGAAAAATGTCGCTGGTTTTTCATTCTTGGAATAGAATAGAGTTGGAAGGGACCTTGGAGTCCTTCTAGTCCAGCCCCCTGCTCAAGCAGGAGAACCTGTGCCATCTCAGACAAGTGACTAGCCTCTTTTTAAAAATCTCCAGTGATGGAGCACCCACAATTTCTGGGGGCAAGCTACTCCACTAGTTAATTGTCCTTAATTCCAGGTTGCTTCTCTTTTTGATCGGTTTCCAACCATTGTTTCTTGTTCTGCCCTCTGGTGCGTTGGTGAATAATCCATTCTTCTTTGTGGCAGCCCCTCAAATACTGGAATACTGCTATCATGTCTCCCCTATGTCTTCTTTTCTTCAGACTAGCCAAACCTGCAGCCATTCTTTGTATGTTTTAGTCTCCAGGCCTTTGATCATCTTAGTTGCTCTTCTCTGATTTTTTTTTTCAAACTCTCAACATCTTTTTTGTGATATGGTGACCAAAATTGGCTGCAATATTCCAGGTGTGGTCTTACTAGGGTTTTATAAAGCGCTACTAATACCTTGCATGATCTTGATTCTATGCCTCTGTTTATACAACCCAGGATTGTATTAGCCTTTTTGGCTGCTGGCTCATGGTTAAGTGATTGTCTACTAAGACTCCAAAGTCCCTCTCACAGTTACTGTTTTTAAGCCAGGTCTTGCTCAATCTGTACTTGTACCTTTGATTTTTCCTGCCTAAATGTAAAACTTTTCTTCACATTGAAACTCATTTTGTTGGATAGTGCCTATTGTTCAAGTTTGTCAAGATCTTTTTGGATCCTGTGTTTGTCTTCTGGGATGTTAGATACTCCTGCTAAAAAAAAGTGCAGAAAAGTAATTAAGAAAAACATTTTTAAAATGTTATGTAAAGATTCAGTTTATTTTAGTTTAATAATAGCAGTTGCATGCTAAACCATCTTGAATGTTGCCAAACAAAGCAAAAATCTTTTCATTATTTTACTAGTGTAATTAACCAGCATATTATAGCCAGAAGTACCCATGAAGAATGGAGAACTGTGTATACTTCAAGTAGTTGCAGTGCTATAAGTTGCAAATAAGTTCTATAGCTGTTAGGCATTCTTTATTTAATCAGCTTAATGCAGCCATGAAAAAAATCAAGTCATAAATGGAGATTTCCTGGACTGTTATTCTTCTAATCAAGATATATGCTTGGAGTAATAACTCATAGGCTGTATTTGCATGATAGTTACTTCTGATTAAAGAACTGTACAGAGCAAACCATAGTTAAAGTCTGCATAACATATTAAACACAACTCATTAGGTTAATCTGGGATTCAATGCATTTGTAAACCCAGCCTTAAACTGAGGATGAAGTAGAAATTGCATGAAAGGTGAGGTTTTATGTTGCCATGAAACAGATAAAATTATGATCCAGACTTTAAGTCAGGGGTGTCAAACTTGCAATGTCACGTGATGTGTAGCGACGTATCGTGACTTTTTCCCCATTGTCAGCAATGGGGTGGGCACGGTTTCAGCATGACGCATCCGACCTGTGTGCCAGCAGTTTGACACCCCTGCTTTAAGTGATGCTTGTTTTTAATTTTGTCAATGTATAAAATTTTGATTTTTTTTTCTTTAAAAGATCTGTATTTATAAGAAATGCTTTATCCACACATTAGCCAAGTATGATCACTTTATGATCCAGTATGTCACACAATTTTTAAATGTTGGGTTGAATAAACTGTTTAAATTATGGGTTAGTATATTTTGCTTGTGTAACTTAAGCATTCCTATTTCAAGCATGTTTTATAAATGAAATATCATAGGTGGATACTTCTGGATGGTAGAAATAACTTTTGTGCACATAAAATGTTTTGCTTATGTTTAGCTGGCATGAAGTTTGCCTATGTTTATGGTTTAGTTTATGGCAGTGGCTGTGCTTTTACAATGTGCTTATCCTTTATTAATTTACTCACGATAAACTTGATAATCTGAATTTAGACAACACAAACTAAACTATCACATTGGCTGGATTTACACAGTGTGCTGCATTATAATTTGGCCAATCAGAACTAGTGGTTAAGATACCAGACTATAAACTGGTAGACTGAATTCTTAGTCCTGCTTTAAGTATTGAAAACCAGCTGGGAGACCTTAGACCAATCAAATTTAACCTAACTTGTTGCATGTATCCAGAGAAATTGCATTAAGTAAATATTGTTAAATTAACCTTGGCTTATGTTGTGCAAGGAAAGCTACTGTTTTGCTGTCCATTCACTGTTTAATGGTGTATGGTTTTTCCTCTGCAAAATTATGCAGGTCAGCCATAGCCATTAGCTGAAATATAATCATTTGTTTTTGCTACATGTACCAGTTTCAGTGTGACATCTGGATCACTTGCTCTAATCTAGATAAAGCCCAGACTGGTTAGTTAGTGCAAAATCAGCCCGATCCCAATTACTGCAGCGGCAGGCTCCCTTTGAAGTTAGCAAAGGACCGGTGATTCGAAGAAAGCTGATTGGCTCCCGGCAACAGGTGCAGAGCGCTGATTGTTTGGGAGCCACTACCTGCCAGAGGGGTGAGGAATGCAAGCCGAGAGTGTCGCAGTCTAATAGAGGCTGGGAGGGATGTGACGCTCTGCCAACGCAGGTCTTCGTCGAACATAGGAGATTTCCCTTCCTCTTCCACCTCCGTTCCGTGGAGAATGGAACAAACCCGGAACTCTGGCCTGAGAACTATTCAGGCGGCGAAAGCGTTGCTCACCTCTTCATAGTAGCAGCTGCGCGTGTCCCTGTTGCGCCTGAAGCGCGGAGAAGAAGCCCAATGGAGCTCACGGAGGTCGACTTGGGCGACAACAGGGAGGCCGCTGAAGTAGAAACAGGCAGATGTGTTCGGAGCAGAGTAAGCAGCAATGCAGACAGCTTGGTGGAGGACGAAGAGGCGGAGCTCGGCCGGAGTAGAAGGGCCAGCCGCGCCTCCTCTCTGGTGAGTGACCTGCTAACCGAGCTCTACAGCGTGGCGCGCCTCCGCCACCGCGACAGCGTAGACAGTTCCACGGAGGCGTCCGCCGGCTCCGACGCTTTCCCCGGGGGGAGAGGCAGCAGCGCTGAATCCCGCGTCCTGCAGGAGCTGCAGCGGAACTCTGGTCAGCGGCACCAGAGGAAGTACCTGGCTCAGAAAGGTAAAGCAGACCGAGGATGCCGCGAAGGTTTCTCCTCACTGAACCCCGTGCCGTCCTATCATGGGGAATATTCCCCCGGCTGATATGCACAGCGAAGGCAGAAACAGGCTTCTCTGACTGAGAGAAGAGCTGGGCTCGGTCCAATTGCGCTGGGTGGTCGTTCTGGGAATAAAAGTGAAAGTGAAAGCAAACATGTGACCCATCTGGAATTGGCAGAGAAAAGATAAAAATGAAGTGATCGTGATAAACAGAGCTCTGCTGGAAGATAAGGCACAGAGCCCCACTAAAATATAGGTAAATGCCCAGTCATGGTTGTGAGTTTATGGCAGAGCTGTAGGAATTCGGTTTGAGATAAAAGGTAATAAACAGTAGAGTCTAATGTTTTGAGGTTCGCAGAAATGAACACCGTTTAAATCTTGATTCTGCTTCTTTATTTGCCCCATCCTCTCTTATTTGAAGGAAGTGTTTCAGTTAATTGAGACATATGTCAGTCAAAACAAGATTTTCCTTTCTTGTTTCTTATAGGATCTCATTTTCTTAGTTTTCTGATTGGCTTTGAACATTATTCTTGTACTCAAATTTCTTTCAGTTAAGCAGAGATTGTCCCTGCCTACCCTAAAGGTGGGATGAAAAAAAGAGCTCACCTTGGACTAAGAAGAGAAGTTTTCCCAATATCTCTGCCCCTACCATCAGCCAAGTTGTTTTCTTGAAGACTGATTATTTTCTTTTGCAAAAAACATCATTATCCTGCATATATAAATTCTCATTCCACACCCCCAAAAGGGAGAAAAATGAATGAAATGCAGCCATTAAAATTTAGCATTAACACTGTGTATTAATGCAAATCACAATATACATTTCACCAAAGCTATGATCTTTAAGAATTGGTACCTGGATTTTCCTCTCTCTCTCTCTCTCTCTCTCTCTCTCTCTCTCTCTCTCTCTCTCTCATTGCTTTCTTTTGTGTTGTTTTTTTAAAATTATAACCTCTGGGCAGGTTGCTTTTTACTGATGGAAAGTCTTTTTAAATGATGATGATTTAAATATTTAAAAACATTAAGCAAGCAACTATTCCTTCTTCTGTCTGCAACAGTGACATGGTGATCCTAACAAGATTTTTACAAGGATCATGGGCCAAGATGGCCCATGTGAATGCTGAAAAGACACTTTATAAAGGATAAGAATTATCAGCTTTCTGATAGAAATGTGTATGATCACTCAAATTTCCCTAAAGAACTGAAATTTTCTCTCTGAGTGAAGTTAATTAATTTGAATTGCATAGAAAACTTAAAGTAGTGCTCTGCTATTAGCCTCTTGTTATTTAACATATTTCACTAGACTATAAACTCAGTACTGAACCTTCAAAGTATCTTTTCAGTAAAGTTTGTGCTATAATTTTTGTTAGGTGTAAAAAATATTCTTTTTCCCTGGCTGTGTGTGTTGCTATGCTTTTTTTAAAAAATAAAAAGTGTTGGGTTTTGTTAATCAGTGAATGACAGTTTGATACCAGATTTAGTATGTCTATTATCTACGGTTACTTATTAGTGACAAACCCCTCATTTGTTTTAACTACAGTAATTTCCCCCTTAATGGATTACTGCCTTGTCGTGGCAAAGGGGCTTGCGTAACTCAATGAAGCTATGAGCTATGCCGTGCAGGGCCACCCAAAACGGACAGGTCATAGCAGAGAGTTCTGACAAAATGTCATCCACTGGAGAAGGAAATGGCAAACCACTCCAGTATCTTTGCCATGAAAACCCCATGAACAGTACTAAAAGGCAAAAAGATATGACGCTGGAAGATGAGCCCCTGAGGTCAGAAGGTGTCCAATATGCTACTGGGGGAGAGCAGAGGGCTAGTACTAGTAGCGCCAGAAAGAATGAAGCGACTGGGCCAAAGCCGAAAGGACGCTCAGCTGTGGATATATCTGGTGGTGAAAGGAAAGTCCAATGCTGCAAAGATTTTTTTCTCCATAGGAACCTGGAATGTAAGATCCATGAATCAAGGCAAGCTAGACGTAGTCAAAAAAGAGATGACAAGACTGAACATCTTAGGAATCAGTGAACTAAAATGGACAGGAATGGGTGAATTTAACTCAGATGACCATCAGGTATACTACTGTGGGCAAGAATCCCTCAAAAGAAATGGAGTAGCCTTCATAGTCAATAAAAGAATAGGAAAAGCAATACTGGGATACAACCCCCAAAATGACAGAATGATCTCAATTCGAATCCAAGGCAAACCATTCAGTATCACACAATAGTCCAAATCTATGCCCCAATCACTGGTGCTGAAGAGGATGAAATTGACCGGTTCTATGAAGGCCTACAGCACCTTATAGAATTAACAGCAAAAAATGATGTCCTTATCATCATGGGGGATTGGAATGCTAAGGTAGGAAACCAAAAGATAACCGGAATAACAGGCAAGTTTGGCCTTGGAGTACAAAATGAAGCAGGGCACAGGCTAATAGAATTTTGTCAAGAGAATACGATGGTCGACTTCCGGTGGTCAAAGCGGTGGAGATGGCGGCTACTTTGTAGCCGTCCTCCTGAGAAGGTGTCAGATCCGCGGAGCACAGCGTTTATCAGCTGGCCCGCGGCTCGCAATCCCCTTCCCGGGCGAAGGGAAGGGGTAGAGATCGCATGAATAGAGGTAGAAACTCTTAACTCTCCCTGGATTTTTATTTTTAGGGGGGTAGAAAGAGGGTTCCCTCGGAGTTCATTGCCTTCTCCGCCTCTCAGCTGTCTTTGTTTCTTCGGAAACAAAGAGAGACGCCGCTACCATCTCCGTACTTAAAGAAACCGTGAGTAATCTTAAACCGGACAGAACTGTTTAAAGGATTTTATTTATAGTTTAGCTTTATTTTATTTTTTTTAGTTTATTTAGTTTATTTAGTATCTGCTGATTTTTTTTTTTTATTTTTTTGAGCTTTCTCTTTTTTTTTTTGGGCGGAAAAGTGAGAGTGAAAGTAAAATGGCGTTTTGAAAGTTTTTTTTTCCTTTAAAAGACGGATCGGCTGAATTGTTGTTTAATACTGCTTTTTTTTTACTTTTTTACTTTTTTATTCTTGGGGACTTTTAGATTGATCTTATTTTATTCTATTTTATCTTATTTTTAATTTTTTTTTGGATTACTTATTTTTACTGGTATTTTTAAGAAGAAAGGAAGATAAATTAAAATGGCTTCAAAACGACAACCAGCTACTGCAGCTTCTAAAGTAACTTCTTCTCCTGCTACTTCTACTGTGCAACAACAACTTAACATAATACCCTCAGTGCAGCAACCTAAATCTACTCCACCTTCACCTCCCCCATCTGGCACATCAGCACAAGACATTAAAGAAATAATGGTAAGTGCTGTCTCACAGTTTAGGGAGGAAATGAAACAACTTTTGGATCAGAATAAATCTGAAACTAAGGAGGAAAAGAAGAAAGAGATGAAGGAGCTTTTAGAACAGAATAATGCTATTTTGAGGGATGATAGACTTCTAGCTCTATCTGGAATGGCCTCAGTGGTTGTGAAGCTGGACTCCAGAGTAGAGGAAATTGAAGAAACAGTTGAACTTTTGGATTATAAATTTCAAGATATGGAGAAAAGAGTGGAGACTTCACAAGATGATATTCTTATGTTCCAGTATAGACAGATGGAATATGCTTTGAGAATAAGGGGTCTGAAAGAAGATAAAATTCAAGATTTGATGGAAATGGTGATTAATGACTTGGCTGTTATTTTGAATATTGATAAAGAAGAGTTACGTGGGGATGTGGAAAGAATTTATAGAGTTAATTCTTGGATTGCATAACAGAGGAATTTGCCTAGAGATGTGGTGATATATTTTGCTAAGAAGTCTTTGCGAAATCAGATTCTACAAACTTTTTATAATAAAAGATTTCAGATTGATGCCCAAGATATTATTATTTTAAAGGAAATTCCACCTAAAATTTTAAGAAGCAGAAAAGATTTTGCTTTTTTAGTAAATGAACTTAAAGCAAGACAAATGACATTTAGATGGGAGATTCCGATGGGCATTGTTTTGAGCCATGCGGGGACACGTTATAGACTTAATACAGTTGCTAAAGCGAAATTAATAAAAAAGAATATAAATTAAGAGCCTTTGCAGATGACTTGGTTGTTACTTTGTCTCAACCTGTTTCTTCGGTGGTGAAATTATTACAATTGATTCAACAATATGGACGTGTTTCTGGCTTTAAAATTAATAATAATAAGACCAAAATATTAGCTAAAAACATGACTAAGGGTGATAAACAGGCTCTAGTTAACTTAACAGACTTTGAAATTGTTGATAAGGTAAAATATTTGGGGGTTACATTATCTGCTTCGAATGTAAAATTGTATAAAAATAATTATGAAAAGCTGTGGATGGAGGTACAGAAGGATTTAAAAAACTGGAATAATTTACAGTTATCCCTTATGGGCAGAATTGCAGTTATTAAAATGAATGTCCTGCCAAAGTTTATTTTTTTGTTCCAAATGTTACCTATCTTAAAGAACGAACGTAATTTAGATGAATGGCAAAAAGGTATTAATAAATTTGTTTGGGCAGGGAAAAAACCAAGGGTGAAACTTAAAATAATGCAAGATTTTCGTGAGAGAGGTGGACTCAAGGTACCAAATATGAAATTGTATTATGATGCTGTAGTATTGACATTGATTAGCGATTGGGTGAATTTAACAAATACAGAAATACTTCATTTGGAAGGCTGGGACCTATTTTTTGGATGGCATGCCTATTTAATATTTAATAAAAAAGTGGATTGGGTTTTTAAGTCTCATATTATAAGAAACTCTTTGCTAAGAGTGTGGAGAAAGTATTATAAAAGTGACTTCAAAATACCATTATGGGCTATACCTCGGCATGCCATAGAAGGTATAAGGAAAGGGGTAAATATGGACAAGGTCTCTTACGTACAGTTATTAAGATGGGATGGCCAAGACTGGCAGTTAAAATCTTTGGAAGAATTAACACATGAAAACTTAACTTATTCATGGTTCCAATATAGACAAATAGTGGATAGATGGAAGATGGATTGTAAAATGGGCTGGCTTAGAGAAGATGAAATTTTTTTAAAACAAGTAAGAGATCAAAGGCCAACCCATATTAAGAGAGTTTATGGGGTTTTAGTGGAATTAGATTCAGAACTTGAACTAGTTAAAGATTGTATGATTAAATGGGCACAGAATATTGGTGAAACGATTTCAATGGATACTTGGGAACTTATTTGGATAAGAAATGTTAAATTCACACAAGCGCAAAATTTAAGAGAGAATTTTTATAAGATGTTTTATAGATGGCACCTTGACCCAAAGAAAATGTCCATTATGTACCCTAATCTACAGCCGAAATGCTGGAGATGTGGATATTTGGATGCTACCTATTACCATATTTGGTGGACGTGTAAGCATATAAAAGCTTTTTGGATTAAGATATGGTGGAATATTCAAAGAATTTTTAAAAGAAGGGTAAAATTTACTCCGCAATTATTTTTACTAGGTATTGTTATTGACTGTGATGCTAAGGAGGTTATATTGATGTTAAATTTGATTACAGCCGCTAGGTTGTTAATAGGACAATATTGGAAGAAGGAATCTTTGCCTACTTTACAAGAATGGTTTCATAAAGTTTCGTATTTGGCAGAAATGGCAAAGATTTCGGCTTTCTTAAAGGAGCAATCTCAAGAAAAATTTTTTGCGGTATGGGAAAAATGGATAAATTTTATACAACATAATTTGGATATGGAAAAATATTATTTAGCCTTTTTATAATTTGTAATGATTGTTTTTTCTTTCTTTCTTTCTTCTTTTTCTTTTTTATATATATACATTTTTTACGTATTATTATTCATATATATTTTTTTTTTATATATATATATGCTTTATTCTTCGTCTACTTTCTTCTTTCTTCTTTCTCTCTCTCTCTTCTTTTTTTATTTTTTATTTTTTTTCTTTTTTAGTATATATTATTCATTTTAAAGTTTATGTTATGCATATTATTATTATATATATTATTACTGTGATTTTTATTATTATTATTAATTATTTTATAAATTGCAAATGTTATTTTTAAAATATTTGTTAAATAATCCTATATTCAGTTCTGGGAAGTCGGGGGGGGGGGTGGGGTGGTTGGGGAGGGGAGGGTGGATTCTTATTTGTAAAACTTTTGAAAAATTTTAATAAAAAAAAAAAAAAAAAGAATCACTGCAATCGCTGAATGGATGTTGCAGCAAGAGGACAAATCACATAAATCTAATGAAAAAGTGATAAGGGATTCTAGCAGTCTGAATACATGCAGATATTGGGATAAACCCATCCCTCTGAACCTTCAGATCTCTCTAAGACACATCCATGTTGTTTTATTGGAAAAAAATATACCAAACATTTTCTTCAGCAATGGTTTTTCCATTTCCCGGTGTACCCTATTGTATTGCTGATATTTCCTGGCAGTCTCCCACTCATACTAGTTAGGTCCAATACTTAATTTTTGAGAGATTGATGAGATCAGCTAGTACTGCCTTCTACCTTAGCTATGCAAGAGAGGACTCATCATAGGTTACATTAGTGGCTGCTTTAGAAGATGAATCTCCCCACCTAGTCTACGATATAAATTTTGACAGAGCCTGCTGAGAATCCTCTCTCTCCACTGGAAAGACATAGATTGTGAGATACTAATAGGCACCAGGCCTTTTCTGTAGTGGTCCACACTTTTGAACATACTATTCCTAGATCATTTAACAGTAAAAAAAAAAAAATCCACCATTCTTTTGGATCAAAGTGATTACCTGTGTTCTTCTTTAATATGAATTAGTTCTTCTTAGTCTGTTTATTTTTTCCTAATCTTGCTTTGTTGTTTACTTTGAATTTTACTGTTTGAGGTTATTTATTATTTATTTAACATTGTAAATAGACAGACACACACACACTCACCTCTCATGTTATTGGAAATCAGGATATTTATACATAAAATTATGTGACCTGTATAGCAAATCTAGTTAAATTATCCATCAGGCATAACACTCTCACTAACAGTAATATTTTAGAATGTTATAAAGCATTAGAGTACTTGAGTGGGATAAGATCACTTTGTAATTTCAACGTAGGATTAATGCCATGCAGAAAAGAATTAGATTGGAATAGTAATATATCTACCTCAATGGTTCTCAACCTTTTTAATGCTGCGACCCCCAACCGGTCGTACGTCGAGGACTACTCAACCGGTCGTAAGTCAAGGACTACTCAACTGGTGCAGCACCGTTTGCAGAATGGGACTTTTGGCGGGCTCAGCAAGGCAGAGACAGCCTGGACAATTCCTATTGGGTTTTGAAAGCCAATAGAATTAGACTCTATTCAAGAGAGTCTATTCTATTGGGTTTTAAAAGCCAATAGAATAAAAGGGAGTAGCACAGCTACTGAAAAGGGGAAAAAAATGGCAGACTGCATTGTTTGGTGACCCCCGTGAAATGGTCGTTCGACCCCAAATGGGGTCCCGACCCACAGGTTGAGAACCACTGATCTACCTTATGATATAAAAAGCAACAATAAGGTTTATGGGACTCTGGTCAGTAATGGTGGGAAACTGGGCAAATTTTACAAATGGTAGTAAAAGAATAGAATTGAAAATTAGCTCAAGAACTGAGCGTTTTCTTATAGCAAGCACACTACATACAGAGAGCATGCATTCTTGTATAGGGATCTATAGGCATTGCTTTGGAAAAGGGGATTTTAATGAAGGGACAACTGTCCAATGAAGCAATACTTATTTTTATGTTCCCTTTCAGGACAAAATCTTCCCAAAATACATTAATTAATTAAAAGCCTAAAAAAAGAGGTTAAAGAACAAGTCATATGACATAAATGTGTAGATAAAAGTGATAGTTGCAAACATAGATCAGCAACTTTATTCAATTTGGAATTGCCAAGGTTTTATTACCTGATAAATATTATTTTTATTCTTTTAATTTTTTTACAGCCACCTTGCTTTGGAACATTAACAGCCATTACGGACCTTAAGTGTATCGCTGACATGAGATTTAAGTCCAACAATTCCATATATCGTCTCCCCAAATATTGAAATGGATGTACCCAATAAGTTATTGAAAAGGCCGTAACAAAAACTAAATTTGATTTCGTTCTATTAATTATACAATTAGTCAATTTGATTATACTATAATCGTGAATTCAAGAGTGTTTTTTTCTGCGCATTGATAACAATATGATGACCTGTTGTACGTAATCCTGGGGTCTCAGTTTAGGATAGGGGTTGAGCCCCTTTGCTTTTGGCCTCGGGGTTTCGGTCTCCGGGCAGTTGTCTTTTTTCTTGATACATTTTATTTTCTTTTAATTTTTATCCGTAAACCGCCCAAAGGACTTGTGGAATCGGGCGGCTTTGAAACTGAATGAACAAACTAAATAAATACATAAATAAATAAGGGAAGTCGTGCAACGGGAAATAAAAGAAAATAGGACGAACACTCTGCGCGGAACACAAGCGGAACGCACGCAGCGCACTTCGGAAGACATTAACGACCAAGCAAGAACGAATGCAGATTCCCGGGTACCCGAACTACATTACCCAGCAGGCACGGAGATGCCTTGGCTCTCCGCGTCCCGTCTTGGCCGGAAGGAGTTTGTAGTGCCGTCATCGCCCTAGCTTTCTTTTTCCTGGGGCAGGCTCCGGCAGAGGTAAGAATCTCTCCGGTGTAGAAAAGCGGTCCAAGGGTATCCGTCTGCATCGGGTCTCCGTGACCCCTCCCTGGCCGCCTCTGAGGGTTATTGACCGGCTTGCCCCCTTGTCCACCCTTTCAGAGCGGAGGGCGGGTGTTTTCGGGCTCGCTCTAGCTAGTACTTGGTTTCCGCGGCAAGCGAGCGCCGGTCCTGTTGGGCCACGAGCAAAATTGGAGAAATATGGCGAAGAGCTTTTCTAATTCTGATGTGTTTAATTGTCTATCTTCTCGTCTTTTTTTATTCTTGTTTCGAGCTGTTTTTGAAGCCCTTATTTTACAACATGTCAGCTTTTCAACTTTAAGCTATTACACGATAATTCACAATTGATCCGCTGCTCATTAAATCATTTTTACCTTTTGATCAACATTTACATTGCCTTCTAAGGTATTTTCATATTGCTACTGCATACGAAGAACTTTTAAGTTAAAACTGAAAAAGAACCCCAGAGTTTAGCTTTAGCTGATTTGTCCACAGTGCCTTTTCATTGTGCTCTCAAAAATTACCCGTTTTTTACTCAGAATCAGGTCTATTAAAAAAAATAATAATGATGATTTAACCCCCTGAATGTTTTTAAATGGAGGTTTAGTGGATGCCTAAATGATACATGGATCAGATTAAAAAGCACCATAGTTCTTTCAGGTTCAATTTAATCACTGTAAATGAAGATACAGAAAAAGAAACATTTATAGTATTTATTGGAATTTGTTTTTAAAAATGGAAAGAGCTGAGTTATGGATAGCACTGAAGCTAATATTGGTATATTGTCACTGCAAGATCAGAATTTGGCTGATTTCAAGAAAATTAGTTAGAACCAATTAGCACTTAGGAAAACAACAGGAAAGCCCCTGCAGTACAGTAGAACTTGATTGGAAAGCAAAAAATAGCCTTGAAAGAATTGGTTTAACCATTTTCATATTAATTTGTTTACCCAATGTATATTCTATTTTTTCCCCAGGAACTCAAGGTAGCTTATATTATTACAGATTAAGTCTTTAATTTTATCCCCACAACCCTACAAGGTAGATAGGACTGAAAGAGCTGGCTTAATATTTTGCATTGAGTTTCTAGGGCTACAGGTGGATTTATTTATGATCTTGTCAGGAGCTTAACAGTTTTTATTTTAATGATATGTGGCATTACAGTATGTATTAAGTAATGGGTTTATTCTTAAAAAATCCTAAATAACCGTGATTCCAATTATTTTTCAGTGCACAATGGGCCGTGTAATACGAGGTCAAAGAAAAGGTGCAGGTTCTGTTTTCAGGGCTCATGTGAAACACAGAAAGGGTGCAGCAAAGCTAAGGGCTGTTGATTTTGCTGAAAGACATGGCTACATCAAGGGCATTGTAAAGGCAAGTATCAGGTTGTGGAATTGCTGTGCAGCAAACTATAGTTTATTAAAGTTTAAAAACAGTTTTTACTAATAAAAAAAGCTAACAATGCCAAGAGAACAGACTTACAAATAGTTTGTTTAAAATCAAAGTGAACAGAGGCGTCAGGCTTTTTAAAGTGATGGCTGGGTTGAAAGGTTTTGAGTGTCATACAAGAACTAAAATATGAATTTAAATATAGTAAACAACATCTGGGTGAGTAATATAAAAATGCATCTAAACTTTTCACATGCACACATACCCATCTTTTCTAAAATAATCGTTGCAGTGTGGATATTACATACATGGCACTTGACGTACGTACTCGGTTCTGTGGCCTTGCAATATTATTTTGTGGGTATAAAAAATGTCATTTTGAGCTGCAAGAGCATGTAAATAATTCTGTAAGTAAAATTGTATTTTGTATTGCATTTTTGAAGCCATAGGCTTCTCAAACTTCTCAAGTTCTAATATTTTTCTAGGATATCATTCATGATCCTGGCCGAGGAGCTCCCCTTGCCAAAGTTGTTTTTCGTGACCCATATAGGTTCAAAAAACGAACAGAATTGTTCATTGCAGCTGAGGGCATTCACACAGGACAGTTTGTTTATTGTGGCAAGAAAGGTAAGTAAAGACAATTGGTGACCATTTATGATTTGTTGTAACATCTGCATCCTTTGAAAAGTTGGTATTGGAGAAAAAAAGCATGAAATAGAAAAGAGACACAAAGTCTGGCAGACCTTCAAGGCCAAACATCTTTGTTAGGGATCAGCTGTCAGGAGCATCTGCTGTTGTCAAAAGGTTCCATCCTTAGCCTTGAAGATGCTACCAGATTTGCCAACTATTTTATTGCTGTAGATTAGCATGGTTCTTCTCCCTGTGTAACCCAGAGGTCACTTTATTATAAAGAGCATTTTCATTCATGCAAATGCATCCCTTTCAGCTCAGCTCAACATTGGCAATGTCCTCCCTGTTGGAACAATGCCAGAAGGCACCATTGTCTGTTGTCTTGAAGAGAAACCTGGAGATCGTGGAAAACTAGCTCGTGCTTCTGGAAACTATGCCACCGTTATTTCCCACAATCCGGAAACAAAGAAAACCAGGGTGAAGCTGCCTTCTGGATCAAAGAAGGTGATCTCTTCTGCAAATCGAGCTGTTGTTGGTAAATATTACCCCTAAGATTTCTGAACCTAAATATATGGTTGCAATCTGTAATACCTGAAGTTTAGACTAGGTCAGCATGGCATGGCCCTGGCACTATAAAGGTTATGAAAATATAATGGTTATTTCTTTTTTCAGAAAGTTATTTTAGTATGCTGATATTTAATATGGCAAACTAAGTAGGTATTTGCAAAAAATGTCATCAGGGATGATCTTTTGTAGTAATAATTGTACTGCTCATATTCTTGTAGGTATTGTTGCTGGCGGTGGTCGTATTGATAAACCCATCTTGAAGGCTGGGCGGGCCTACCACAAATACAAAGCAAAGAGAAATTGCTGGCCGCGAGTCCGTGGTGTGGCTATGAATGTAAGTAGTTTTTGTATTTATCATGCTTTTATTTCTATTTACTACATTGATAATGTTGCCTAAAAAGAAAAGGAGTCTCGGAGGGGACATGGATCTGTACACTGCCTGTCAACATCTCTTTAATGAAGCTGCATCTTTTCTTGAGTTTGCATGTTGGCAACCCTCGGAAGATTTGCATATTGTCATGATTCCGATAGATGAAACTCTTCAAAAGAACTTTGAGGCATTGTTTACCTTAAAGAATCTTTTATTCGAGAAACAGTATCGGCACTACATAGTTGAAACCAGAAACTAAATTCCCCCTCCCTGGATACAAAGTAACAAACTGTAATTCCCTCCTCCAATAAACAGTCAGAAATCACATTCCCCAATTAGCTTGAAGCAGAAAACACTATCAGCTCTGGGCCCAATGTCCTTGGGTTCCCACGATTAAGTTATTGTTATGACTAGCTGGACTCTCATCTCTATTCTCCCTCCCAGCAGCATCTAATTCTAAAAGCAATAGAGAAAATGGCTGCATTTCCATCTGTTGTCAAAGCAAGAACATCTGATGTTAGCAGCGTTGATACATATACTGCAGAAATCATTCAGTCTTTTCTGTACATAATTTTGTGTTGGTCCTAAATGAAGAAATGTGCTTTTCAATTAAAATTAGTGATATCTTTGCAGATGATCTGAGCTTAGTCTCCAGCACAAAATTTGATCTACACATGCAGCTGCTCTTTAGACAATCCTACCCCAAAAGCTCTTTTACTAACAATTACCGGGGGTGGGTGGGTGGGAGGAAGGAATGAACTTTTGAGCAGAACTTTCCTAAGTACCTTCTTTTTTTTTTCACTTTTCAATTTTATCCTTTTTTGTTACCATAGTTTATAATATAAAAGACAAAAATACAAAAGCAAGTAATAGGAAAAATAGGAGAGGGAAAAGGGAAGAGAAAAGTGTAGAAAAGAAGGGAAAAAGAAAGAAAAGGCACTGACTTCCGACTTCCTTTGGTGCAATAGAATAAGATAGTAACATCAAAGCTCACCTTTTTACTTTTACATAATGGTATAAACTAGCCATTTCTATAACAACAGTTCTATCTAATCAGTAAAACCCAAAATCAAAGTTTTTTTTCCCGTCTCGACCACAAAGTCCTGAAGCTGTTTCCAAGTAGAAACAAAAGTAATTGTATTTTTTTTCTTTTATCAAAGCAGTCAATTTAGCCTTCTCTGCTAACTCCATCAGCTTTTGCAACCATCCATCCATTGTAGGGATTGACGTGTCCTTCCATTTTTATGCATAAAATAATCTTGCTGCCATCAACATATAATAGTGGTGGCGAACCTATGGCACGAGTGCCAGAGGTGGCACTCAGAGCCCTCTCTGTGGGCATGCGTGCCATCGTCCAAGTCCTAGGCCTTCAGCTGGGTTTTATAAAATCTTTTTGCTTTAGGCCTCCGCTGCCGTGTGCAAAAAAAAAAAAAAAAAGGTTCAATCAGTCAGTCAATTTTAGCTTCTTGCAGGGAAAAAAAAATGGAATTGATTGATTGAACTTTTTAGTCCCACCCAGTCTGCCGTTACCATTGCAGCCACGCCCAACCAATGGGCCACACCCACCCGGCACTCGATGATGCATAAGTGGGTTTTGGGTTGCAGTTTGGGCACTCGGTCTCTAAAAGGTTCGCCATCACTGACATATAACATCAATGTTCCATTTTTTTCCCATTAACCCCCTCCCCCTCCCAAAAAAAGTTCCCAGTTTTATCTTTATATTCACAGCACCTCATCTCAAATGCATATTTTCTTGGGAGTCCTCCGTTACTATTTGAGCCAAGAAAAGATACCGCTTTTTAAAGAAGGTGCCCCTTTTGATGCACATTCCTAGTTCTACATTAGGTTATTTGGTAACGAAGATTTTAAAAAATTGAATGAGGGAAGAGGAAAATAGAGAAGCATTTTTCATAATATAATTCTAGGCAAGATTGGTTTTTGACTTAGTTATGTGTCTCCTCCCTCAAACCTAATGGTGAGGTTGATGTTCATATTTTATTTTAAATCTTTACTCATACTAGTATTTTATGTTGATTTCCATATACTATAATGTCTGCTATATTATTTGCAAGATTTTAAACTCCCAAATTGTAATATAATACAATAAAATGTATAATATAAAATGATAATACAACATTTAGATCAAAGCTAATACATAGTTATCAATATTTTAAAAGCAGGGAGCAAGAGAGATTACATTCTCTACCGGCAGTTTGGACCATTTCCTAAAAATTGTTAATGCTGGTGCTTGCTTGCAGTGGACAAGATGCTCTCAGAATCTTTTGCTTTCAGTTTGGTAACACTAGCAATAATGTCATTTGCCTAATGGGAGTTTTAATTAAGTTCCTTTAATATTTGAAACACCTTCTGCCCTTGACTTTGATTGCTTTTCTTTCCCAGCCTGTTGAACATCCCTTCGGTGGTGGTAACCATCAGCACATCGGTAAGCCTTCGACTATTAGGAGGGATGCTCCTGCTGGTCGCAAAGTTGGTCTTATTGCAGCCCGACGTACTGGTAGACTGCGTGGGACAAAGACTGTGCAAGAGAAGGAGAATTAAATTCTTCACTTTGCTATATTCATAAATAAATGCCATCTGATTAAAAAAGATTAAATGGAGTGTGAGAATTATTTTAGAAATAGCTTGTACCAACACCCTTATGTTCTAGAAACTAGACTTTATTTATAATCAGAGAAGCATCCAAACAAGGAAAACAAGACAAAGTGGGTCACAATATACCCAGGAAACTGAATAGTACTAAAATATCAGCTAAAAGTGAGATAATATTAATCCAGTGAGGTAATCAATCACTGTGTTTTCACTGCAGACAACTGTATTTGAGTATGTTTCTTGTTATATCTTGATTGGTATTTAATAAGTTCAGTGTAAAACTTGTGTGTTCTTTTTGGAAATCGCTGGAATGCTCACTAAAATCTACAACAGTGGTGGCGAACCTATGGCATGTGTGCCAGAGGCAGCACTCAGAGCCCTCTCTATGGGCACACATGTCATTGCCCCAGTCCTAGGCCTTCAGCTGGGTTTTATAAAACATTTTTGCTTTAGGCCTCTGCCGCCGTGTGCAAAAAAAAAAAAAAAGGTTCAATCAATTTCAACTTCTCGCAGAAAAAAAAAGATCTTGCAAAGTTGGAATTGATTGAACTTTTTAGTCCCACCCAGTCTGCTGTTACCACTGCAGCCACGACCACCCAATGGGCCATGCCCACCCGGCACCCGACGATACATATGTGGGTTTTGGGTTGCAGTTTGGGCACTCGGTCTCTAAAAGGTTCGCCATCACTGATTTAACCCCTTTTTTGTTGCTCAGCATTTCTCTAAAAGTCACACTCAATTTTCTCCCCTAGAAGTTAATAGCATTAATGGACTAATATGTAAGTATTCAAACTTAAGAACGACGTAAATGAATTACAAGCATTTCACATACCTATTTTATTTGATAATGGAAGATTGGTCTTACCATTAATTGTTCAGTTTCGGCAGATGTAAAAATTTTTTAGAACTTGGACTTGCCTTCACTCTGAAGAAGAATTCATTATTTTTTATCTCTTCATGCCCCTGGTGTCTAAGGAGTCACAAGAGCTAACATTCAGTTCTTTAACTTAACAAGTCCACTTCAAAAAATTTAGGACAATCTTATCCAATCCAAATCTAGTTATATTTGGCCTACAACTCTGTGTTCCCACTCAGCATGGTCTCAATTTGTCAGGAAATTGAGAATTGTAGTTACGGTCTGGAAAGGATCAGTTGGAAAAGGGCTGCTATAGAATTACAAGAGACCAAATATCATCTAGAGTAGTTTTATAATCCTTATCAATTTAGAAGATGACTCATTTGGGGATTAATGGACATACTTCAGTTATAGATTTGGTATCACTTAACTGATTCAAGTGGTATTATCCCAGCTAGCAAAATTTCAATTACTTTTTGCGCTTATAAAGTTACACTAATTTCATGTCGTTATGACTTATGTATATGGCATGTGTGAGGCAAAGAGGTATCCTGCAATAACATATTTGCAGATACACTCTAGTGCTTTAGCCCTTTAACTGGAAATTTAAAATTATAATTAATGAAGCAGAAAATATTCTAGAGCAGCAAACTGTTCAAAAGTGCAAATGAAATTCATATGCTTTTGTTATACTTGAGTTTACTGCAGAGGGAACATAAAATTTAAAACACAAGCTATCTTTTGTTTACAATGAAATATATAGCCCCAATGACTTACACAAAGTATTTGTATTAGTTTGCTAATAGTAATAGCACTTAGTCTTATATACCACTTCACAATTTGCAGCCCTCTTAAAGCAGTTTAGAGTCAGCATATTCTAACCATTGCACTACGAGGGCTAATGAAAAGAATGAGCATAGAATTGTAACTAACTTGTGAAAAATAATGTTTTAGTCCCTTCCTTAACCAAACAGCATCTCTCAGTGCTGAGATAATGCAATTCCCTTCTCAATGCAAGTTCCTGCTCCCAAGTGGAATCTGGAAGTACAGTATCTGGAAGGGCAGGAAGGAAGGGTGGGGAATGGGAAATTGCATTCCATGGGAACCAAAGTAGTACACCAGATACGTTGCAGACCCTCTGGCCCTCCAGATGTTTCTCTTGGCATTCTTCACTGAGCTGGTCCTGTCCCAAATTGCCATTGAATAACATCTGGAGGATTAAATTACTTGCTACTTGCAAATTAGAAGGTACAATGCTCAAAACAGCAGTTTCAGACTTTTTAGAACTATTGGTCAATAATATTGACAGCATTATCTGAACAATCTACTATAGCTGCAAGAACCTATGCCTGTTAGGTAAACAGAATATTTATTAAGACACTAATAAAATCTAGCTAATTTTTTTTTAAAATGTATTTAAATACAAAAACAAAATATCAGAGCTTAAATCATTTGTCAGGTAAAAAGGTTTTAAAAAAGAACTACTGAAAAAGCATTAAGCTTTCCATCATTTGGTTCCCAGGGTAAAAAAGAAAACATAACAATGTTTCAATATTTGAAAATAAAAATATTGCAATATATTTGGAATAATTAGACCCAAAGAAAGAAAAGGTTATCATATTTGTACTGAAATCATAGCCATGTTCATTGGATTTTAGTTCCAGCTCTTTACTTAATTCCCCTATGTCCTTTGTAAGTAACCATAGAATCTTGTAGCAGGAGAATCCAAGTTTACACCCACTGGACTATTAGCCCTTCTGGCATTTGATGACAAAACCAATAGTTACCACATTTCTGTATGCAAAGCATTCCAATATGTAGAAAGAGATGCTAAAATGTAAGGATTTGGTGTTAATCTTTTCTAAAAGATAACTTCTTTCTACAACAGTAAAAGCATTTCTTGTTCTGCTACTTCCTTTTCACATCTATAATTAATTTGCAATGATTAGTTTTGCCTAACCTTTTTGTAAGATGAGAGTCGGAAGCCATGACCTTTTACCATTTTTTTCAAGTTAGCCTTGCAATAAAGAAAGCACCGAGCTAAGCACTTTAGAACAGTTATTGTTCGAGTTACTATTTTAAGAAATCAACCAAACCATAATACTGTACTGAAAGCGACACATTATTTTCTAAAATTAAAAAACAGACATGAAATTAGAAAAAAAGGTAAATTAACCAACATTGCATTATTGTTAGAGGAAAGCCAGTATAGAAAAAAAAAAGAGGCATACAGGAAGCACATGTGCAGGAATAATCAGAATCCTTTAGCATTCAAGTTAAAAAAAAGAGAAGAAACTTGAAGGTACACCATGAATTTAGTGAACATTTAGATGTTTATACTAAGAGCAACTGATGCATTTTAAAAAAGAACAAAAGGATGAACTACCAAAAGATAGTATTTTAGAAAAGCAAAACGGTAAAAATTTCATCCAATTTGTCCCAAAAATTAATATACTAAAATCCTAAAAATACATTATTTTTCTTTTTAAAGAAGTCAGAAAATTAAGCCATATAAAATAAAACAAATATTTTTGGTATCATTGTGACTGGCAGGAGGGGGAAACAACAAAAGCTATTTAATAAATTTTAGAATTATTATATCAAGAAAAAGCAAAATGAATTAAAGATCTATAGAAAATAAACATATATAATTTGCTTGGCACACAATCTGACATTTGTGCTTGGGTCAGTCATGACTGAAACTCATTTTCATTATAGCAATTGAAATTGCTACCCAACATTGACTTGGCCCTTGGTAGTGTATTTCCAGGGGATATTGGGTAGAACATACATGAAGGCAATTTAGTCCCAAAAAAAGCACTTGTGACAGAAAGATTAAAAATCAGAAAATTAAAAACAGAGAAAACCCAACTGCATGCAGGTGATAAGAGTTACTACACTGACAGAAATTAAGAGTTATTTACAGTTTAGATACCCTTGGTCAAAATGTAGACTGGATGAATCATTAAATGAACAGAAGTTGATACCTCTACATGTAACAGTTCAACACATCTCTCCAAGGTTTGAATGCTTATTTATTCTTTATGTGATTGCTTACAAAATCAGAATGAGAAAATAGTCAATATTGCAGCCTGTATATTCCCTTCATCAGTGCTCATTAACGCTTCTTTTGGCTGAAGTTAGCAGCTTTCAGTTTTGTTGTTAATGGATCTTATTTTGCTTTTGATTCCTTTCTCCCTCTCTCACATAACATTTCTAAATCAGAAACAATCTTCAAAATTGTTTGAAGACCGTTTGATTGACCTTGAAGACCATTTAATTTTTTTAACCTATTTTAAACAAATCTGAATCAGAGGTGTTTTGGATCACTGTCTTGCTGAAAATTCAATGTTTTCATCTTTACTATGACTTGACCAAACATGCATACACTTTTGCATACAACTGTAGTACAATAATTAGAGAGTCTGATGCTGAAAGAGTAACTTGCCAAAGGCTATCTAATGAGCTCTAAGCAAATGAAATTCAAACAGGTAAACTTCCTGATTTGTAGTTAGGCCTGTCCCTAAGTACATGTTTTGTAGTAGAGCAAGTCACCAATATAATAACTTTTAGTAACCTAAAAGTATTTATTTTTAGGCACCTGGAAGCCATTGTGATTCAAATTTACTTCATTTAATTTATGTAATGTTTTGATTTGGAAAAAAAGTGAAATTCAGTGTAAAATTCCTCAAGAAATAGGAAGTACCAAAAATAGCTTAATGTAATGAACAATATTAATGCTGTAGCCATGTTTAATTAGACAAATAAGATATATAAATAAACCTAATTAATTTCAAAAATAGAAAGCAAGTTGAGAAACTAATAAGAAAGAATGTGTAGATTTCATCCATAAGGAAAAGCTTTTCTTCTCTTTAAATGATTTCAACCAAAGAAAGCTGATAGAACCCATAGCCAAATTTATGGCTAAATCTACATCATAAGATCAACATGTAGCAACTTGCTTCTATTTACTGTATTGGGATAGATTCCCTTGATCTGATAAACTAATTAGGAAAGAAAATGGAAAACAGTAAATTTCAGCTACCTCCTCCCTATTCCCCCCCAAATAATTCCTTAGAGGTAGAAGATAACTTTAAGATGAACAGTATCACACAGAGGAGAAAACTGTTCCAATTCAGATAGAGAACTCCTCTTGAGTTCAGGATAGACTATTAGAAGAGACAGAAGCCCTCTTTTGTCAACTTTGTTCATTCTTAGAAATCATTGCAAAACTGCAAATGTTTCAGCCAAAACATTTATGACTCAGTAACATACAAATCACCACCTGACATGAGTATCATGAAATGGTACACATACAAGTATGAACCTGTCCTGTCATATTTTTCTTCAATTTGCCATAATCTCCATTGAGAAAAATGTTTGTACTTTTCTGAAGTATTTATTTCTTGCAGAAATTTCTTGGTTTTTTTTTTTTTTTGGTAAAAAAGTTTTTAAGAATGTGAACCCTAGCACAATTTGTGTTAAAAATATCCGTAACAATCTACTTTATATAGCACAAACATTTAGCCATATAACAATTGGTAATGTTGCCATTTTTTCTATAAACAGTACATGGAGATCAATGAACATTAGGACTGTCTGAAAAACAAAACAGTATTTTAATCAAGCTCCAATGGGACACACAGGAGTGTTATTGGGGTAATTCTTCAGATTATTCCACTTTGGGAATATGCTTTTCATGAAACATGAAACCTAACACAAACATTTTGCAGCTTGTTTTTAAAGTGCAACTTTATTTAAGAATGCCTGTAGGGCAGTGGCAAGATCATGTATGCTTCTATACGAAAGTGTGCCAAAAGAGGGAAAAAAACCTAGTTTATTCCTAACTCTACACTGACTAAATACTTACTCTATTTAATTCATTAATGAACAAAAGACATTCAGAAAGGTATCTCTCTATATACATTCTTTATAATTGTTTATTTCTAGTTAATTCTGTTTGAAAAGCAAATAAAATCAATACATGCATTTCTAAAACTAATTCTGAAAACTGAAACTACGTTATGCAATTTAAGAATTATGAGATTTAAAATTCTATTTTGGATATTTTTTACTTCTTGCTTGGTTTTCAGAGAACATAGCAATCATGCTTACCGTTATTTCCCTAAACTGCTAAAGACTAGAATCTAGTTTTGCTTTTTAATGAATGAAGCTCCTGTGACTTTTGGCATTCAAAAGATCTTTCAAAGTGAAAAATACATTAAAAAAAACAGCAAGCTGGCAGCCATGCATACTTAATTAGGTTAGAGTTTAGCAGTGAGAATACTAAAACAAAACATTTAGTATTCACTGAGCTTAGTGATAAAAGAATTACACACATACAGAATTGGTCCTATAAAAATGAAAGCTATTTTTATAAATACATTCTGGTAAGAAAATTGCTATTTTTTTCTCCATAGCTATTCAACTTATTTTTGTTTGAATCTTAAAATTATTTTAAAAAAAGGTAAGATTAACAATAGGTGAATAACTTTTATGGAAGACAGCAGTTTCTCCTTAGGTGTTAAAAACAAAAAAGCAGAACTCAATAAGGGGAAAAGTAAAATTAAACATTTAGGCACTTTGAGGACTTGTTCTAATGTGTGCCATCAATACTGAGGTAATAAAATTACAGTTTTGAAGCTGTTGCCGTAACTGGCAGAAGCATAAATTACTATGTAGAACATTTTAAAAGGAATAAATCTGACATTTTGTCTAAAAAAAGAATTCTCATGTTTCTGCTACCCATTGACTTCCAACTAGCCATACTCTCAGTTTTCTGTAAAAGTTTACTAATAACAACCCTAAGCTGAACATTTTAAAACAGGTTCCCCCATGGAGGGTAAAAAACATATAGCATTGTGAACATAAGTTCCACAATTGTGTCACACTTGCTTCCCCCCCCCCCAGGCTGAAATAATAACTGCTTTGTTTTGGAAGGCAAAAAGTTTTTGAAACAACATCTAACAATAAGTGTTGGAGCAAGGGAATGTTTGAGGTTCTCATACAAAATCAGAGTATTATTTTGTTTAAGCTAGTACTAAATTTACCCAAATAGATGGGTAAAGCTTCGGTCAAATGTTGGTAACCAATCCAAGAAAATGCTATTAAAACATAACAAGTATCTGAGAGCAAACCTGGAAGGGTAATGTGAACATTTTACCTAGAATAAAAATGTGTTAAGACTCTAGTTACACTAAATGCAAAAGAAATCTCTGATTTCCTCAATTTACTTATTTCAACTATAAATTCTAAGTCTGATAAGCAGCATTGTTTGTATTAACTTAACAAAAATACCAGGAAGCTTGTGCTCATTAAATATATATGTATATATAAAACATACAAAAAGTACAAGATAGTCACATTAATAAACTATGACAGGTTTCTTTTTTTATTCTTTGTCAAGGATCAAATTTCGGTCCACCAAATCTCACTGTGACTTTTGTTCCAGAATTCAGTATAGTGCACAGAATTCAACTACCTGTGCATTCTGTTTAAAAAAAACAAAAAACAAAAAACCACACACACATACCACAGGACAAAAATGGTCTTCTTAAATCAAATTCTATTTGTGAATTCAGCAAAATAATTTCTATAAAATAAAACAGCAAATATTTAAATAGTATAGGGTGGGCTGTATCTGTTTGCAGGGGTATTTGGTTTTTTGACAGGTTCCAAAATAATTACACACATTCAAGTTACCAATTTTTAATTTAAATACAGTATTTACTGATGAGTTCCTTGAAGTCTTTAAACAAATGTTTACTCTGGAACAGAGATACCTCGGGTTTATATTTGACTAACCAGTAGTTTATTTACTTTAATAATCAAACCCTGCTCCTAAGGTTAAGATTTCTCTTTTAATGGATATAGAGCTAAGACAATTCTTGCTTTCAAGTAGAATTGTGCATGAGCAGAAAATCAGCAAGTTAACTTGGTGCAGTGGCACTCACAAGTATTGTGTGATTTTGTTGACTTCCACTTCACTGCAGTGCAGTATAAAGGAAAGTATTAGAAGTTTTATCAAATAAGCTCTACTGAAGAAACAAAACAAGCACACCAAATACAGTCTGTTATGCTCCAGGCATCCTGGCATAGCAAAATTTGCATATTTGTTTTAAATCTTTTAATTTCCTATTACTGAAAACTAAGTGTTCTTTTACCCCATCCAGAGACAGAACTGTCAAACATCAGATGTGAGGAACATATGTGCAACTGAAAACCATCGGCCACTTTGCCCAACCCTCCCTTCCTGTTTTATAACCCAGGTGTCTGAAGAAAAGGGTTTAAGTAACAGTTGTCATTTTGGACAACTGAATTTTTCTTTCCTCACTGGCTATTCTAACTTGGTGTGAAGCCATGCTAAATGTTACAGCTTAACTATAGCTTCAAGTGATTAACTTAATACCAGAATGGAAAAGGCAATGGAAAAAGATCTAGAAACAAGGTATATCACCAGTTTTCCATATCAACCAAAGAATTAAAAGGTTACCAGTCATTATGATGCTCATAGTAAAATGGACTCCAGTGGCAAAGAATTATATGAAAGTATTTTTCTGGTTGACATGAAGAGGCTTACTTTTTGGGTGGGGCAAGGGTAAGGAGTTGAGTTGATCTAACTGCCATTAGGCAGGCAACACTGGTTGTAGAGCGCAGCAGATATATCAAGAAATTAATTGTTGTAGATCTGTGAGTCTCATTCAAGACAAAAAAAGTTTCTTGTTTAAGAATTAACAGTCAAACATTAATATACTATATACACCTTTGCCATTTACACATTAGCATCAGGCCATTTATTACAAAACACTATACACTTTCCACTGCAGGCAGGTTATATATTGACAGCAATTTTCTGCAGATAAGACAGTGAATAGACTCTTCACTCCATGTTGATTAGGAATAGTTTTTCTAAATATCAGCCAGACACAGAGAAAAGTTGGACTGTAAGGCCTGGGTGCACAGTCTTGATGGAGCAAGTTAATTGTGTGCATTTTCACTATTCTTTTGTCTGAGGTGGTGAAACTTCTTCACTGCCTTCAAAATTTTCTTGTGCTCGTTGGCCAGTTCGCTGAGGATTGTTCATATGGTGTGCTGCAGGGCCTGTATATGGCTGTCCATGCACATGGTTATTCTGTAAGAAGGAAAATACAGTTTAAGAAGAATTATTTGAATTTCTTTATTTAAATAGCTGCTTGATGGATTAGTTTGTAACAGTCTAGAGAAAAACTTATCTGTTAACAAAAATATAATTTATAATGAAACCAAAATGTCGATTCACTGTTTAACTACATGCAAGATCTAAAGGAAAAGAAAGATGCTATCAAACAAACAGCTTGGGAAAGAAGGAAGAAGAATATTCAGGATTGAAATGGTGAGAAAGTAGTAGCATTATCTATTAAAGAAAACTGTCATTAATTTTTTGCCCCTAAGGTACAGTAGTCTTTGAGTCAAACATAGTAAAATAATTTACATCATATGTATTAACTAAATTAATTTAAAGAATTTGTATATCATAATATAAACTAGGATTAATTACAACCTACAATTGAAATAAAAATTAGTCAATGTGCAAGTCTGGAAGAGAGAAAAACAATCTCTTGAGAATAAATCATGTATTTACAGATAAGGGAGGTGATGAATAAAAAAAATATGGTTAATTTTGTGACAACAGGTCTACATCTAGAGACATCAGTAAAGAAAGCAAAATGAAGGCAAATAACCAATATTAATCAATTTAACAAGTAGGTTAATAAAAATAAAACTAATAATGCAATTATTATAACATAATTCATATCAAATAACATGATTTTAATTTTGCAGAGATAGCATGGTATTTTAGCAGCATATAACATTCAAGCGATTAATTTTATATGCTTGCATTTAATGTAATTTCTTTTCTTCATGCCTGTTAAAAAAAACTGAAAATTCAAAATCCACCACACAAATTATTCTTGAACTATTTTAGATAGCATTGCAAATGAACTGTAGAATCAGATAAGTGCTGACTGAAGCATAACCATTAACCTGAGCTCAACACTAGGCTAAGAAGGTACAAGCCTACAGATACCAAATTGAAAAACGCAGTAAAAAGGCAAAAAGAAGTAAAGGCATACTATGTGAGCTTGAATACACACTTGAACATTTAGTATAATTTCCTAGTGTAATCAGATGAAATGTTGGAGAAAAGGAAAAAAATGTCTGGGGCTAAAAATCATAAGTGTAAATCTCAAAAACTTGAAGAAAAGGAAGTGCCTTTTTGAAATTCCTAAGAAAATTGGAAGATGAGCCAAACCAGGAGGCACCAGATTATGACTTTGCCTAGGGCAGAGGTCTCCAACATTTTGGGCACCAGGGACCGGTTCTGTGTAGAGAGGTTCTTCCGTGGACTGGAGAGGGCGTGGTTTCATGTATTGCCTGCATGGAGCTTTGCTTATTTGTGCGGACCAGTTTCTGGCATGCCACTGCCTGGTGCCGGTCTACAGACCGGGAGTTGGGGACCCCAGGCCTAGGGCACCAAAGTATCTAGAGCTGGCCCTGACATCAGCACTATGTTTGGCAATCAGGACCTAACACATGTTTACCAGCAATTTCTGTAAGCTACAGTTTACATAATCAATGATTTGAGAATTACAGACTAAAACATTTGGTGTGCTAATTGTCTACTATTATTAGCAGTAATTTCATGCAAAATGTATAGTTTTAGATATTTTGAAGCATTTAGATTTGCTTTGTAAAATTGCCCTGCAAGCATCAACAAATGTTTGCACAGTATGTTATATGCAAAGTCATTTTTTTGGGCTGGCTATGATTAGAAAGAAAGAGGTGGATCTGCCATTCACGGATGATATAGTGAAGTAACAAATTCTCTTTAAGATTCATCTCTGCTCACCTGTTGGTATTGGGAGCCAGGTGAATGGGGGTACAATGGAGCATCTTCTGGTGGAGAAGATTCATGCTCATCAGGAGCATCTGGATCATCTGGTTCCTAGAAATGAAATTCACTCCATTAAGACATTGGCAAAATTTTTATCTGTTTTTTTATTTAAAAATGATTATTTTCCTACACATTTGTTAAGCTTACACAGTACAGACATTTTAACTCATAGTTTTAATAATTTTTAAATGACCAAATACAGAATTAAGTCATTCCATTTTTGTGTATGTATCACTCTCAAAGGAAATTTTCTATGTATGTACTTAACATTCTGGTATATTAACATCTGCAATCCACTTGCCACTAATCTAAGACCCATAGAAACATCATTCCACTAGTTTTATGTTTTTGCCATCTACATTTTCTTCACTGTGAGGTTACGTAGTGTACAATACTATTCCTAATAAAGGAGAAAATAGAAAATTCTGCTTCACACTATATTTGCAGGGCTCTGTTCTACTGGAGTCACACCTGTTTAACTATTGCCCTATCACAGTGATGGCGAACCTTTTAGAGACCTAGTGCCCAAACTGCAACCCAAAACTCACTTATGCATCGTCGGGTGCCGGGTGGGTGTGGCCCATTGGCTGGGCGTGGCTGCAGTGGTAACGGCAGACTGGGTGGGACTAAAAAGTTCAATCAATCAATTCCAACTTTGTAAGATTTTTTTTCCCACGAGAAGTTGAAATTGACTGATTGAACTTTTTTTTTTTTTTTTTTTTGGCAAACAGTGACAGAAGCCTAAAGCGAAAAGGTTTTATAAAACCCAGCTGAAGGCCTAGGACTGATGCGACAGCGCGCGTGCCCACAGAGAGGGCTCTGAGTGCCGCCTCTGGCACCCGTGCCATAGGTTCGTACCACTGCCCTATCATCTATTCCAGCAAGAATATAAAATTTACTTGTTTTAGTGAGCTTCAAACAACTAGGTATAATTCAATATTTATTGATTGCTAACAAGTAAAATGTTTGCTTAAATGGATTATTTTCACATTGACTATGCATATGCAGCACTGGAGTAACAAAGGGCCAGGTCAGAACTTCTAATGGTTGCTGAGTTAGTCCTTCAATGGAATATTAAATCCACTGCACTGATTTTGGCTCTCAGTTTATGTTTTAAATAAAAGTGTGTGATACAAGACAACTCCATGGTAAACTGGGTTTTTATTGTGAAAAGAAAATAATCATGCACATAAAAACTGGGCTTGATAATAACTGAAACTTACTGGTTTATGCGAATGTCACAAACTCTCTTATGCCTTTTCTTTTTCTATTGCATGCTTAATATGTTTGATATTATGATTTATAGAAGTTCAAAACTTTGAATTCCACTATGGCTTAATTTGTAATATGCTGAAATCTTGATGAAATCAAAGAAATTAAAATCTGCAAATTTAGAGAACAACTGATGCTTAAAGTTAAGAGTAGAACTTGGAAAATAATGGAAATATAAGATTTAGTGACTTCTCTTTATTTTTTCCTCAATATATTGTACCAAGGGGAAAATAACATCTTGGTATAATGTAGTCTTTATTATTAATATTTTCTATCCAAAGTTAACATGCAAGTCATCAGCTATTTTTCAAGATTTAACCCAATCAAAATTACTTCATTAACTTACTGCAAGAAGAAACTATAATTTTTTTAAAAGCTCCTATTAAAGTGTAATATCAAAATATCAATCCATGTATCTATTATATAAGCTGTAATTCTATTAAGAATTTTGTGATAGATTATCTGTGTATAAATTAATTTCAAAATAGCATTAGATTTCTCACCTCTTCAGGGCACAGTTCACAAGCCTTTGCAAGAGTCATTCTTGCACTGTGAGATCTCTCCAGAAAATAACCATTTGATGTTTCATTACTTTGTACTGGTGGAGACCAGTTATTGTATGTATACTGTGGATTGCCAGTGTAAGGCCTACGTTCTAGCTCATCTCCAAGCCATTCTACTGCCCAGGTCCATTTTCTCTTCAAATCTCCATTACTCTGTAGAGATAAAATGAAGTCAATTCTATATTTGAAGAATTATTTCAACTCTTCTATTCCATACACTTTTAATATAATATTGCTTCTTGCTCATGACTGAGAATTAAAAAAAATACTAAAAATGGTCTTTCTATGGGGAGGTAGGATTGATACTGTATTTCACTAAAATAATAACTTGATTTAGCTAGTTAATTCTGCTAAGAATTCAGCTGTGACCCCCCAAAACACCTCCATCAATCCATGTTTTTTTCAATCAGCACCACACAAAAATGTCAAAGCAATTATGTGATGGTTCCGACAGATGAAACTGTTCAAAGAACTTTGAGGCATTGTTTACCTTAAAGAAACTTTATTCAAGTTGCATGGCATCAGCACATTCATGATCGAAGCCAAATCTGAATTCTCCTCCCCATAACATATAGTATCAAAGCAAAATTCCCTCCTCTAATTAACAGTCATAAATCATTCTCCAATTAGTTTGAAATGCAGACCTTCCCTCCAGTTCTCCAACCCATTTCTTATCATCTCTTATTTCAAACAACCTTGAAAAACACTCTACTTCGATGTTGTTATGTCTAACTAATTCTCATTGGCATTCTTCCCCCCCCCCCCAGTATCATCTAATTCTAACTCTAAAAGTAACTCACAAGTTAAGGGGAAATTGGCTGCATCTTCATATATTGTCAAAGCAAGAACATCCAATGTTAGCAGCGTTGACAAATTACCTGTAAAATTTGATACGCCACAGGACAGTTGCTGAAGAGAGCCACCATACACTTTATACACTGGTAAGCCCTTTTTTGATAATGGTTCTTGGATCGCTGAATGGTATCGAATAGCCCATCACGGTCATCTGGAATTCCTTTAAGTGCATTGTGAATCCTTAGGGAACCCAAACAAATCAAAAGATCAGAATTTCACAAAGACTGGAAATCTATATAACTGTCTCTGTTATAAAAAGGTAGTTTTATTCCTTTCCAACTTCTCCTCTGAACTAGACCCAATGTTGTTATTTCACAAAGAAAGAACTGATATTCAGCAAAGGCAAATTTATGCTAATTCCTGTTCACAACAATTTTGAATTAATATTCTGAGCTACAAAAGGAGGAAGGATTCATCAAAATCACCTTTCTTCACTCTTCTGTAATTTGTTTTTAAAAATAGCAAACAGCTTTGTAATTAAACACAGTGGATGAGTATCACTTTCTTAATATTACCAGACATTTTTGTTATATAATAAAGAGAACACAGAATATCTTGGAAGATAATTGCAGAGGGCCAAATTAAACAGCAACAAAAATAATAATGCTTGTAACATTAATATCTGAAACTGTAACTAATATTGATAGAATATTCACTTATCTATATTCATTAAGGCATCTAAATAGCAGAATGTTAAATACCTATTATATAAATATCATTGTACTGAAATAGTACACTATGAAAAATGAGAAGATGGAGCAATACACGATCTATATAGCTAGATTTAATGATACGTTAAAGCAGGGGTGTTAAACTGCTGGCCCTCGGCCAAATGTGTCATGCAGAAGCCACACCCATTACAGCTCCAGCAAGGGGAAAAGTTGCTATATGTTGCGACACTTCACATGATGTGGCGAGTTTGACACCCCTGCGTTAAAGGGTTGAGCTAATTCTATGCTACTACTTTATGGATAAAACCAAAATCATGGCATCCGGCCCTCTCAATTCCTGGCAAATAGATGGGGAAGAAATGGAGGTAGTGACAGATTTTATTTTTCTGGGCTCCAAGATCACCTCAGATGGGGACTGCAGCCAAGAAATTAAAAGACGCTTGCTCCTGGGGAGGAAAGCTATGGCAAATCTAGACAGCATTCTAAAAAGCAGAGACATCACCCTGCCAACAAAAGTGCGTATAGTCCAGGCCATGGTTTTCCCAGTTGCAATGTATGGCTGTGAAAGTTGGACCATAAGAAAGGCTGAGCGCCAAAGAATTGAGGCCTTTGAACTATGGTGCTGGAGAAGACTCCTGCGAGTCCCTTGGACTGCAAGGCGTTCAAACCGGTCAGTCCTAGAAGAGATCAACCCCGACTGCTCTTTAGAAGGCCAGATCCTGAAGTTGAAACTCAAGTACTTTGGCCACCTAATGAGAAGGAAGGATTCACTGGAGAAGAGCCTAATGCTGGGAAAGATTGAGGGCAATAGAAGAAGGGGACGACAGAGAATGAGATGGCTGGATGGAGTCACTGAAGCAGTAGGTGTGAATTTAAATGGACTCCAGAAGATGGTAGAGGACAGGAAGACCTGGAGGAATGTTGTCCAAGGGGTCGCGATGGGTCGGACACGACTTCGCAATTAACAACAACAACTTTATGGATGTATATTTAGTTTAATTACTCTTTTGTATATTATTACATTAGCAATGTTATATTTTCAGTTTCACTTTGTCACATCTTCTAGTTGTTATACTTTACCAATAAAATATTTAAAGCCATGAAGAGGAAGAAGAAACAGATTTTGTCTTAGAAATATAATTATCCATTACATCCCCCCCAGTAAAAATGCATAAATTTCAAATCTGTCATTCAATTATAAATAACAAAATTGGTCTGACTTTGACTAAAGCCCATCCAATTATTAACTGGTCCTTTTTGGGGTGCAATAGTGTGCCCCATTGTCACCTGAATATCTCTTGTTAAATACGTAATTTACATTGTTACAGAAGTAGAATTTGCATTTGTTAGGCAAGTTAATAATTAGTTTTAGGCTTCTAATAGATTTTCAAATAGAAGAAAAGACCAACAATCTCCAATGCTAACCTGTGAGTCTGCCAAGAATCCTCAATTAGTAAGATTTGGAGAAGTAGATCCAAATAAGGTCGAAGTTCATACGTGTAAGAATATGCAACCTTGAAAGGAAAATATTTACATACAACTTCTGATAATTCAAGCATATATCACCAATGGTATGTATCATGAATCAATATTATGAACCTTTTTAGGTCATAACATAAACTGTTGGAAAAATGCTTTTAAATAAACTTTTATAATTAAATGATTAATTACTCTTTATCTGCATGTGCCTCTATGTGAGTCTAGGTATGTATATGTCCATGTGTAAACGTGTGTGTGTGTGTGTGTGTGTGTGTGTGTGTGTGTGTGTGTAAAACAATCATTGAATTCCAGGAACGTTCTTTATTAGAACAAAAATACCCAAAAAATACACAAGCATTTTCCAAAGTTTTATGCTTTTCCACTAGATTAGTTTGTGTTAATATCAAATCAATTATCAAAAATTTGGGGAATTCTGTTTCCCTCACATTCATATTTTAGTTCTACTAATACATGACGATGGCTTCTGATTTTTAAAAAGCAATTAAAATGAAATATAGAAGAACCAACTTGTGAGTCTACCATACTGCAATACCAAACCAAGAACTGCAGCTATATTGAAAGTATGGTTTTTGTTTTGACAGTACAGTGAAACCTTGATTTAAATGACTGACTGCAAAGAGGAGGTCTCCATTATTTACAACAGTACATTATATATAAAGGTTCATTGTTACAGCAATTTAGCTCATGTGCATGAAGATACAATGAAAAGTATCATTTAATGCATAACATATATGTAATAATTTCATTATACAAATTAAGTAAACCACTGTGGAAATATGGTTATCTCATGGAAAATCCTTTGTCTGTTGAGTTTTGCTATATAGTGTGAATTAAACTGCCTGAAAACTATTTATGAATTGCTACCAATGCACTGAAGTTGGTTGTTAGAGTTCAGTGCAACAAAAGACATAAACCAAACCAATTCCTGTGAGCTGCTTCAGAAACTTCAATTCTGCCATTAATTACTTGCTTCAATATGCTGGAGCCATTTTGTTTTGGAAATATATCTGAGATATGGGGTGCAAATATTTATATATATTTATATTTATGCAAATATAAATGGATATGAATCAAATCGTACATATATCAGTAACAATGATATGACAAAGCCATTTCCATGGGATACATTTTTTTGCATTTTTATTTTCTTTTTACCTGCCAAAGTAATTCACTGAGAACTGTAGACGAAAACTGAGGATTTTCCCAACAGCAGAAACGAAGTAGTTTGATAGTCTCTTCTGAATTACTACAATCTTCTATAATTTTTTTCACGTAACTGGTCCGCACAAACAAAATGTCTGCCACATTTTGCTGCAGTGCCATTATTGGTTGTGATAAATTAGGGTCACCGTATGGATTGCTAAGTGGAGGATTACCTAAAAAAAGTATGCAGTATTTTATTTTTTGCGCTTAATGATATAAATTCCCAAAATATATTAATAACATTAAATTTTAAAACCCATGCCAACATACAAACAAACATATTTCCTAATTAACAGAAAACTTTTGTATAGGTGTTCACCTAGAATAGATCACGGGTGGGCAATTTATTTTCCCGAGGGGCCACAACTGGAATAGTTGTGGAGGGCTGCCATTCCTCCCCTGCTGCCTCCCTACCCACCATCACTGCTGGTCAGACAGAGACAGCCAAAGGGACCGGATGTGGCCTGCAGGCCGTAAAATGGATGGAAACTAGCCAAAGAGAGAAGCAACCTAAGAATTAAGGAAGAAATTTCCTGACAGTTAGAACAATTAACCAGTGGAACAACCTGCCTCCAGAAGTTGTGAATACTCCAACACTGGAAGTGTTTAGGAAGAGACTGGATGGCCATTTGCCTGAAATGTTGTAGGGTTTCCTGCCTGAGCGGGGAGTTGGACTGGAGGACCTCCGAGGTCCCAACTCTATTATTATTCCTATTATTATTATTATCCCAAGATTGACCTAGACCTAATACTGTACCAAAGATACATATCTAACTGAAGCTGTAGCAACTACATAATCAACGTCAGTTGATTGTGTAAAATGTAATTCCAGAATGTGGTGGGTTTTGTTTTTCTTAGTGCTGCAGTATTCTCACACTGGAGCTAGCTACAGGTAGTTTTCAAGGTACGAACCTAATGAAGTCTGGCCATTAGGCTTGTAATTAAAAAAAATTCATGAAATGAATAAGACTCAATTTTACAAATTTTTAAAATCAAATTCATTAATTAAATCAAATGGGTTTTTAAATGAACAAAGATCTGACTTACTATTTCCTCAGATAGCTGCCATGTTAACTGAACTGGGAGGATTTCCTGCCAGTCGCCGATCAGCTGTTTCCTGTGAGCTGGCTCAGGAACTAAATTTCCTCCAAGCAGAACTTGCAGCCATTAAAGTTATTTTTTTAAAAAACAACTGCTGCTAGCCAGCTCAAGCATCTTCAGCTGCCCAAAGGGGGTTTGTAGAGCCATTGCTTTAAAAAAAAAAAAAAAAAAAAACCACTTGCCCGCTTAAGAGTCTCCAGCCAGGCAACTAGAGGGAGATGGGGGAGGGATCTACAGAACTCTCAGCTTGCAAAAGTAACAGAGATGGAATGGACTTTGAGGTCATCTAGTCTAACCCACTGCTCTCACAAGAGAGTACAGTATTTCTGATAAATGTCTATCCAGTCTCTTCTTAAAAGCTTCCAGTGATGGGGCACCCACAACTTCTGGAAGCAATTTAAATTTAAAACCCACAAAATACAGTAACATATGCTAATCTCCAAACTAAAAGCTCAATAGTTTGCAAACACAATAGTTTGCAAAGTACAGCACTTAAAAAGCAGAGCAGTTCCCAAAGTGCTTCCAAACTTGCAAGCACTATAGAGTAACAATTAAAAAAAAAAAAAATACTCACAGAAGTAATTCTACGTAGCACTCCAGCCCAGGCAATAGCAGATTGCAGCAAAAGAAAAACAAACCAGCCCCAGATTGGCTCATTTGGCCATGTGACCAGGGACAAAAAACCCACAACCTTCTGGCTTCTCATAGGCCCAAACGGCCCAGGCAAGTTAGATTGCAGCAGAGCCTTAATTTAAGTCACATGACTACAGAGGCCTCTTTTTGGTCACAATTTTGAATTTCTAATGTAAGCATCCTTTCTGAATTAATTAGTTTTTGTGAAAACTCACTAAACAAATGATTGTACCTGGGGGGGGGGGGCTACCTGTATTTGGTCATGCTACTTGAGAATTTTGTTAGAATAACAGTAAAAGGAAGTTTTATCTATGACTGGCATTGATTTCTATTCTAATGGCAAATTTAATAATAGAATTTTCTTTAAAAGCATAATTCAAATTATGACACTGAAATTAACACAAGGAAGCCGATGTTAAAGTAAAAGTTAGTACTTCTTCTAAAGGTAGAATGCACCCCATGCTTTTGAGTGGGAGCCTTCATCAAAAGCCCTGTTGTACAATGCAACCAAATCCAGGAACTAAAAGTTCCATTTCCTACTTCAAATTGATTCATGCTGATTCTGAAGAAAGCATCGCAGAGCCTGATCCCTCTCACCTCTTTATCAGTACAGAATATACATCAATCTATAAAAATATTGATATAACATATTCAGTAAGATGTAACAGAGTAATGAAATTTCTTATGCATAACAGCTGATTTAAATTTTTCATTATTTAAATTTTTCATTACTACATAGCAAAGTTTATCCAAATTCCATCACATAGGTTTCATACTAAATACATTCTTTTACAAACTCAAAAATAGTACCATTAATAGAAGACTGCATTCGTGATGCCACATTACAACAGCGGATTAGTTGGGACACCACAGTGTAGAGTTTGCCCAATTCAGCATACTGGTATTTAATTGGAGGACCTGGGCCTTCATCCAGTGCCACAAGCATAAACGTTGCAGGGACATTTAATTTTAAAAGTTGTGTTTTCTCTGCTACACCTGAATGGAAAGATGATAAAAGGGAAAAATCATTCGAAATCTCATTATATTTTATCAAAATATTATCTACAAAAAATCATACATATCATAATTCAATCATTGGATCATGTCTGGGGAAAAAATAGAAGTGTGAATATAACCAGACAGCAACACCTAGTTGACTCTAGCAGATTCCAAAAAAGCATGATCAGATCTAATTAGCATTTGAATGTGGACTACATGGAAATTTGAAAACTATCAATTAGAGTATCATGTCAAGAAGACATCCCAGAAGAAATCGATTGCAAATTACATCCATGCATATGTCAAGAAATTAGATACATCAACCAAAACTCAACCTTTCCAGAGAGTTTTTAGTTATTCATCACAACAAGTAATCTTTCTCATTCAATAAGATATAATAGAGTGTCAAGTGCAAAAGACCAGGGCCACATGTGAAGGTTCAAGATTCTTTATTCCTTTCTCTCCAAGTACCCTGACTTTTCTGCCTTGCCTTCATTAAAAAGAGTATCCAGTTAACAGTATATTTGCATTTTACCAAATGTGCTTGCATAAAAATTGAATATTATTATTAGATCCTTGGTTAGGATTTGAATTAAGTTTCCATCAATCTTAAGACTGTACATCTAACTGCAGATTACCCACACATAATTAATTAAATTTATACTCCACTCCATCCAACTTACAGCGAGTGTGCGATTTATAATTCTTAAAACATAAAAAATTAAGAAGACAGAAGTCATAAAAACAGCTTGAGACAAAAGATACAACGATGGCAGAGGGGAACAGAAAGGAGCATCCATTGTCTTCTCTGAAGGCTTGAGTGAAGAGCCAGGACTTTAAAGCCCTTTGAAATCCCAGAAGAGTGGGTGCCATCTAAATTTCATTCTAGAAGGCAGGCATTGTTACAGAAAAGGTGCGCTTCCAGGATCCTAATAGATGACATTGTTTAATCAATGCAACTTGGAGTGTTCTAGCTCTGACATATCTTTTTACTCCACCTTTAAAGTTTAGAAAACATTAGTACTCCCTCTAGCCTTGGATTCCAATATATATTGGTAATACATATTCCAATGAAGCCTCCCTATTGATTTTTTTCACTGAAGAATTGGAGGGAATTTCCAGAACTTAAAACCCACAGTTTTCACTGTAAAAAAGAGTTTCTGCAACACACAATGGGCTATATAGAAACTGGCATGAACATTTAGATGAGATGAGATTATTTTAAAGGGAAAGGAAACAGGGAATAATATGGCATAATCAAATGAAATTGTCTGAACATTTAGTTTAATTGCTTTTAGAAAGAAACAGAAAATTACCTAAGTTGGCATACATCACGAACAAGTTGAAATATTGCTGCAAATGACGTCCATGCTCAGACACTTCCCTTCTAAGGAGATTTAGCACAGCTCTTAACAAATGGTCACTCAAACTTAAATTGTCATATGCCTATAAAAATGAGGCAATTTTTTATTTATAGGCTAATAATACTAGAACATAAATTACAGTCTTATTACATCTTTTTAAGGAACAAAATGGACTAAGAACAAATCTCAAATCAGAATGGAGTGAAAGTGAATATTAACTATTTTATACTGCTGTGAATATCTAGTGTAATGGATGCACACTGTATGTAGATAATGCAGAGAAATAATATTGTCTGACCAACCATAATCAAACAACTTCTGATTATCCCTGGTCCTTAGCAAAGTCTTGATAGTTGGAGAAAATGCCAAATTCAGTCTAAACATCTGGCTAACTGGGCAACCAACAAAAATGATAATAACATCTCATCTTTAAATCTATCTATCTATCTATCTATCTATCTATCTATCTATCTATCTATCTATCTATCGTACTGTTCAAAGGTGTTAGGCAGTTGTGCAAAAATGCTGTAAATTAAACGCTTTCAGAAATTGAAATGTTAATAGTTTATTTTTATCATTTAACAGAATGGAAAGTAAATGAACAGAAGATAAATACAAATCAAATATATATTTGTGTATTTGGTCAACTCACGACAGTCAAGCTACCTACAGATAGCCCTTGATGTACGACCACAAATGAGCCCAAAATTTCCATGCTAAACATAGTTAAGTGAGTTTTGCTCCATTTTATGATCTTTTGGCCAAATTGTTAAGGAAATCACTGCAGTTATTAAGTGAATTGTGTGTTCATTAAATATATTTGGCCTCCCCCCCCCTTGACTTTGCTTGTTGGGAGCTGGCTGGGAAGGTTATAAAGGTTACATGACCCGGGACAATGCAAGTGTGATAAATACATCCCAATGCCAAGTGCCCAAATTCTGATCATGTGACCATAGGGATAATGCAACGGTCGTAAATGTGAAAAATATAAAGTCATTTTTTTCAGTGCCTTTGTAACTTTGAATAGTCACTAAATGACTGGCTGCAAGTCGAGGACTACCTGTAATAGTCCTGACTCATTTTCCCCACAACTCAGTGATTATCCCTTCATCTCCAAGCTAAATCAGCTAGACATGAAGCAGGTGTCCCTCGCCAGTAATATTCAGGAAGTTAATACAGGTAATCCTTGACTTACAACCACAATTGAACCCAAAATTTCTGTTGCTAAGCAAGACATTTGTTAAGTGAATTTTGCCCCACTTTATTATCTTTCTTGTCACAGATGTTAAGTGAATCACTGCAGTTGTTAAGTTAGTAACACGATTGTTAAGTGAATTTGGCTTCCCCATTGACTTTGCTTCTCAGAAGTTCGCAAAAGGGGATCACGTGACCACAGGACACTTCAAACGTCAAATAGGAGTCAGTTGCCAAGCATCTGAATTTTGATCACGAATGCTACAACAGTTATAAGTGTGAAAAGCAGTCATAAGTCACTTTTTTCAGTGCCATTGTAACTTTAAATGGTCACTAAATGAACAATTGTAAGTCGAGGACTACCTATATAAGGCACTGCAAAGAGTGCAACATGAATTCATAAATAGTTAATTAACTAGGATGGTTTATATAAAAACAGGTTATTATACTATTGTATACAAACTAGTTTTTTTCATATTGCATTTTAGTTGCATACCTGACTAGAAGGTCCAGGTGAAGCAAAAGGAGAAGGACATGGTCCATCTTGTAATGAAAAGTGTGCAATAAATACTATCAATTTTGCAAATGCTCCTCTTACTTCAGCACTAGGACATTCCAAAAGATATTCAGAGAAGCGATTTGAAACATTGAAAAGTACATTGTGTGCAAACCAAAAACGAACATTCTTGCTGTGACGAAGAAGAATGCACAAAGCATCATACCTGAAAAAATATTTAAAAGATATCACATTTCCAGAATATTGAATTATACAAATGAAATATAGTTGCTAATAATAAAAGTAATCAATATTATTATGGAATACTAAATATAACGAGGATATAGCATTAATATTATAGACAGATTGAACCATTAGAGATTTTTTGCTTCTTTTCCTAAATCCTTCAAACTTCTTCTGCTCCTTTCCTGTTTCCTTGTGTTACATTCACTTTGCTAATTATGTTTAACAATAACCAGAAATCCTACTTAATGAATTTTTTAAAACATCTTCAAACTTGCATTAATTGTGGTTATTGTTCTGTTTAAGAAATCAAAACCAGAACCTCTGATGGCATGGTTAGAACCAAATTCAAAAGAGCCACATTGCAATTTTTTATACTTAAAAAAGCTGGTTATCACCAGTTACAGCTGTTCAAATGAGAGGCAGTTCATTTTGAAGCAGATAATATTCAAGTTGCTGATCATGTCAATCGATGATGGCAAATTCTTACTATCTTTGTTAATTGTTACAAAGCTTTGGCTACATCCTGCTGGAAACATATGGCAATTAAAATATTAGGTGTTTTTTTTTTACATTTATGAACCACTACAGCAAATGGCAAGAGACAGATAAGGGAAAGATTCTTTATACACTGTCATTCAGTTTTGGTCTCATCTGGCTTGTTAATAAAATGAGTCTCTGGGTTTAAGTCACGGGTGTCAAACTCGCGATGTCACGTGACGTGTCGCTACTTTTTTCCCATTGCCAGCAATGGGGTGGGTGCGGTTTTGACGTGACACATCTGGTCCACGGGCCGGCAGTTTGACACCCCTGGTTTAAGTGATAAAGGAAATTCTGTGTATGCTTCTCAATGTTGTTTAAATGGAAGTACAGCTTCTTTATTCTATATATTGCTTAATCTATCTTTTACTTTAAACGTAATAAATGTCTCCTAACATTCACTGACAGGTGGGCTAAGTCTATACTCTGCAGTCAACTTTATTATATAACAAGTTCAGCAGACTCAAACTATTTGTGGCTTATGTAGAAAACAAATTCGGAACAAAGCACAGATTTCATATTATGATAATGGATGAGAATTTATGAATAGACAGATATTGGATTATTTAAACATAAATGGGATTATTAATGAGAAACCTGTTGCTTTACAAATAAAATGGATTAACAAAAAGAATTTTCTTTGCTGGGTGTGTTTACACTGGTTGATACAGGCTGCATGAAAAATATGTAGGGGAGCTATTTCACAGCCAAATTTAAATTAATCCTGTATTATGCTATCAATCAAATACAAATAAAACAGGTACTAATAAAATTAGGGCTAAAAATAAAAAGAGTAATACAATTTTTCAGATGCAGGGAGAAGTACATATAGAGACATAGAACTAGATAATTTAGAAATATATAATTGAATGATGGTCAGATAGGAGAACTGACAAATAGAAATAATGTTCTTTTCCAATTTATTCAGGTTATGGCAGATAAAAGTAATATGGCATTCCCACTGTTAAAAGCACTCACAGAGAAGCAAGCTTTCATTCATGGCTAAGAGGAAAGGGGTGAAACTGACAGAGGAGAATGCTCCAAAGCTGCAATTCACGAAGCCCAGAAATGAAATGCAGTAGGAAAAGAAGAGATAGATTCTGACGCCTAACAACTTGTGAAACTCCTCTGCCATAGGAAAAGGAATAAATATTTGACAAAGTTGTGGGAATCAATGCAGAAATTAAGTGTTTTTATTGTAAACCACTCAAAGTCACTTAGGCAAGATGAGTGGTGTAGAAATGAGATAGATACAGTCACGTGAAAAAGAAAGTACACCCTCTTTGACTTATATGGTTTTAGGTATCATATCTAGTCCCTAACAGTGTTAAAAATAGGTAAATTCAATTTCAATGAACAACTCACGACATATTACACCATGTCATCATTTACTTTAGAAAAAGAAAGCCAAAATGGAGAAGTAATGTGTGAAAAACTAAGTACACCTTATGACTCAAAAGTTTGTAGAATCACCTTTAGCAGCAATAACTTGAAGTAATAGTTTCCTGAATTCCATTGTGGAGGAATTTTGGCCCAGACCTCTTTACAATATTGCTTCAGTTCACTGAGGATTGTGTGCATTTGTTGATACACAGCTCTCCTGAGGTTTCACCACAGCATTTCAATTAGGTTGAGGTCTGGACTTTGACTGGGCCATTGCAACACCTTGATTCTTTTCTTTTTCAGCCATTCTGTTGTAGATTTTCTGGTGTGCTTGGGATCATTGTCCTGCTGCATGACCCAATGTCAGCCAAGCTTTACTGTCAGACTGATGGCTTCACATTGTATACTTTGGTATACAGAAGAGTTTACGGTCAACTCAATGACTGCAAAGTCCTGTGGCTGCAAAACAAGCCCAAATTATCACCCTTCCACCACCATGCTTGATACGAGATGTCTGTGCTGATAAGCTGTATTTGGTTTTTTGCCAAACATGGCATTCAGCACGAGAGCCAAACATTTCCACATTGGTCTCATCTGTCCAAAGGACAGTGTTCCAGAAGTTTTGTGATTTGTTCAGATGCAACTTTGCAAATGTAAGCCATGCTGCCATGTTTGTTTTAGAGATAAGAGGCTTGCTCCTGGCCATCCTTCCAACAAACCATACTTGTTCAGTCTTTTTCTAATTGTATTCTCATGAACTTCAACATTTAATATGCTAACTGAGGTTGGGATATGCATTCCTAAGAAGATTGGCAACTGTCTTGAGTGTTTTCCACTTGTCAATAATCTTTCTCATGGTAGAATGATGGACTTCAAATTGTTCGGAAATGGTCTTATAACCTTCCCCAAATTGATGGATAGCAACAATTGCTTCTGTAAGATCATTGCTGTTGTTTTTCCTCTTTGGCACTGTTAACACACTTCAGTGCTGGAGACCACCAAACTCCTAAAATGTCGGCTTTTAGTCACATTTGCTGATGATCAACTGATCAAGGACATTAGATTAGCAGCACCTGGCTGCTACTTAGACTCCTTATTCCTATGTACTTAGTTTTTCACACATGGCTTTTCCATTTTGGTTTCTATTTATTTATTTATTTATTTATGAGACTTATATACCGCTTTAAGTGCAAGCACTCTCTAAGCGGTGTACACCAGTAAGCAATGTATATATGTATTTACATTGCCCCCAACAATCTGGGTCCTCATTTTACCTACCCCGGAAGGATGGAAGGCTGAGTCAACCTTGAGCCGGTGAGATTTGAACTGCTGACCTGCTGAACACAGTCAGCTAAAGTGGCCTGCAGTACTGCACTCTAACTTGTAAAACAAGTGATGACATTGTGTAATATGTCAGTTATTGTTCATATAAGGTTGTATTTACCTACTTTTAAGAAGCACTAAAACCCAAATGACTTTTATTATGTCCTAATAACATAAAACCATATAACTCAAAGAGATGTATTTCCTTTTTCACATGATGATGGATGGATGGATGGATGGATGGATGGGCAGGCAGGCAGACAGATAGATATGCCATGCCATGCGAAATGACTCTAGTCTGGGTATATATCTCTGCATATATGCATACAACGTTAAATTAATTGTATACATGCACAAGAACTGGGCTGATGATAGAGTTGATTACAAAATACTTGTTCCTCTATGGTGGTGAAGCAGTCAGGTGGGCCAGCAATGAATAAAGCATTGTGTCACTATCCTTCACCAAGACTGAGTACATTTCAGGTAGTAAAACTAATTGCCAAACCACATAGTTTACAAATTGCTAGAGGATTTTGTTATTACTGAACCCAAATGTTTAGAAATGCTTGAGAAAAATACACTGGATAATCTTTACGAAAACAAAAATATTAATTCAAGAGTAAAGTATACTGACACCAAATGGTGCTATGCAGAGATGTACAAAGGAAAGGACTGGTCAGTGTCCATAACTGTGCCACAGAACAAATGAGATATAATGTGCTGATAAAGCCATCATCCTGAGATCAGTGCCAGATGCTTCAAGGCAGCAGTCCCCAACCTTTCTGGCTCTGCGGACCAGCAGCGGCAGGGAGAGGGGGAAGAGGGGATGGTCTTGTGTGCCCTTGCACAAATGGAGCTTCATGTGCTCACGTGTTCGCCCCCGCCACTTGTGCTGCCGTTCCCAACGGGCCGCGGCCCAGTACCGGGCTGCAGATAGGGGTCCCTGCTTTTAAGGATATTGGAGACTGCTTCATCATTCTGTATTTATGAGCCTTTTACTCATTATGGCAAATGGTGAGAGATATATACAAAAGTTCTTTACAAACTGTGGAAGTGTCCGTTTCTTACCTGCCCTATTAATATAATGAATTTCTATGTGTAAAGTGACAAGGGAAATTCTCTCTTCTCAAGATGTAATTTATACAAAAGAAAAGCTTCATTTATTCTATTTCTCTATCTTTTACTTCAGATATAATGAAAATCTATTAGTGTTTGGTGATAGATGGATGCAATTATACTGTGCATCCAAGGAAACTATATTATGAATATTTTTATTTTTGAATGGCACTTGTTATTCAATTACTTGCTATTATTTTAGCTCTCTGCAAATGCTGAGAAACATGCCCTCTAACATGGGATCCTGAGTTAGTATATGCAACTGACTAGCCAGTAGTTCAAATAAAAGAAAAGAGCATTTATCTCACGACTAGACATGTGTAAATAGCACATGTTCTAGCCACTCAAGAAGAGGCATATCAAGCACATGCTTCCTGTATCTCTGGAACTTGTTGGTCTATGTTGCAGAACACACATCTGACAGATGCTATTATGTAATGAACAAAAATATTCATGCTCTTTATTGCAATTAGCCATAAAGGCTACTAGGTAATTCAAAGCCTATTAGTGTATCTCAGTCTGATCTGAGCGACAAGGCTAATGGGAAAACAAAGTTGAATACTAAGGTTCTGGAAAGAAGGACAGAAAAAATCCTAATACTTATTATGTATTATTAGAAAAAACATATATTAACCCTAACTTTAGAAGTTTTTTTTATTTTACTCTCCAGTTTTTCCCTTCTTTTCAATCATGTCTGATTCTGGACATGAGAAGTCCCTGCAGTTTTCCTGGCAAAGTTTTCCAGAAGTGATTTGTCAATGTCTTCTTCCTTGCACTGAAATGGTATTAACTGATAAGGAACTAAAATACTGTCATACGAGAACTACATTAAAACACTGAAGGTATGACCAATGAATACTCTTAAAAGTCAAAATTTACCAATCGCTGGCAGGACCACGAACTATTTTCTTTGTGTGAAATCCTGTGGTAAACAGAAATCTAGCAGCAAGCTGAACACTTATCATTGTAATTTCTTCTGCTTCAGGCAATAGATGGTCTTGTCCTAAAAAAAAAATAAATAGAATGTTGTAACTGAATTCTTAAGTATTGAAATCTAAAAAGTCAGCCTGATTCAAAATTCTTCTTAAATCAATCAACTTCAAGATTTTTTCCAGCAATACTGCCTGAAACCTATAATATACTTTGTGCATGCATTTGAGTCAGTTCTGACTCCTGGTGACTACCAAATTAGTCCCTGCAGTTTTCCTGGCAAGGTTTTTTTGGAAGTGGTTTGCCACTGGTTCATTCCTAAGGCTGAGAGCGATTGGCCCAAGGTCACCCCACTGGCTTTGTGCATAAAATGGAACAAGAACTGTTTTCTGGCTTCCAGTTTGATGCCTCAACCACTATATTAACCGGCTCTCTAAGAACAATTAAAGCATCTTATTTAGTTTTTTGTCTTCCAAGATGAACATGTAAGATAATGATCAAAAGAAAGATGTCAACAATGTATTGAACATAAATTTAGTAAACATTTTAAAATTAATCTCAAGGGAATGGTAAGATATACTGAAACTATTAAAAATGAAATCCAAGGATCTGAAAAATGCTAAATACTTTCTCTTTTTATGTAACTATGTAATTAATTTTCACTAGGAATATCCAAAAACTTACCCGGAGGGGGATTTAGGTAGACACTGTTACATGTCAGTAATTTTTTTACAAACTGAAAATATTCCAGGCTGTACTGCATTCGGTTATGCATGAACTGTACATTTTGTTTCCGTACACTCCGCTCAATTGCAGTTGGCATTTTAATTTGATGGGGTTTAGTGGTCATTGCAAGTTCTGAAATATATTTTATGAGTTCATTGTCTTTTTCTACTGTGTCCATGCGTTCATAAAAAAGAATGTAAGCATTCCACCACCTCTTCTGACGTCTGTAGGACATCCGTTTCATCATATGATCAAATACTTCTCCCATGTATTCTCCACCAAAACACTGATTTTTCATTTCTTCATCATCATCCATTTTGCATTCAGTTACATCGCCATCATCAAATTTATACCATCTGTTTTTCTCACCATCTCCTCCATTTCTCTGAATAATGTAAGAGTAATAATGTCCACCACTGGCTTGACCACTGTGCACCAATACACCCACTAGTCTGTATTTTGTACTTCCAGAATGTTCATTTTCTGACTGTTCATTCTGTATTAGTTGGTTTTCAGGATTTACATCATCTCCTTCTAACTTAGCCACTCCTGCCACAGTATAAGGTTCCATATCCAACTCACGTGGAAACTCAAAATAATCATTGAACTTGATTGCACATTCCCTTTCCCAGTCATAGTCAAATCGTTTTAGCTGGATGGCAAGAACTGGAGGCAGTTTTTTAATTAGCAAACGTTTCACTGTATCAACCTAGGAAATAAACACAGTTATTTCTGTGAATTATCAAAAACAACAAATTCTAAGTAAAATTACAGTCAAACTGATACGAACAACTCTCTGCTCATATAAACACATTTTAAATAACATGATTATGGAAGTGATGGCCCTGGGGATCTTGGCACCATCATTCTAAGAAATATTCTTAAATTTTGACTAAAGTATGATGAATAGCTCTCAATTCTCTTACAAAATAAATATCTAAATTGTTCTCTTACTGACTAATGTCAGATGCTGCTGAATTAAAACAGATTTAGAGCATTATTCTCAAGACATGCCAAAATTACCTTCTTGTTGCATTTTTCACAGTGATATGCATTTGCACCTTCCAGTAAGTCTCCTTTGACATATTGTTCCAAAGAGTCAAGTAGATTTTGGTGATTTCTAATATCTACATTCAGTGTTGTAAAAGATTCTTCACATTCGTACCTGTAAAGATAGCAAAATAATTTAATTTTGCTAAATGAATTATTGAATAAGTATCTTTTATTATTAAGCAACATAATTTTATGAATACAATAAAACATATACTGAAAACTTAAAATATATACCTAGGTAGAATAATTTAGACTGACAGCTGCAATTATAAATCAAAAGCTGCCCACTGGATAAATGGCAACATTGCATAGTTATTTTCTTTATATAGAAATATTAATAAAAGTTGAAAAAAGGTAACATTTACTAACAAATGAATATGGAAGAACAAATAAACCCAAGCTGACACTAAATAGGACAACAATAAGCTTCCATTTTGATTTTTAATTAGAAACAGGAAGCCCAAAGAAAAACTATTACTGTACATATGGCTTTTCAATATGGTTTTATCATTGGCAGACAAGGATAGCCATAAAGGCTTCCTGTCTATATTGCTACATAAGATGCATGAAAAAGTATCAACAAAATCTGGACTAACTCTCAACTGTTTAGCAATATAGAACTCACATGAAAAAGTAAATTCAAGGAATTAAAATATTCCATTATTTTTATTAAAGTTACAGTATGAAATATTTATACATCACCAGTTTTCAAATCATCATTTAGAATGCTAATTACAAGAAGTGTACATATTTTATACAATAATATACAATGTCCCATTAGATAACTAAACACATACCTATGAGGGCAACCTTGACAGATTTTCTGATCGGCAAAGGATCCTCCCAAAACTTTACTTAACATTGCTGGATGACCTAAGGCTTTTAAAGCTTCATCTAGGCTATCCACCAAAGAGTTAAAAAATTCTAAAGCATCATGTTGTTCTCGCAGATTTACAGGTTCACCCCAGAGTCTAGAATAAGATTTTTTTTTAATAAAATCAGATTTTGGGCAAATAACATTACATAGAAATAAATATAATCGTTTATCTCAACTTTAAAAGTTAAAAGATGCATGTTACATGTATACAACAATCTTCAAATTATATACTTATTTATTTTCAAAGAGGACTAAATTACTGTCACCACTCAAATCAACCTTTTCATTTATGGGATAATGTGGTCCTTAAAATAATTAATGAGATAGGATGGTGCTCCTTGACTTCACCCTTTTTTTTCCCCCAAGAAAAATGCCATTGTGTCCACGCTAGATATTTCTAGACACATTTCAAGAATAGGAGATGGCTATTGTGAGAACTCCATTCCTATTTCCATAGCTACCTATTTTTAAATATTTCAAAAGAGGAAAATTATGATCAGCTAAAAAATGGTGGTGTCATTCACTACAATGCCTGGCATGAATTTGCTCATTGCTTATTTGATACCCTTAGAAGGGTGTATCTAGTGAGGTAATTACGTTCAAGTAGGAAAAGTGACCTCTCATCTGGATTACTTCAATGTAATAAATGATGCTGGTGACTCTGCACATGTGACATCGCTATTCTGTGAGCTGCAGTGGTTGTCAGTGTGCTTCTAGGTAAAATTCAAGGTGCTGGTTGTCATCTTTAAAGTCTTCATGGCTTAAGGCCAGGTTCCTTCAGGGGCCACCTCTCACCAGTTGTTTCTACTCATTTGATCCAGTCAGGCAGGATGGGCATGTCTCAAATTGCCCAAAAAACTGCAGTTGGCAGGGCCTAAAAGACATGCCTTTTCTGCTATTAGTGCACACCTTGCGGAATGTTCTCCCTCTGTGGACTAGGACGATCCCAACCCTGCTGGCCTTTTGTAAGGCCCTAAAGATTTGGTTATATCCCCAGGAAGGGATCTGTTTCTTGGTTATGCTAGTGATTTGGTTTGTTATTTCTTGTATTTTAAATGTTTATAGTGTTTGTTATTGTTTCTATTCTATTTTAATTCTGTTTGCCACCAAGAGTCATTCATTGCGATGGGCAGCCATATAAATTGGATAAATAAATAAATAAAAATATAGCTCAGGTATCTTTTATCCTTGAACATAAGATTGAATCTTTTCAAGGAAATTATAACTGAGAATAATACCTGTGATATTTCAAATAGTAGTTTTAGGTAAATCAATTATTATTGGTTTGATCTACATTGCTCTCATTTTTATTTTTATTTGCAACATATTTTCTTTATTATATATTTGACAAGACTGATTAACTATAAAAGCCTGGATTAAATGGAAACAATGCACTCCTTGCATTCTAAATTCAATCTGAAAAATTGCTAACACCAAGGTAACTGCCAGAATTAACAGTAAAAACTCCATATCTATTAGCCCGTATAGATTCCCCATTTGGATATTTTGTTTCCCCATGAACAGGTAAAAAAAACAGGAATTCAGCCAGTTACAAAGTTCAAGGGGCAAAAATATTGTTAACATTCATGTTTTGTGCTTTCCATTAAACTTATATGCAAAAACTTCATTTCACACTCAAGGATCTTCGTTCTATGATGGAGCCCACATGAATTTAAAGCTTTAGTTTGCATTTTGTTGTATCAACAACCTACAGCAAGATTTTCTCTAAAGTACCCAGTAATTTTTTTCTTTGAGCAATTTTAGCTTGCTTTCTACATAGAAGGTTCACATAAAACTATTATCAATTCAGAAATATAATTAAATTCTCTTAATGAGTGAATGCTGCTTTAACATATCACAGAAGACATTTCAACAAAAGTTAATTTCCCATTTACCTGAACTGTTTCCAAAATCCTCTTGGCACATAGTACTGTAATCTAGAAGCTGCTAAGTGACCAAATATGACCTGGAGATGTCTTAATACACCTATGTTGTACTCTTTTCTGTCTTCTGTTTTACTTGAAGTTGGTTTATCTTCATATGGATGGGGATAGCCAAATACTTCATCTCGTGGGTCAACGTTGCTCTTAAAAAAAGAATCATACATGAAGACAATTGCAAAGTAGAGTTTTGTAACTGGACGTATAATGAACTACCATTTTGTCACAGGATGATGGAGCTGATGCTTTCCCCACAACGATAATCCTGTGAAGTGAGTTGGGCTGAGAGAGAGTGAATGCCCCAAAGTCATCCAGCTCGGTTTTCATGTCTAAGGAAAGCCGAGAACTCAAGAGTTTCCTAGTTTCTAAATCAGTTGGACCATAATCCAACTAAGTTAGCACTTTACTGAAATTGCCCTGTGTAACAGCTCTACTACTGCTATTTGCAAATAGGCAATACATGTTTTTTTGTAGACATAACCATCTCAGGCAGAATGACAAATCAAAATACAGTGAGAAGTACTTTAGACTCATTCACTAAAGTATTACTTGTTAAAATATTGATCCCTGAAATCAAGATCAAACAGTTGACTGGCTGGAAAGGTAAGGAGAGTTTGCCACAAACTGTAATTAAACTTCTCTTCTCCTTTCAAGCAAAAACATGGGAGGGGGATGGCGAAGGTTCATAGCTCATCACTGTACATTCTCTTAATTATGTCTTGTTATATTTTTCCATGACCAAAATCATGCTCCTCCGTCATCTCCAATATCTTTCCCGTTTTATCTTTTTTATAATCAGATTTACATCCATAAGTGTGTTGTGTCCATACTGTACTGAATGCCACTTCAATATCTTACATCGTATTTTGAAACATTAATGTAGCTTGCAATTCAGGAAATTTATATATATCATTCAAGATGTCAAATTTTAAAAGTCACTGTTTGGTAAAGAAAGAATATTGAAAGTATTTTAAAGACCAGATAAATGATTTGAGCATAATGAATTAAGAAGAGTTTTAAAAGACAGGCCACATTTAATGCATTTGAGAAAGCAAGAAAACATCACACTTGTGTAACACAGAAGGATATCTGCTTTTAAAATTGCTAATATTACTAAGAACTAGCATAAAAGCACAGAATGTGGCTTCTATGCTTTTTAAAATTGTTGGTAGTTAAAAACTTAAGCACAATTGGATGCAATATCATATATTAAGCAAAACGCAGTTATTACCTCATCTTGTTTCTCATCTCCAGACATGTCATCATCTACATCACTGCCTGTTCCATCAATTGCAAGAATTCCATTCCTGATGGCAGGAATCATATATAGTTGCTGAATGACAGAATTCATGTAACAAGTGGCTCCAGCATTTTTAAGCCCTACAAATCCCTTTGGTGGTCGTGGTCCAACAGGTGGCAGATATTCCCATTCTGTTAGTGCTTCGCACGCTAGGACAAATTAAATATATTAGACCATTAACAGCTTATAACTTGAAATATACTAGTAGGCTAATTGCTACTTCTTAAAACTGTATTCATAAAACAAGTTTATTTCAAATACAATTCCCTTAATAAATGTATTTTACATGAAAATGTGTAAGTTACGAATGACATCCCTCAGCATCTAATTTCCTAAGTACAAACAGACAAAATAAAATCCACAGTCAAAGGAAGCACAAAACTATATAGTAAGGCCCCTTTAAATAATTTATATCCAACTTATTTTAAGATGACTTGCAAAATTGCTAGATTTGTAAAACAATGTGTTAGTTTGCCAAAACTGAACAAGGACTTGGGACAGGATCCAAAAATTAATGTTTCTAGGTTCCTCAAGCACAGGGGGACTAACAATACTTGGATGTTTGCTTTTCCAACTGCAATTATTCAAAATTCACTACAACCAGTCACTGAGAGTCTTTGGAGAAGCTCTAAGAACAATCTGGAACTGAAGCCTCTAAGAATGTAGTATCTGCCCAGTCCTAACCAGATTTAATTTTTATCTACTCCTTTTAGAAATATGATTATACCACCTAGCAGTCATCTCAAAGAAAAAGGTTAGTTCTGGATTTAAGCAAGAAACAGAATATATTCTTTCTCATTCAAGACCAACAATCTTCTAAATTTTTAAAATGCTCAAAGGCTGCAATTTAGAGAAAGGGGCCTAATAGTCTACCAACCCAGCATTTTTCCCAAATAAATTATGAACATATATGAAAGTATATGAATATAAAATTCATAGAAAAATGTTAAAATGTGAAATAGTACATACTAGTTATCGCAGTGCCTATATAATACATTTCAGTCAAAGTATCTACTATTTGTTTGAGGTTACGGACACAGCCCACTGCTAAGGCTACCAACAGCTCAAATCCAGCATTAATGGTAGCTGGGGAACTACAGACAGGTATTGCCTGCTCAGCGGGTAATTCTCCATTTCTCATGTATTGCAAGTAAACATTTGACGCGGGAAAGATGAAATCATCTATTAATTCCTGAAAAATAGTAAATAAAACATCTGTTATTAATTTAGGAACTATCCAGATCAGATGAAACATTACTTAAGTGTCACACTGTCTTAGATTTTTAAAAGAGAGGATTATTTACCTGCAAGAGAGCAAGAAAACCTAAATTCCATAACTCTATTATGCAACGATAATGAATCATTCAGAAGACTATAGATCAGGCCGGATGTGTCACATGGAAACCACGCCCACCCCATTGCTGGCAATGACAAAACAGTGCTGATACATCGCACGACGTCACACGACGTCGCGAGTTTGACATATCTGCTGTAGATTATTTTTAAAAAATATATAAAAAATGCCAGGGGGGTGTTAATAAACAGTTTATCAAATCTATTTAGCCACAGCTGAGAGGCCAGATAATAATAGCAGTTACTTGAATAAAGGATTTCCAGGCAGGGAGATTTACCCTAATTTTCACAGAGCAATTACTTGCCTTTAATTTGATACAGATTTCTTGAGCCATTCATATTTCAGTTAGGATTCTAGTATGCTCAAGATGAAATGAGGGTTTTTTTTTTAAATGTATGGTGCATCATGTTAAATTTATCTCTGTTACCTAAATGACTCTTTTTTCAATGACTTACTTTATTTAGAACTTTATAAAAATTGTGAAAGGATAAAACTTTTTCCCTTCCTTCTCTAAAGAGAAAATTTGCTATGATTTAAATATAGATCTACATATTTTGAAGATTCCAAAATTCAATCAATTTAAGTTATCGTTTTTGTAAATATGCTGGCATTTATTATAAATTGTATATTTTTCACTTTGCTATTTTATAATTTTAGAACATTTTGTACAGCAGTAACTTACTTTGATGAGATTAGCACCACCTTTTTCACAACCAATGTGATATTTTTTTTCAGCAGTTTGGAATGCCAATAATTCTTTGGTAACTCCAAGATGACCTTCTAGAATAGTTTCTTCTACACCTGTTTCTCCTGTCCTTTTCACTTCATCCTAAGGAAGGAGAATACTCAGATACATGAATTTTCAAACAAAATTTTTAAGGAAACACATATCAAGTAATGTATTATAATTATTATCCCATTTTTTATTTTACACGTTTGGATCCAGGGCAATTAACACTCAAATTTAAAACAAATAACAAATGGTGACAAAACAACAACAAAAAAACCCCCTTACCCTGATCCTTTTAAGCCAGTCAATTTCATTATTAAGCAGAACTTCAGCATTGGGCACATTAATATTACTATTGTAAGCATAATTTAGAAGATGTCTTAATAGAGTAAAGTAATCTCCTGAATGTTTAGCACGTTCTCTTGCAGTACTCTGAAAGAAAATATCAACATAGTTGAAAATAAACTTTCATTAATAGTCACAACACAGAATATTTCTTAAAGTCTATGTTCAGTTCAGACATCCTCATAAACAAGATTCCATTAAATCAGCATGAACACGTATGGTTACTTCTGAAGCACTTAATAGAAATCTTCTTTCTTTCCTAATGACATGATTATGACAAATCACACTTGATTTATGTCTAGCTTATAAAGTTAACAAGCCAGAGTTCCTGGTTCATTTGTAAGCTGTTGCCATCAAGAGAAACTAAGCAGCAATGATAAAGTAGCATGTATTAGCATAATTCTTGTATGTGTTTCCACATCAAATCTAAAATCCACATGCATCAATTAAATTTAGAAAACTTTCACATAAAATAAATTAAGATTTAGAGATGAACAACTTAATAAGCATTTGCATTCTAAAGTATTGTGAAACAGTTTGCACTTTTAGAAATATTATATTTTCAAAATTTTCCTCTACTGCCACATTCTTTTCATCATATTCTAGATAGTTTTCAAATGTATCCTAACTCTTTGGAAATATTCCTTAGCATATAATTCAGGAATATCTTGATGCATGAAAAAATAGTTGTATAATTTCTAAATGTGACCTAAGGTTCTAACTCAAAGCATATTTCACGCACTTACAAATATCTTGATTTATTGCTTTAAATACTGGAACAAATTCCTTATGACTGTGCAATCAACTAGAGCTCAGTAAAACCATTATTTGAAAAACAGATCACAAGCTTCTTTACCAGTACTTATTAGTAAAATAACCACTGATAAAAAATAGCATTGTTAATAAATCATACTTCTAGGCTATTGTTTCTCTCTATTTTGCTTAGGTTAATTTTGCAATATTAAGTCACATTATCACATTTTATGAAGACCATTGACAAATTGCAGAGTTTCCAGAAAAGAGCAATCAAGATCAAAAAAGGCCGGGGGGGGGGACATACAAGAAATTCTTGCTTAGTGACTGCCTCATTTAGCTATTATACAACAGTGATGAAAAAGTAACTTTATGATCAAGTCCTTGCATTTACAACTTTTGTGTATCTGTAAAGCAGAGGAAAGCTGAAGATCATAATCTGACTAAGTTTCACTTAGCAATCACTTCTCTTAATAACCAAGTTGCTGATCCCAATTTGGTCACTAAATGAGAACGATCTGTAGGAGTTTGAGGCCTTCCAATACATTTAATATATAGAAAAGTGGGCTCACATGAAAATTCTTTAATTACATGATGTCAACCATCATGTAGAAGGTAGGGCAGAATTGTTCAGAATTGTTTTACAGAACAGGACAAGAAAAAAAATGGATTTTAATTAAATGAAGATTTCAGCTGGACACGAGGAAAATGTCTTATGGTAAGAGCCATTCAGTGATGGAGCAAACTATCTGAGGAGGTCATCATCTGGTAGGCATGCTGGAGCAGATTCCTGCACTAGACAGGATGCGGTAGTGTAACTCCAAGGTCTCCCCAACCCTTACATCTTATGATTCCTTGAGTCCCAGCCATCATTCACAATATACCAACATTTGGAGTACAAGAAATGCTCTGCTCTACTGTGTGCTCTAGACCAGTGTTTCTCAACCTTGAAAATTTTAAGGCATGTGGACTTCAACTCCCAGAATTCTGGGAGTTGAAGTCCACATGCCTTAAAATTGTCAAGGTTGAGAAACACTGCTCTAGACAAAGCTTGTTCAGTGTTAGGAAAGCAGAATTAAATTTAAAAATACAACAGAGCAAAAGATGATGGCAGTTTATAATTACTTGGAAAACTTAATTTCAAAATAGCTAGTACTGTGATTTATGTGAATCAGTTCTCAAAATCACAACCTCAGCTTTTAATACATATGTACGTAATAAAGCAGTCAAAATGCTCACTAGTAATAATACAGTAATTTTAGGACTTTTCAGCAGTTTTATAATTTTCAGCAGTTACATTTTATGTTCTACTTATGTTCTACTAATATTACATCTTTAAGCAATATACTAATTAAAAAATTATAAGCATATCTCAACAAACATTTGTTAACATCAACATATTGAAGCTAGTGAAACGGACAAATTTCTAACATACTGAAAACTTGAATCATACTCAAACATAAGTTTAATATTAAAGAGAAAACAAGTGAAGGGCTGCTTTAGGTAAAACTGTACCATATCATAGCAAATTACCTATGTATGTCTAATATATAGTCATAATACAATTTGCATGGAAGAACTGTCCATTTACGGGTTTATCATTCTGTGTACATCTTCCAGAATACCAGTAAATCTGCCTTTTTTGAATAAAGACTTTTAATATATTGATTTGTTAATGTACAGTATATTGAGAAAATATATGGACGTATGGTAACTAAAGTTAAATATGGATCATTGCCTATAAATATTGGGATATATACCCAAATGGTAAAGTTTAAAATGTCTTACCCCTAATACAGTGAATAACAAAGTTATAAAAAAAAGAAGAGGTCGTTGTCCCATACAACATCGAGTAGCCATTAAGAAGAACTGCTCCTGTGCCATTTGCCGAACAGTTCTAAAAATTTAAACCAGAAAAGAGAGATTAATACAGGTATTTTAAATAAAACTAATCTTAAAATTATATAAAAGACAATCCACTGTTACTCCCTCTTTTTTGTCCTTGGTGCAATTCATTATACCCATTATATACTCAGCAAATCCGATCCAGATCATCAGAGAAACCTCTGGAGCAGACTTTGAGAGAGCATGGGAGGCTGCAATCATCCTCTCCCTTCTGGCAAAAGAAAACTGCTTCTACTGATGGAAACATTCAACGCAAGTCTATCACAAATGTTTATATCTATTTATACTCAAGAGCCCCGTTTCTTCTTTTTCACCAGCAGCAGCAACAGCAGCAGCACTACTGCCACCCCCTGCCTATCTCAGGATAAAAATGCCAAATGCAATCTAAATATTTGGCTGGCTGTGCAACCAATATAAAAATTGATTAAATGTGTATTTTATTTGTCTCATGTTTGTCACACATATGTGAAAAGGCTTTCTCATAAATTTTGGAAATGAAAATAATCTTCACTGTTATATTTATATAAAGACAGAATAAAATATAATAGTACGTTAATGTAAAATATTCAAATGTTTTACATTAGCATTTTAAAAAAAAAACTTGGACATCAATTTAATTCTTCATCCTAGTAATCCCAAACCTGAACTCTTAGAAAATACTCCCAACTTTTAACTATAATAGCTTATAATATATCCAAGCACTTAACATCAAACAGTAACTGCTAGCAACACTCATAAATCACTTAATTATCAAAATCCATTTCACAACTCTTTATTAAAAAACCTAGTGCAGTTGTGTTGATTTTCTTTTGATGATGTTCAATATTTTGCCTATCCAGATTAGTTATTTAGAGCAGAAGGAGAAGTCACTGCAGCTATTTTGATTTTCTTTTGATGGAGATAAGACAATTATTCCTAGAGGACAACACTATTATAGCATTTCATAATGTTCAGATTTGTTCTCTGTGCTATCTTAATTAACTGCACAGTGACAATCTGGAATTAAGTGCAATCAGCATAAAAATAACACCCTGTTTTTTTTCCTTTTTAAAGTAAAATCCAAATGAATCTGTACAAAGGGCTACATTACTGTTCACAAATGAAATTGCACAAAGAGTAATAATCTTAGTTCAGGAAAGAAGGAAAAGCTATAATTGTCCTAACATTTGAGACTTATTTCTACAGACTTTTGAGATTATGCAAATTCAGCTCCCTACGATTTTATCAATCTACTTTTAATATAAGATTTATGACCAGTCCCTTAACGACTTTCAAAGTTCCAATGGACCTACCTACTTGGGTGAAATTTTGACCCAAATTCCAAAGTCCTATGGTCAGGCCCCCCTGCCAACTGCACTTTGGCAGCCATTTGCAGCATATCACAGTCACATGTCCAATTGTTACAATGATTTTGTTGAAAATCTACTTTATTTCCAGTTTTCAGCAAAACCATGCCCATAGCAAACTAGTAGTTCCTTTAATGATCATGGATTCATTTATCAATTACCGTGATTTCTTTAATGTCTACCTCAAAGAAGGATGTAAAAATCAGATTGGTCAAGTGACCAACCTGCTTTATGACTATCACAAGTTATGACCGTAAGGGGTAGATTCCATTATGGTCATAACTCGAGAATTGTCTGAATTTGCAGACTACTCTAAGAAGTTTATCTGACAATTTTTATGACTACATAGTAATAAATACTTGTGATCAGGATAGGGAAATCAAGCTTCAGGTCATAGCATCCAATAACTATCAGAGATAAGGAGAGGAAGATTGTCCACCTAAGCAGCATATAAATAAAATTATATCATAACACTTTAGAATTAGAACCCAGTAATAAAACAAAAATAAAATAAAATAAAATGCAAATTACAGTCCAATAGTTACTTACTATACTATATACTATACTATACTATACTATACCATACTATACTTACTATACGTTACTTACTATACTGATCATCTATGATCATCTGCAATTGCTTCTAGAGGCATGGGAGTCCAATGAGCTTACTTTCATCAGCATTATGCCACAGCACTCTTTTGCATGTGTATGTGATGTCACAAGGAACTGAATTGGCACTATGTGATTTTTGTCATTCTGCCTGCCCTCAAGAATACTACTGACTGGGGAGCAGTTGATAAAACAAATAAAATATCAACATCACTTACTTGCTGTGACAATGCAATAACAAATCAATGATAAATGTCTGCCATGCTTTTTCTTTACTTAGTGCATCCAGGGCTGTTGGAATCAAAGCAAAGCAAAGTGTCATCGCTTCAAGTGCTTCACAGCAAACTTGTTCATCTTCTGAATCTGGTTCGTTGCCTGCATTTGTCTATAAAATAAAACAGAAATAAGCAGCATATATGATAAAGTGGGATCAATTACTTTCTTAATTGTTCCTTCAAGCCCAAGGATACTACTTAATACACATACTACTTAACATCACAAAACATTAATGTTATACCAAAATCAAATCTGAAAATGGAATTAAAGATTTGAAGAGATGATAAAGTGTGCATTGAGAAAATAATCTAACTATGCTGAATTGAAATAGATTTCATAGGAATTCAAATTACACACAAGGGATTGGTGCTGATGAAAATTGCACAGAGAAGGGAAGTAAATACAACACTTGGTCATGATTGCCTGCTTGTGATTATCTAATCTAATTTTAGCACTTTGTCAAGAGTCAAACATTTTAAGAGAAGAGGTTTTAATTATCTGGAGTTTGTGTTTATTAGATAAATCTGTTTCTCAAAGGAATACTTTTCCCCCCACAATCTTTCACATTCAGAGGAGGAGAAATTAACAGCACTCTATCCTTAAGCTTTACTACAAAAATTCAAGCCACAGAATTTAGCCCAGATCCACCACAAGCAGCAGCCATACTTCTTTTCTGAAGTTATAAAATTATAATTTGTATAACTTAAAAATAATAAAAATCTAAGGCATCTCTTTGGGCAGATTATATTTATTTTCAGATGTAGCATAGGGCACAGATTATACAACAACAAGTAAATATCTGTTTTAATTAAAATTATTCTATGTAAAATATTTTACAAAAGTATTTCTTGCAAATATTTTACAGCCCAAAAGAAATCCCACTGGAATACATGAAATGTCATGTGAAATATGCATATAAATACAGATTTTATGTGCATCTACAGATTTAATTAAACCCAAAGAAATAATGAATTAAGCAATTTTGTGGCAAAAGCAATAGTCTTAATTTTATATACAGTTATCAAATTGCAAAATTAAATATTTTCTGAATAATCTTAAATAAAACATTTTTTCTACTAAGACATTATAGTTCTAACAGTATGCCAATAAAATTAGAAGAGCTACAAAAAAATCGAAACAACCATAACAATGTCTATTATTTGTAAATAGACCACATGAAGTTTCTTAGTTTGGTTCTTCCTATTAAAACCAGTTAGAACTGAATGCTGGTTCAGCTTTCTTACCTTTTCATAAATTTTACTAATATCTTCATTTGAGCTGAATACCAGTTGTACTGATCCACATCCCGAAGCCCATACTATTTTTTGCACTGCTCTAATAACGCAAATATCAGGAATAAACTTTGAAGCCTAAAAACAGAAAGACAAATATAATAAGTAAAACTACCATTTCACACATTCTGTGTTTAAAAGTGAATCCATGCCAAAGCAATCCATAGTCTTGCATCAGACCCATAGAAACAAAATTTAGTCACCTAACTCAGTCATCTACTGCAGCCACTTCGAGTCTTCAAAGAGAGCTTTCTCATCATTTATACTTTTGTTACAATTACACAGGGTAGAAATGTAAATCCTATCTGCAGCTGTCTCTTCCCAGAAGCACCCTCTGAGATTTACAAAATGCTTTAGGTACAATTCAAACTGAGGAGGACAATACATGTACTTCTTGCAAACCATATTATATATTCATGATTTGCAACAAATTAATTCACAGTAAATATAACTGAAAGAAGGTACAGCTTACATTTGTACAACATAGTGACCACTAGAAAATTCCTTGAGAGGATCAGGTGGCTGCAAATGGGATTCAAAGAGCCTCCATTCACTTATAGTCTCTCTTATATGTGCTCTTCAATGTTTTTTTCCCCCCAAAACCAAAAAATAGTTTAGAAACAGGCTATACATTTAAGCCAAAGAGTTTGGAAGTGTTCAATATTTAACCATACTAACCTCATCAGATATTTGCTGTGTAAGGCGTATTGCTACATTTCTTAACATGCACTCTGAAGTTGGATTGGGAATATTCTGCAGAGCAGTTTGCAATACCACCGCCTGGTCATGAGTCGCCTGGTTGATCTGCAATGATTTATTTTCAGTATTATTAAATGGAGAACATATTCTGTCCAACAGTAAAAGTATGTTGAAAACATTTTTCCATTGCTTTTATGCAAACACAACCAAAAATATTAATATGAATGTTCAGTTATCCTTATGATATGAAGTTTATTAAAATAGAACTGTGCTGCTAATTCCTACATCAGAGATTTCATCTCATACAAACTTTTAATACCATATTTTATTATAAATCTTTGAATAAGTCACTATTTTCAGTGCCATTGTAACCTTGAACTGTCACTAAATGAACTGTTGTAAGACGAGGACTACCTGAACTTTCTTTTCCTCCATCAATTCTGAGTTGTCTGTCTGTCTATTTACAAGTCTATGATGCTCAATGCAAACATGACATTAAGCAGCTTTCAAAATAGTGCCAACTGGAATAAAACAAATATAAAATTTGTAGCATAAACCAAACAATAATATTAAGAAAACCTTTCGTATTCATCATCACACCAAGACATCACACTACCAGTAAATAGTCAATCACTGGATAGAAGGGTAGGAATCTATCATTTTACCAGTCCCTAACAGCCTTTCAATAACCAGATCTTAATGATTTTCCTAAATGCCAGCATAGTTATTGATGATTTTAATGCAGGTCAGATTAAGCTACCGTATTTTCCGGCGTATAAGACAACTCGGCGTATAAGACGACCCCCAACTTCGGAGACGATTTGCATGCTTAGAAAGTCGTCTTATACGCCGGAAAATATGGTATATAAATGTTCATTTTTAACTTATGATATTCTCTATGTACTTATTTACTATCCTTTCATTGGCACCTTACCAATTGTGATCATTAAATGGCTCCTGATGGAGAAATGGACTTTATGTGATCAAAAGATCTAAGCAATGACTTCAAATTTAAGATAACAGCTGGAAGCATTCATGCAGAAAATAATGAATGCTAACAAAATGACAGAGAGGAAATGAAGCCCACAGTTTCCAGAAGCTTTAGATAAATTTATTTGGTTGAAATGCCAATGTGAGAAGTAAATGAGAATAGGATTTGCATAGGTTTTTTTTTTTAATGATTGGAAGCTATGTCAACTTTTTTTCTTTATTTGTATTGTTTCTAACACTTTTATTTTTCTATTTTTTATATACCCTTTCTTGTTTGGTTATATAAAAACTTCTTAATAAAAATTATACAAAAATAATTATGGTTACCGGTGACATTGGGCTTGTTCCCTCTACAACTGGTTGACAAGCTTCTGCCACAGCTCTCACATGGCCATAACCAATTGCAGTCAGCAGTAGTTTTGCTATTTTTAAAGCATTTAGGTAGGCCCCCCTTCTTGTTTCCATATCTGCATTTGGCAGGAAATTATTTCTAGTCAGCATACTCAATACCAGAGGTAAACCACCACTTTTTAAGAAATTGAACTGAAAGTCAGTAGCTTCTTCTCCCAGAGGCGAATTGGCAGGCATTAACAAGGCATAAACTACCTGGAAAATATAGAGAAAAGATACAAAAATGTCATTTTAGTAAAACTGCTTTCAAAAGTCAGTCATTGGACTGCAGGATGGGTATGAAATGTATAATTATTAATATTTGTCAGAATAATGTGATAATTCATTAATATGATGATAATAATATCAAGGTCCAAAAACTGAAGGTTGTGGCATAAACTGCTTGTGATGGTCCCAGTGGTTATCGACACATTGGGTACCATACCAAAAAAATCTTGGACAGCATTTAGTAAATATATAATTGACAAAATTTCCATCTGTCAATTGTAAAAGGCAACACTGCTTGATCTGCACATATACTGCACTGATACACTACGACATACTAGTGTATTGGAAAGAATTGCATATGAAGGTCAACATTGGCTAAAGAACTGGCAGTTTTTGATTTCACATTTTTATACATAGCAATATAATAATTTTATTATATGCTTAGGCCACCCAACACCCAGAAACCCCAGAAGGTTTTCCCTATGTTCCATATCTAAAAATCTCAAAATTAATAATATAAGGAATACATATCTTCCCCCTTCTCAAATAGTATCTACAATTCCCCAAACGAGAACCCAGTGACATTTCTTAGATTCAAATAACATAAGAAAAAAACTTTTGGAAAGCTGTGGTATAAAAATAGTACATTTCTGGAAAATATATCTCAAAATAACTACAAGCCTCTTTATTTCAGTCATTAAAACAATAACTGAACACCACAAGCAATTTAAAAAAAAAAAAGACTGGATTAATACATGACTTTTTTCTTCTTGTTTCAAATGTGTTCAATTCTCAGAAACTGCCTGGACAAGTCTGCAGTTTTCTTGGCAAGGTTTTTCAAGAAGTGGTTTCCCATTGCCTCCTTCCTAAGGTTGAGAGAAAGTGACTAGTTCAAGGCCACCCCAGCCCGTTTTATGTCCAAAGAAGGAGGACTAGGACTTAACGGGTCTTCTGGTTTCTACCTTGATGCTTTAACTACTACACCAAGCTGGCTCTACACTTAGCTAAAATATTAACTCTACACAAACCTCTGTAAGATATAGCACTTGTGAAGCAGAAGGTCCAAAGAACAGAGAATCAAGGGATGGACTAAGGCTGCTGTCACCAAGTTTTGCATGGTCTAAACAGATAGCTCTTAATTTCTCTACAGTAGTATTATCTGAAATACATAAAACAAAATTTAAAAGTATTTCTTCCCCCCAAATATTAAGAAAAACATTGATTTCTCAAAACATCTTTAAAACTGAAATATACTGAAGTTACATCAGAAATCAAACATCAAAACATTTCTGAAACATGTTTCGACATTTTTCAAGATTACTGTCAATGCTGCTAACATCGGATGTTCTGGCTTGACAACGTAGGGAGATGTAGCTTTGCTTCTTTAACTTGTGTGTTACTTTTAGAGTTAGAATTAGTTGATGCTGGGGGGGAGGAGGAAGAATGTCTCTCAAGGTTGTTTTGAAATAAGAGAAGATAAGGAGGGAAAGCTTACAATTCAAACTAATTGGAAAATGTGATTTATGACGGTTAATTAGAGGGAGGAACTGTGCTTTTCATACTGTGTGCTTAGGGGAAGGGAATCCAGATTTCGGCTTGACCGTGCAGCTGAAGCTATGCTCTTTCGATTAAAGATTCCTTAAGGTAAACAATGCCTCAAGGTTCTTTGAAGAATTGCATCTGTCGGAATCATGACAACTATATGACTTCAGTGCTGGCCCAAGTAAACCAGCTTTTTAAAGGTGCTGCTGTCAGATATAACAACTATGCTCATCCATAAAGTACTTTTCCCATTCTGAATCTAAGTGCAAACTTCTACTATGTACTATGCTAATTTTGAATTTTAATGAGAATTAAGAAAGTAACATTGATTATTGTGTATTGGTAAATTTGGAAGCATACAGTGGATATAAAATGTCTGCACACTCCTGTTAAAATATCAGGTTTTGGAGATATAAAAAGAAATCAGACCAAGACAAATCACTTCAGAATTTTTCTACCTTTAATACAACATATAAGCTGCACATTTCAATGGAAAAATAAATCTTTCAGGGCAATAAAAAAAAACTTACAATATCATGGTTACAATAAATGTGCACACCTTCTTATAAATTGGGATATAGGGTGTTCAAAATTAACCAATCGTATTCAAACTCATATTAAACAGTAGTTAGTATACAGCTGCCATCAATTACAGTGTCTCTGGTCAAGCCCATATCAAATCCAGCTGTTCTACTAGATTTTTTTCTGACATTTACTCAGTTGCCTCTTATAGCAAAGCCATGGTTTGCAAAAAGCTTACAAAGCATCAAAGAGATCTCTCATAGTTGGAAGGTATCAGTCAGGAGACGGGTACAAAAAATTTCCAAGGTATTGGCTATACCAGGGGTAGGCAACCCAAAACACTCAAAGAGCCACTTGGACCCGTTTCCCACTAAAAACAAAACACCAGGAGCCGCAAAACCCTTTTGATATCTAAAATGAAGATAACACTGCATATATCCTTTTTTACCTTTATTATAGGTGTGTGTATGTTTGTGTGTGTGTATGTATGTATGTATGTGTGTGTGTGTGTATATGTATCTATGTGTGTGTATATATACACACACATACACACACAGGTAAAAAAAAGGATATATGCAGTGTTATCTTCATTTTAGATGTCAAAAGGGTCTCTCTCTCTCTGTCTCTCTCTCTCCCTCCCTCTCTATCTGCCCTTGGTCTGCCACTCCTCTTCCCCCACTCTCTTTCTTTCTCTCTCTCTCTTTCTCTCCCTCCCTCCCTCCCTCCCTCTCTCTCTCTCTCTTTCTCTCCCCCCTCTCCTATCTGCTGCTCACCTGGCAAGCTTCAAGCTGTTGTCCAACAAGCTCAGGGATAAGGCAATCTCGTCTCTTTTATGACTCATGGACTTCAACTCCCAGAATTCCTGAGTCAGCCTAGCTGGGTTAGCTAGCTCTCTCCTACCCTTCCTGCTTCCTGCTTCCTGCAGAGATGCAGCAAAGGGAGGAGCTCCGCCCAGTAAGCTTTTCAGCTCCTCGGAGAACACTGTGAGTGCACTTCTCTCTCTGTCTCTCTCTGCAAAGGCAGAGGAGGCTGGGAGCCACAGGGGAAGGCTCAAAGAGCCGCATGCGGCTCCGGAGCCGCAGGTTGCCGACCTGTGGGCTATACCATGATGACAGTCATCAACAAGTGAAGAAAATATGGCACAACAGTGACATTACCAAGAATTGGATGTCCCTCAAAAATTCATGAAACGAACAAGAAGAGAACTGATCTGAGAGGCTCCCAAGAAGCCTACAGCAACATTAAAGGAGTTGCAGAAATTTCTGGCAAGTACTGATTGTGTACTACATGTGACAACAATATCCTTCAAATGTCTTGACTGTGGGATAGGTTGGCAAGACAGAAGCCTTTTCTTGCAATAAAAAACATCCATGTCCAGCTACATTTTCCAAAACCTACATCAAATGTGTTATGGTCTGATGAGACCAAGGCTGAACTTTTTGGCCATAATTCCAAAAAGTATGTTTGGCGCAAAAACAACACTGTACATCAAAAGTACACCAGTGGAGCATGGTGATAGCAGCATTATGCTTTGGGTCTGCTTTTCTTCAGCTGGAACTGGGGATTTAAGGTGGTGGGAATTATGAACAATTCCAAGTATCAATGAATTTTGGCACAGAACTTTCAGGCCTCTGCTAAAATGCTGAAGATGAATTTCACCTTTCAACATTACAATAACCCAAAGCATACTTTCAAATCAACAAAATAATGGCTTCACCAGAAGATGATCAAAGTTTTGGAATGGACCAGCCAGAGCCCAAACTTGAATACAACTGAAAATCTGTGGGATGATTTGATGAAGGCTGTGGACAGAAATGCCCTCAAGGAATTGAGAGGGATGAAATGGATCAAGAGACATCTAGAGCACCACTGGTGAAAGACGAGGACGAACAATCGAATACAGGTAAGAGCTGCTATTAAGGCCTACCTCATGGCAATTCAGGTGATGAAGCATTAAGTACTTCTCTGCACTAACTGCATGTGCATATATCGGCCAGCGAACCTCTTTAAGGTGAGCCATCTCCTCCTTGGAAAGGAGGATACAAAGGTCTACCTGAAGGGGTGCAGTGAGGAATTTGCTGATTTTCTGGAAGACAAAATTGCTCAGCTTTGTTCCCAGTTAGATGGCAATGTGGAGGCATCTGGTTTTTGCCCAGTTATCTGGGAATAGTTTCACCCCATTGTTCCTGAGAAAGTGAACAGGATTCTAGGCAGTATGAGTGCGAGCACATGTATTTCAGATCCATGTCCCTTCTGGCTTGTGAAAGATTCTGAGGAAGTGACATGTGGGTGGATTCCGGTGGTGATTAATGCTTCCCTATGAGAAGGGATGATGCCCCAGCATTTTAAGGAGCCCTTTGATACCATTAACCATGTTATCCTTTTGAAGCAGTTTCAGGGGTTGTGTGTGTGTATGGGATCTGTGTTGTCTTGGTTCAATTCCTTCCTCTAGGGTTGCTCTGAGTTGGTTTTGATAGGAAGCAAGGGTCCAGCCTCTGTCCCTTGCTTTGTGGAGTCCGGCAAGGCTCAGTACTCTCTCTGCTTCTGTTTAATTAACAACTACATGAAGCCCCTAGGTGAGATCATCCACCACCATGGACCAAGATATCATCAATATGCTGAGGACAACCAGCTATATGTCTCAGACTATGGCGAGTTAAGCAATGCTGTTACCTCCATTTTGCAGTACTTAGAGGCTATTAAGGGCTGGATGGGGAGTAAAAGGCTGAAAGTGAACCTGGCTAAGACTGAATGGCTCTGGGTTTGGAGTTCCATCACTGGTCTTAGATGGAGTGAGATTGCCCCAGACAGACCCAGTGCATAATCTAGGGGTTCTCCTGGATTCATGACTCCTGCTCAAGAAAGTGGCAGTTGTGGCCAAGAGGGCCTTTGTGCAAATGCGGGTTGTACACCAGTTACACTCTTTCCTGGACCAACCTTTCACAGTCACTCATCCCCTAATCACCTCCCATCTTGACTATTGCAATGTGCTCTACAATGGGGTATCCTTAAAAAGTATCCAGAAGCTCCAATTGATTCAAAATGCAGCAGCCCATGTGATTTGTGAATTCCTAGATGTGCAGAAGGTGTTATCACTCCTGCTGGAGAGGCTGCATTGGCTGCCGATTTGCTTCTGAGTACAATTCAAGATGCTGGCTATCACCTTTAAAGCTCTACGTGGCTTGGGACCAGGTTATTTAAAGGACCGTCTTTTCCCATTCCTTCATATCTATCCAACTCATCAGAGCTGGGAGGCAGGGAATGTTGCAGGTCCCTTCTCCTAAGAAAGTACAACTGGCAGGACCCAGAAGAAGGACCTTCTCCATGATGACTCCCTCCCTCCCTTTGCAGTGATTAGATTGCCCCCCCCTTTGACACCCTTTCATAAAGCCCTGAAGACCTTGTTTTACCAACAGGCCTCGGGAACCCAAAGTGGGATGGAGCCCATCAAATGGCTTATCTGATTGTTGTTTCCAGGGGAGTGGGTGATTATTTTTATTGTTTGTATATTGGGTTTTAATTTTTGTAAGCTGCCCACAGTCACTGAGAGTGAGTGGGCAGCCATATAAATTTAAATAAATAAATAAATACACCAACAAATGCATGGAGTGCATCTGCAAGGAAGAGTGGCTAAAGTTTCCCAAGGCAAGATGTGCCATGCTGATAGGTTCCTACCCCAAAAGACTGAATGCTGTCATAAAATCAAAGTGTGCTTTAACAAAATATTAGTTTAAGGGTGCGCACACTTTTGCAACCATATTTTTGTAAGTATTTTTTATTTTTCCCTCTCTGAAAGATTTCAATTTTTCAATTGAATTGTACAGTTTATATGTGGTATTAAAGATGGAAAAAAATTCTGAAGTGATTTATATTGGTCTGGTTTTTTTTTTACATCTCAAAACCCTTGCATTTTAAGAAGGGTGTGTAGACTTTATATATACTCTTTATGGTCTTTCCATTAGCAAATATATATTTCAACTGAAAATTATAGAATAAAAAAATTACCTGGTGGCATTAATTTCATAAGGATACGTGCACCATCTCTAAGGGATGGCATATTTAGACTACTGCCTAGGTCTGCAACTTGCCAAAGAAATGAGATGTATCTAGGATGCAGTGACATAATCTACAATAAAAATAAAAACTTGTCATAAGACACACATTTTAAATTTTTGCCTAGCATTATAAATTTAGATGTTCTTTTACTTACAACTCCAGGCAAGCAACTTTCAACTTCTGGATTTGGACCATCACTATAATGATTGCCATGGTTACCAGGAGAACCCGTAGAAGAATCAGAGGAACTATCAGGGCTTGAAGGCATATTGGAACTTATCTGTGTAAGCTTTGCTGTAATTAACTGAAAACAGAGTAAAATGCAGATGTAAATTGATAAACTGCATGAAGTAGTGAAACATAACTATTTTTAAAAGCTTCTGAAGGTATTAAACTACAAATGCGCAAGTTTACTAATGCATAATTCTATCATTACAGATTATATTTATATTGTTATAGACATACATTTTATCAATATATAATTTCTTAGTACTTACTGTTTTATCTTTTAGATTCAATTGTCCAATTAATTTCCTATCATCTACAGGATCTACTAGTTCGCCTCCAATAAATAATTCGACTTTGGTATGTGCACTGTTGGCTTTAATACGGTTGAGAATGCAACGTCTGACTGAACCAATGGTATCGTTTGTATGAGACCAAACATCCAAATCTTCCACCTGACGACCTTGGTTTGGAAAACGAACTACCAGAGACATGTGCTTACCACGAAAGGCTCTGAAAATACAGGGAAGTGAAATTCTAGTTAAAATTATCCTGGATATTTAAGAACATTAATAAATATGCTTACTTATTTTTAAAACATTGACAATTTGCTAATAAGAAAATGTGTTTACTTCTAAATTCTTCTGACAGGGATGGCTATTCATTTTGTAAGTCAGATAAAAATAATATTTTCCTTGCACATGTGAAGTATAATAAACATGACATTTATAATTCTGTTCAACTGCACATACAAACTATTATATTTAGATAAGACTTCAGACAATTGAGAAAATAAGTTGAGTAGCAGAATCCTAAGCATATGCACTCAGACATAGGTATTTTATTGTAATACCTATGTAATAACTACTAATTTAAACCATATCTAATTAATAATTCAATCATTGCACCCTAGGAAACTTTTCCACAAACCTTGACATTGGTAGAATTGTTCGTTCTTCATGGTAATCACTATCACATTCATTTATATACTCTCTTAAAACAGTCAACACTCGCACCATTCTTATTGCTTCTTGTCTTGCACAATTAATACTGTCTTTATCTCCATCCAAAACACATAAAGTATCATAGGATGACTTCAAACGATCAAAACAGGACTGAATAAAGTCCTCATGGATAACTACCTGTACAAATACCAAAAGAGCCATCATTTATCAATTATTAAATATATATATAACATGAAAAGCGAACAAAAACCTTCAAAAAATTACATGAAGAAGTACAGGTTTTCCCAGTTTTATAATTCCAAAAACTATTTTTTAAAAGATCATTAACAAGCCAAACATATTTATTCTAGTGCAGGGGTTCTCAACCTTGGCAACTTTAAGACTTGTGGCTGAGGAATTCTGGGAGTTGAAGTCCACAAGTCTTAAAGTTGCCAAGGTTGAGAACCCCTGTTCTAGCGGTATAAGCACTGTCCCAAATAGAAAGAATATTAATCATAACTGTCATGTAGTCTGACAGAACATCAATGCTTTATCCCAGTTAACAAAGATTAATGTCAAAATACAGCCTTCACTAGTTCAACCCTTCCTGCCACAGAACATTACATTATTCTAAAATAATTAAAATTATGAACCACCCAAATTAGGTAAATATATCTCCTTATGTCAGAGCACATTTGGGAAGGTTGATAATATATTATTAACCATGTCTATATTAAACAATATTCCATGTGAAATTTGAAATGATTATTTCTGAGCTAGGCTCTTTGGATGACTATTTACAAAAAATGGTTTTATTCTTCTGAAATTGCAACAAAACTTTCTATAGAAATAAATTACTGTAATATTTTACCTGATTAACCTGTAATCTTGGACCAAGGTTGGTATAAATCTCCTTCAACAGATCTATTGCTCGACTGGCAATATCATCATTCCCTTGAATTACAACCTAAACAGCAACATAAAGCATACAATAAACTAAAATTGTACAACGAAGCCTTGTGTACTAATTCTATTTAAAATGATCTAAAATAGCATATGCCCAACCTATTGTTTTGGAAATGGAATGTTCTTAAAAACTTTGGAATGTCCATACTATTCTGCTCATTCTTGAAGTTTTATGCCATTTTTCAGAATCCTCCAAACAGTAGCAGTTTCTGTTATTGTAGGAGTATTCTGGTTCTATTACAGGTTACTTCATCCAAAATATGACAAACCATTTCTGGTTTTTAACTTCTAGAAATTTGCAGACCATATACAAATCGGCTAGAGTAGCATGATACAGAAAGTACTGTGGATTTTTCCAGAATATGCTATTGTATGGTAATCTAGATCAGGGCCTTTCAACCAGTGGTACGCGAACCACTTGTGGTACTTCGCCACATGGCAGGTGGTACATGATTGCTAGCCAAGTATAGAAGGGGAGGGGTATGAGCTGAAGTGAGCTAAGCCTGAAGGAGAGCTGCAGCTGCAGGACTGTCTGGGCTAGGCAGAAACCCCAGGAGCCGGCAGGGCTCCAGCTGATTGGCACTTCCAGAAGCAGCTCAGAGCTGGAGATGAACTGAAGAAAAAAAAAGGGGGGGGGAGAGGAGAGGCTATAAAAGAACGTGATTTGGGTGGGGGAATGGGAAAAAAGACAACAGGAAAGGTTAAATCCCTTAAACCAGGGGTTCTCAACCTTGGCAACTTTAAGACTTTAAGCAAAGCTGGCTGAGGAATTCTGGGAGTTGAAGTCCACAAGTCTTAAAGTTGCCAAGGTTGAGAACTCCTGCCTTAAACAAATGTAATTAGTTTTACCCCCTTTAATTAAGTCTGTCTGTGTTTTTTAGAAAGTTTTCTTTGAAGGTAAACTGGCTTAATTTAAAGCTAAAGCTTTTCACAATTGCCTGAGCCTTTCAGTCTAGAATTGCAACATTGTGACACCTGACCTGAGGCAGCTTAAAGAGAGAGAGAGAGAGAGAGAGAGAGAGAGAGAGAGAGAGAAAACGGAGTTTGTGTTTATTTTCTTGCTTTGCACTTGATTCCTGTGTCTTTAAGGGTTGGGGGGGGGTGCATTCTTACTACACTGTGGAAGAGCTCAGAAAGGCAAACCAGCTAGCTCAGGAGTCTACAAACTTAGCAACTTTAAGACCTGTGGACTTCAACTCCCAGAATTCATCAACCAGCCATGAGGGCTGAGGAATTCTGGGAGTTGGAAATCCACAAGTCTTAAAAGTGCCAAGTCTGAAGACCCCTGACCTAGCTGGTAGTGGTGCATATTAATAAACATGGATAAATTCATCATACATTTGTCAGTGCAAAGGGAAAGTGATTCAGCAAAGGAACTAGCCACTGAAGAAATTAAAACTGTTACCTTTTTACTTTTTTCCTACAGTTTGTAATATTTTATTAGATTATAGAATAAAATACAAAAATACAAAAGCAAATAGTAGGACACAGTGGGGAGGAAAAAAAGGGGGGAAGTGAGGGGGAGAAGGGAAAAAGAACATACTTCCTCTGTTACAGTAGAAGGAAGCATTAACACTGAACCTGAACTTTTTACTTTTCCATAATATTATAAACTAGCCATTTCTATAACCACAAATGAATCTAATCAGTAAAACCCAAAATCCCCCCCCTCTTTTTTTTTAGTCATCAAGTTTTTGACACCTTGCTAAGCACTGGTACTCAAATGTTGTCATGTCCTAAAAGTGGTACAGTCTGTGAAAAGGTTGAAAAGCCCTGATCTAGATTACATCCAGTGTTCTCATAAGAAGCTACACAAAAATTTCTAGAAAGCCAACTCACTACTTAAAAAGCCAATACCAAGTAAATACTGTAAACATGGTTAAATCTTGGTTTCCTAGATTTGTTAATGGAATAGTATTTTTGTTTACATTTTGGTTATGTTGCCATTTTCCAGGCAGTACTGGTATGAATTTACTATTACCTTAAATAACTGTGGGAGAATAGTTAAGAACAATGGGGACACTTCACTTTTCCTATTAAAAAGATGTAGTCATTGCCTCTTTTCCCTCTAATTTGGAAATAATAAAATCTTTCTGTGGGCTGTTAATGGAGTACTCTGAAAAAGGGATTGACCATTATTCTCAAATATTTTTAAAGAATTTGTATCATTCTGACAAATTATTTCATCTGTGTGATGACACCACATATGCAATGATTTGCCACAATGATTTAATGATATTTATATCAACTCCACAATTATATGACATAAATTAAGTAAATTTACTTAAGAAAATTGCCTACAAAGTCCATTATGTCACAGTCAAGGTTTTGCTATATAGTTGATAAATTTGTTGGGAATAGAATAGAATAACAGAGTTGATTCTTTATTCCACTTATATGTAATTATTGATTTACCTACTTTTAAAAAATAGTATTTTTCAATACCATTAATACTATTAACAGAAAGTAAATGACTGTCTCAATTTGAATAGATGCGTATTTTTACACTTACTCTCCAAAGATAATCTAGTCCTATTAACTCCAAGTCATCCATCATATAGGCTCGTCTCTTTGCTACTAGCTTTCCTTCCCGACAGTTCACAGCTTTGAAGAAACGTTCAAAACATTTCATTCCATTTTCTGTTAAGAGTGAAGGGTCCAATTGAAGAACATTGTTTTCAAAAAAGTCTTTATTAATGTCAGGGTCTAGGTCCGGTTCATCTCCCATTAGTTTAGAATACCATTTAAAACAGGCTTCACGATCACACAGATAGACTGCATTTTCTGCTAAACATTTCCATATTTGTTTTGCCTGAGGAGCACAGAGCCATAATTGACCATCCTTCAGTAAAAATCTTGCAGAAAACAAAGAAACAAATCATTAGAAATATGTATTAATCCCATGAATACTTTAAAAATAAATACCATGTATACCTAAATTCCAAAATTTTGAAATTTCCAAGAGAAAAAAAGATAATTTTGCAGTATTACATAATGTGTACATTACATACTTTTACATTACTATTCTTAATATATATTCATAAAAGCAAGTTACTGTATTTACTATTCTTTGACCACTGTAAAAGATTAAGGAGATAAATACAAGAAAATGTGGACAGGCATATAAACTGTATCTCTGTGAATTTCATTTAAAATATTTCTTTCCAAATCCTGACAGGCAAGTTTCTCTTTAATATTTACTAATTGCTGGATTCAACTAGCTATTCAAATTTGCTTTGATGAATCAAGAAATATCAAGATCCATTTATTCAAAAAGAAACTATTTCCTTTTCCATCCTTCTGGAGCAGCTTGGCTATGAAGTAATTGTTCTGACTGCAGGAATTCTAGTGAAAACAATATACCTGAAATGGATGCATCTGAAAGAGGTTAAGGGTAGGTGTATCAATATTTAATGTAAATGAATGGAATTAGGCTGACAGGATCAAAATTAAGATGCAAGAAGCCTAATCTCTTGCTAAGGATATTTCTGTAATAATCTTTACAAATCGGAATCAGCTTATGCTACATAATTGCAATAAGAAAATACAGTTCTTCACCTAAGTAAACAAATATATTTTCTCTGCTTAAAAAACATTTATTTTTACTCTGCCATTCCCCCCCCCCCCAAAAAAAACCACAAGGTATGCTTAAACCAACCGTAAAAAGTTCAACCGCTCTTGGACTTCTTGAACATGACTGTATCTACTTCCTGGCCTTACAGTTTGTGGATCATATTCTCCATGCTCTGCAATTTGTTAAGAAACAGATGTTATATATTTTTAATTAATAGTAAGTCCCAATGTATCCAAGGAAATCCATTTAGAATTGCCAACATTTTAGTATTGCTGAACCATTTATCTTTTAGATATGCAACAACTGAGATAGCCATATCAATGCCCTTTATATGATTCTTTTATACCTTAGTCAAAAATTCTTTGCCAAAATTTATTAACATACAATTTAAAAATGTTTCATAAACTGCATAGAAATAGACTGTGAAAAATATTTTACTTTTGCAAAACAAATCCATGTCCTGAACACTTTTTGTTTATAAATGGATTTTACATGTTCCTCTCTAAGTGGCTGATCTCACATTTCTCAGATTAAAATGCTAGCCTTCAGTAGCTAACAATGTTTAGGAGAGAAAACGCTTATATTTTAATAAGCTAAACAACTTTAAAATTTAACTCACCTTTAGCATACTGTCGCATGCTTTCCATATATGCTGAAAGATTTTCTGCAACTAAAGTTACTAGAGCATGATTGTGCTGAAGTTGATTGATTAAGTCATGACGATAAAATACATGGGGGGCTCGCTGAGTTTGACTGCAATTAAAAACATAAAAATTATAGGTGAATATTTAATATATTTCCATTCAATACTATTAATAAAAAGTAAATGACAGTCCAAATGGTATTACATTTTTAAACTAAAATCCCACTCAAAACTGAATAATCATAAAACAAGTCAATTTAAAATTCAATATATAACAGAATAAACATCAGGAACTACAGCTTTATATTAAAGGTACTCTCTTCATAAAATCTGTTATGGAACTATTTCATAGCTTAATGAATTGTTCAACAGCAAATTGCTCTCTATAACCAGAGGTCCCCGACCTTTTGGGCACCAGGGACTGGTTCCATGAAGAGATATTTTCCATGGACCAGAGGGGGCATGGTTTCATGTACTGCCTGCATCCTGCAGATGGGGCTTTGCTTATTTGCGCGGACCGATTTCTGGTATGCTGCGGACCGGTGCTGGTCCACGGATCAGGGGTTGGGGACCCCTGCTCTATACCACAATACAATCTCTTTTGAAAAACGTCTGAACCATAGTTTGCCATCTAGCAAAAATTATTAACAAATTTAAAATCCAATATGAAGATGAATGCTGTTTTCTGACAGAAGAAAGATGTACATCCAATATAGCTGATAGCTCCTAAGAACCTTAGAACCACATCACAAAAATTCAGTGGCAGAATATAAACAGGGTGATTTCAATCCATTTTTAGCTGTTTGGGATAATTTTATGGATCAAACATCTTGACCATTCCTCTCTTCTGGTGAGAACAGATGGTTCTTGCTTAATGATCACTCATTCAATGACCGTTCAAACTTATGGTGACACTGAACAAGTGCTACTTATGTAAGTCCTCGTACTTATGATGTCACAATGTCCTACGATCACATGATCATCATTTGTAACCTCCTTTGCTGGCTTCCAACAAAATCAATGGAGAAGCCAGCAGGTCATGAATACTGACCATATGACATTTCATTTGATGACTGCATAGGCTTCGCTTAACAATGGAAACCAGAAATGCAAAATTTCCATTACTAAGTGGTGTGGTCATTAGACATCATATTGTGCTGGTTAGCTATGAAAATTCCTGCTCCAATTACCATTATTAAGTGGGAACTTTCTATATGTTCTTTGTACTCTGTAGGTCAAAGGACTGAATTGTAACCCTAATTCTTGAAACACTGCCAAACCATGCAATGAAGATAAATATGTTATTTCTTAATTATGACTTTCTCAATTGCTCTTTTAAAATCATTTATTAAAATAACTGACATGAATATTAATGGCAACTCAGCTTCAATATTTCTCTTATCCCCCACCACACCAAATTTACTCTAACAATTCTCATCTTAACAATATCCAAAGATTTAACTGACCAATACAGTCTTATTTCAAATTCCTTAGACCAGAGTTCTCCAAAATGGTCAGCATCAACTCCCACAAGTAATGGGGTTATCCATTATTGTTTTAGTATTATTTATATTATATTACTTAAAGTATTATTATTTTCATACAATAAATATTTGGGTGTGTGTATCAATGAGCAATCTGAAACTTCATGAAAAGGCCAAAGAGATAAAAGATTGGGGACTCCTTCATTAGACTTTCTTTTGTCCCTAGCAATTCTCAAAGGTCACGTTCTTGTCACCATTTGAAGGAGGCTAATAATTTGATAATTCTGTGATATTTCTAAACTAATTACTTACTTATTTATTTTATTTAAAAGATTTATATGGCTGCCCATTAAGCAGGAATGGGCAGCTCACAAAAAAATAATTAAACTTGCCTACTTAAGTTTGTTGCATGGAATTATATGCATTCTACAGGAATACTTCCTGTTACCACATAACTAAAGAAATAAAAATACATAATCTATTCATATTTCTGGAACAAACATGACTGAAGCCATCTGTCGTTCTCAGTTGCCATACAAATTGAGAGGAAGGGAAGGAAAGAAACTGAAAGGATTGCTAGACTAAATATGGAATGATCCTGTGGGAACCAAGGTCATTCCCACAGGTGCTGGAAGGTGGAGAGAAGAAATGTCACAGAGCCTGCCAATTGCATTCATTGGGTAGCGTCAGTGGTGGGATTCAAATATGTGAGCAACCAGTTTTCTGTGTGGATGCCGCTTCCAGAAGTCTGTTCTGGGCCTGGGCAACAAAAAATTAGCTACTGGTTCTGCCGAAGTGGTGCTAACCAGCTGAATCTCACCACTGGGTAGCGTGATCAATATCATAATAGGGGAAGGAAAGTGTTATGTTTAATTACATTGAATTCCTGGGGAGAAAGTTTAGAATTGGTTTCACTTTTGATCATGCTGATATTATGTATCTAAAAAACATGTTCTTTGAGGAAACATCAAGCCTTAGAGTTCTGATTTGTTTGGGTCCATTAGTTGGAACCTTGACACATACATTGTACTAGATTTTATTACAATTTACTAGAAAATTATCTTAACTTCTCACCTTAAGTTTTGTGGCGCTTCTCCAAACAAACTACAAATTTCCCTAATTTGTTTCAAGGCTGGAATGACCCATTTGTCATTTGTGCGAAGTTCTTCTATAAAACGATCTATCCACTGTATTTTTTGTGTATCTCGATCCTTCAGGAAAAGAAAAGGAAGCGTAAACATGAAGGAATGAGGATAAAGATAGGCCAAAAATGAACTAGAAACATAAAATCATCCTGGGCAAAAGCAGAGAGAACCTACTTCTAAATAATAGATGCCAACTATAAGTATAAAATCAAGTTGCTTCCTTATCCTGCTTGTACATGGAAAGCTAAAGTTTTGTCAGAATTTGGGCCAGCTATTATTCCTGCCCCCAAAGATCCAAGACTGAAATATTATAACAATGTACCATTTATTTATAGTGTATAAGCATAACCAGATATTATTTTTGTAAGGGGTGCGAGAATATATCAGAAGCGTTCTAGGGGTGCGGGGTATAGAAAAGATTGGGAACTGCTGATATAGAGGGATGTGTTTCCCATAATCAACACTAGTTTGAGAAGACTGGCAAGCTCAAAGCTAGGTTGCTGCTGAAACTATAGCATTCCAAAACATTGTAAATCAAAACTAAATTAGACCCGATTCAAGAGCAATCCTTCACAACATATACACAAAGGAGCAATAGAAGAGCAGCCATTATCCACAAAGAACCATCACGTACTATTTTATACCTCATATTGCCCACACTAACTGATGTTACATCCCGTGCAAGAACTGCCCTTATAATCACAGGTCCTGCAAGGAAGGGGATGAGGGAAAGGGCAGAGGTTTCTGAATATTCTCTAAAAATCAACATATGTCATTGCCTGTGTTTCTATAGCTCTCAAATGTTCTTCCTTGCTTCCAATACTCTCATGTATTATTTTCCCTTCTACCTGCCAATTTTGCAGACCAATCTAGCATGCTATATATATAAGCCCTCCATATAAGCTGATGCCCTCTGCACAGACACTTGTATACAGCTCGGAGATATTCTAGCTTCTTCTGCAGCCTGCCTGCCTGCCTGCCTGCTTCACCTGCTAATGGGACTGATACACACACGCACATCTAAGTTATCTGCAGAGTTCAGCAGTTTACCTCCAGCAACCTACACAACCCAGCTGCCTAAAGTGCAAGATAGAACTGTGACTCAAAAACCTATGAAGGAAATCCATGGCTTGCTGGTGGGGTGTGGGGTGGGGCAGGTAAGAATCCTGGATGCTAACACCTAAGAGGAAATCTAAGAAATGCCAGGCTGCTCTGCTGCATGGTGAAGTGGAATTATTAGTGGCTGGTTGCTGTACTCTTGGCAGGGCCCTTTGCTCTTAAGTTCCACATCCTCTCTTAAATTAGGCATGAACAATCTGCAAGCACTTTACAGCTACTGATAAAACTGCAGTGGTAAAACCAGAGCAACCTTGTGCTGTAAATGGTGAAGCAACCCTTCCTTCCTGGCTGACCTAAACAACTCGCTATCTGCTACTTTCCATAAACGGGCAGTGAGGAGAGAGCACATACACTTGTCAGTGTTTCCTGGTTAACCAGCTTGGCACACAAAGCCATAGTCCTATGAGGACACCCAGACAGATTGGGACCATGTTGTCATAGCATTCCAGCTGTGTGTGTGGAAGCAACCACTAAGTGCAAATCTCCCTTGAATTTACTCACCTACAATTTGAAAAATCCTGCTTTAGAGGATTGTGAAAACAAACATTTTAAACGAAATATTAGCAAGTTGATTGTTAATGGCTAACTAACAATTCATCCTTACCTGTGAACAACTGTAATCTAAAATTTTAATGTGGGCACTGAGAGCTTGATCCATAATATCAACTGGAACATCATCACTATGTGCTAAATTCCATAGAAGATTTAGTACTTTGTGTGCCATCACACCATCTTTATCATCTTCTGCAAGACGTCGGATTAGCTCAAGTAGCTTTTCACGTTGTTTTTTACTTGCATTTGTCCAACTTGCCTAAAAACCAAAGAGAAATCAATGGAAAGTTAAAAATACAGTCCTATAATACTAAGAAAACTTTAAGAAACTGTAATATTAAAATACAAATTAACAATGTTTAGAATTTGCATATAACTATTTTAAATAACACATACTGTGTTTTCCCCAAAATAAGACTCACCCAGAAAATAAGCCCTAGCCTGATTTTTTGGCTTGCGCCTAATATAAGCCCTACCCCAAAAATAAGCCCTAGTTAAGAGACTGCCCACTCCATCCCAATGCTCGCTACCGCAACAGGGCAGAAGAGCGCATGGTGCACTGGTGCCACTGCCAAGAGGTAACGTGAGGCAGGTGGGGGGATGAAGCTGACACATGTTGCCCACACCCGCTTACCTCAGGGCCCCTGCAGCCAGGCCACTCCCCACTTGATGGCCTTCCCCCACCTGTTCAATGACCCGGCTGCCCGCCCACCTCTTCCCTTTCACTCCCCTCCTGAGCCAGACTGCAATGCTATGGAGGATGGGTGGGGGACGCTCAGTCGCATTACCCTGTCCCCCTCCCCCGTTACGGAGCCAGGGGAGAGTGATACTGAAAAGTCTCGCCACTGCTGCACATTAACCGCGCCCGTCGCTGGAGAGGCTTTCTTTGGTCCTTGCCGGCACCATCCCACCTCGCAGATCACCTGCTGGTGCTGACAGTCCCCAGTGGGGGATGCGCAGTGGCGGCCTTTTGCCATCATTCCCCCTGGCTCCAAAACGGCAGAGGGGGACTGGGTGAGGTGACTGAGGCTCCCCCGCCCATCCTCCGTAGCATGGCAGTCCGGCTCAGAAGGGGAGTGAAAGGGAAGAGGTGGGAGGATCATTGAACAGGCAGTAGGAGGTCGCTGAGTGGGGAGTGGCTTGGCTGCAGGGACCCTGAGGTAAGTGGGTGCAGGCTGCGTCGGGCAGTTCTGTCCCCCCACCTGCCTCGCCTCGTGGCAGCGGCACTGATGCAATGTGTGCTCTCCTATTCCGTTGAGACAGTGAGCAACCAGACTGTAGGATGTATGTGTGTGTGTGTGTGTGTATGTGTATCTATCTATCTATCTATCTATCTATCTAAAATGTGGGGGAGGGGGAGGCGGAGATAAGGAACACCTGAACAGCTGTCCTTCGCAGGACTGGGGCAGGAGCGTTACGGGCGGGATAACAGCGGCCTTGGGGGTGGGGGAGGATGATGGCCCGACAGTGTGCCCGAATCGCAGCTTGAGAAACAACATCCAAGATCGCCCCAAAATGGGAGGGGAGGGAGACAAGGCACAGAGATGTTTGGACAGCCACCCGCCGAGTGCTTGTACGCACGCCAGAAGAGCGATTGAGGATCGGAGAACAACCATCGGGGCCAGGGACATGTTGCCAAATGTGGAGCAACTCAGCGCATTATGGATGAGCACAATCAACCGGCTGATGACGCGCTTGAGAAGCTGGGCGCAGAGGCAGGCTGTTACATAAGCTAGCTCCCAGATTTCCTTTCACTCCAACTCTGACAACGTCGGCAGTCTAGCCGACAAAAGCTTAATGACTTTTTAACTACAGGCATGTTTACATTAAACAGTCTGGTTTATTATATCCTGGTATTCATTTTTCTTTCTTTCATTTTGGTTAATATTAATAGTAAATTACTTTAAAATCATTTTCAAAGACTTCATTTGAATGAAAGCTTCTTTTCCAGCTCTTCTAAATCAAAGCAAATTCATGGTCTTACAAGTAGAATACTAATTTTTAATATTTTAATGTATTTTCCAATACCAATCAAATTTAATGCAAAGTATTAGTCAAACATATCTTACATACAACTCTTCAAGAAAATGCAAGAAACTCATTGATTTTTACCCATAAAAATTCTAACAAATCTAAACTATACTTAAGTAACAGGAGAATAAAGTTCTTCTTAAAAGAAAATTGGATTCCATTGTATTTCTTCATAAGTCTACTGCAAATTATTTGATTCTACTATATCTTTTGAAAAGAAATGTCAACCTGTCTCTTACACCTGTAGTAAAATATCAATGAAATATAATTGTTACATTTTAACATACAATTTCAAATATTATAAACAACAAAGGGGATTTGACTTGGTAAAAGAAATTTCAGAAAGCTGAATCTGAAGGTTATTTACTATATTAAGCTTAACAGAATAACAGAGTTGGAAGGGACCTTGGAGGTCTTCTAGTCCAACTTCCTGGTCAGGCAGGAACCCTATACCATTTCAGACAGACGTTGTCCAATCTCTTCTTAAAAATCTCCAGTATTGGAGCACCCACAACTTTTGGAGGCAAGTCGTTCCACTGATTGTTCCATCAGGAAATTTCTAGGACTGCATTGGCTTTTTTAGCAGCTGCAGCACATTGTTGGCTCATATTTAAGGACTAGAAAATCCCTTTCGCAGTTATTACTATCGAGCCAGATACAACCTATTAACATCAATACAAATTTAAATTTGATTATATCCTACTTAAAGGAACTCAATGAATAGCAAATTAATGGACTAATTACCTTAAAGCAATCAAACAAATGGTCAAGCTGTTCAGGAGAGAAATCCCAGGCCAATTTTGCAAGAAGATCATGTACATTTTTCACAATGGCTTCATGTTTTCCTGCCTTGAAAAGCAATATTATTAATGTTGTTTCTCTGTTATTTGTAGAAAAAAGTACAAGGTGTTGCAACATTTCTATCACAAAGTACCATTTTAAGGTAAACTGATTAAAATTCAAGGATTGGTATGGTAACTTACGATGTACCTGCTGCTTTACAAAGCTATCATCAAAAAGCTACAAAATAAACGAAGAGGGGGGAAAAACAAACATGAGAATGCTTAATAATGGATGGTTCTTTCCATTATATGTATCTCAGCTTGAACAAAATAGCAACAAGCAACCTTTAAAGAATTGCAACTTACACCTAACTTCTGGAAGAAAGCTAGAAAATGCAATGTGAAGACAGAAAAGTAACAAATATTGCTTTACTACATAACATCGGAGAGATGCTTGAATTTTCACTGGAAAGTACTTGGGAAGCAGTTCAGGACAAAATGTGAGATAAAGGAAGTGAAAATTGCTCAAGCTTCATGAGACCTTCGGTTGGGAATGATGAAAAGGTGAAGGTTATTAAAACATATATAGGTAATCCTCAATTTATGACCACAATTGAGCCCAAAATTTCTGTTAAGTTACATTTGTTAAGTCAGTTTTGCCTTTCTTGCCACCGTTGTTAAGTGAATCACTGCAGTTGATAAGTTAGTAACACGATTGTTAAGTGAATATAGCTTCCCCATTGATTTTGCTTGTCAAAAGGTTGCAAAAGATGATGACATGACCTTGGGATACAGCAACGGTCAAAAGTATGAACCAGTTGCCAAGCATCTGAATTTTGATCACATGGTCATGGGGGTGCTACAAAGATTGTAAGTGTGAAAAATGATCATAAGTTACTTTTTTCAGTGCCGTTGTAACTTTGAACAATCACTAAAAGAATTGTTGTAAGTCAAGGACTATCTGTATATTCCATGAATATATGCAAAGAAAGGAAAATGAGATCAGAAAAGATAGGAAAAAGTTTAAACATAATCTGTAAGCATACTTGGAAGTTCATGAAGGAGCTAAAAGATATAATTAGAGTCATTGGAGTGAGAAAGATTAATATTTGGACAATGAATTGCTCGATGGACATAATGAAAGTGAAAGAAGAGTTTTAATGAAAAGACTGCTATGCTTAAGATCAGAGTAGGGGTGTGCATGATACAAAATATATATATTGCTTCAAATTTTTATGAACAGCTTCAAAGCAGTCCTATTTCAGTAAAACAAAGCATTTAAGCTAAAAAAAAATTCTGCAGGAATCTCAGCGTGATTTTTATGGGATGAATAAAGAAAGGCTGCTTCCTGTCTTCCCTTCAGTAGCACCCAGAACTTCATATCCCACTTGCCTCTCAATTTTGCCGGAACTTCCCTTCCCTCCTTCCCCTCAGGCATTGTGGATATATTGCCCTATGTACCAGTTCCCTACTGTAATTGTCTCAACAAGAAGAAACATAATCTAAGCACAGCATCTTCCACAGCCTCTTCTGTCCCTTTACAAGGGGACAAAAAAAATTAACTCTTTTCAAGTTACAAATAAACTACAATTTTATGGACTATCTGTACTGAACAATTTAAACTAGAGCTATTACTAAAAATACTTGTAGTTTATTTGTAACTTGAAAAGAGTTAAATTTTTTGCCCCCTTGTAAAGGGATAGGACAGTGATGGCAAACCTTTTACAGACTGAGTGCCCAAACTGCAACCCAAAACCCACTTATGCATCGTTGAGTGCCGGGTGGGTGTGGCCCATTGGGTGGATGTGGCCCATTGGGTGGGTGTGGCTGCGGTGGGACTAAACGGCAGACTGGGTGGGACGAAAAAGTTCAATCAATCAATTCCAACTTTGCAAAATCTTTTTTTTCCCGTGAGAGGTTGAAATTGACTGATTGATTGAACCTTTTTTTTTTTTTTGCACATGGTGGCGGAGGCCTAAAGCGAAAAGGTTTTATAAAACCCAGCTGAAGGCCTAGGACTGGGGCAACGACGCGTGGGCCCACAGAGAGAGCTCTGAGTGCTGCCTCTGGCACCCGTGCCATAGGTTCGCCACCACTGGGATAGGACAATGATTCAGAGACAAAAGCATTATATTGTAGTACAACAGATAGACAAAACATGGCCATACAAAATAGAGATGGTCTCACACAAGATAATAGTATTGAACTCTTACCTGGGCAGCCCAAATGTTGTCAAGGTCTTGCAAAGTTAGGGCCTTTTCTTTGATGACAAAACGAAGAATTTTCTCTAACTTTTCTACATATTGAGGTTGATGTAGACTATCTCTCAACACAATTGATAAAATATTGTTTTGCTGGATCCAGTCCTAAGCAGAACACGAATGTATTGCATACAATTAGAATATATACGCATTTCCCTTTGTTTTCTTTAGATAAGTGAAGTAATGCATTATAAAACTCTTGGGGATGGGAACCATAATTTGAAAAAAGGAATACTAATAATATTCATTAGCTTTTTCTTCCTAGAACAAGCATACTCAACTGGCTAGCCCAGATTTCACAATGACTAAGGACAGTATAATTTTGCTATGTAAGCATGTAGCAAGATATAATGTGAATTAGGTTAACTCTATCCTTGATATTCTGGAAGCCCCTTGAGATCTGGTTATGTCACCAAGTCTGGGGGTCCAGGGAACTGGAGACATGTTTAGATGGCTCCATTACTGAGGTATATTCATTCTCTCTCTCTACTTGGGTTTCTACATATTTTGCTTTTAATTAATTTTTAATTTTTTACTGTTTACTTTTATATTTTATGTGTTTGCTTTTATATAAGAAATGTTCATAACTATTGTATACTACCCAGAGTACTTCTCATGAGATGGGTGGCTATATAAATTTGATAAATAAAATAAATAAATTGATGCATTTTCTTTAAACACTTTCCCACTAAATTAAAGCAAATAAACTTACTGCCATTCTTTCTGCTGTAAGCCATTCCTCCTCTTCAGGACTGCCATGTCGATGGGTATAATACGACACACTAGATATCACTTTGTTAACTTCATTTAGTGCATTCATTTTTCCATTGAAAGATGAAATTTGTAATAACCTATGAAGAAATGTTAAAGTAACATTTTAAGGGGAGCAGAACAAGATAATTCAACTCCTAAAAAGCATTAACACAACTGAAGAGATCTTACCTAAGTATCATTTTTAATCTAAATATTTCTAAGTTTTTTACTGTTTCCTCTTGTCCTGGAACTCTTGAGGCTAAGTTCTTCAGAGATTTTATTATCATTGACAAAGCATCATTTTTGGCTTCATTCTTAGCTTCTTTCTTCAGTTCATCATCAGTTAAGTTCTCTAAAAACTGTGGAACCATTTCTATAATTGGAAGGAAGTATTTCTTCACTGTATGCAGTGTTAAAAACTCATAGCACTGTCCAAATGGTCTGAAAAAAAAATATCAATGTAAAAACTAGTTTGAAGTTAAGCAGCCATATTTATAATTTATTTCACAAAAGTTAATCAAAGCAAAATTACTGACTGAAAAATTAGCTATTAAAATCCTCTTGGTGTGTATGAAATAAGAACTGAATTTACAACTTCAGGGTAATTCTGATAGATTACAATCTTAATATAAGTAACAATTACTGTTTGTCAACCCAAGTTTTAAAAAGTAGAACAGCAAGAAGCTTTGGATCCACTGGCAAGTGTTGGAGAGAGCATAAGGACTGAAGTTAGGAAACAGCTGGGAAGCTATCTCTGATCTCTTCTGCAGAGATAATCCACAATGTTTTCGCTAGGTAACGATGAAATGTGAAAAGAAAATAGAAAAGACAGAAGCTAAACTGAGATAATATGTGTATAATGTATAATCTCTGGAGGGGCACATTCCATGAGGTGGAATAGAATTCTATGCTGGAGCCATTTACTGCATCTATGGAGCAGTGGGTTTTTAAGTGCTAGTGTCAATGCTGCAAATACTGTATATTCTTGCTTTGACAATATGCAAAACTGTCTGGTATTTACTGAGTTAATACATAGCTTAGAGTGGGGGGGGGTAAAAAGCCCGGGAAAGAAAGAGGAAGTAAACTTTTGACCTTCACACTAATTGGATAATGTGACTTGTGACTGCAAGACAAGGGAAGGGTTTAGCAAGAAAAGTTTGATGCCAGCAAGAGGAAGTCAGATTCTGGCATCAAAACGTCCATGATGGTGACCGGCAATTTGTAGCTATGTAATAAAGACTTTAGGAAACATTCCTGAAAGTTCTTTGAAGTGCTTCATTAGTCGGAACCCTGACAGCTAGTTCTTATAATATTTATACTAACTTTGTCCTTATCTTGTTACTACAACTTTGGTGCTGATGTAAGTCACCTGCTTGGAGTTAGTGGCAATAGAACCTTTATAATAACTCAGACAATAATTCCAAGTAACTTGGAGTTTTGAACTGTGAACTTCATTTTAGGATATGCCAGGGCATTCAACACTGAATGAAATCTGAAATCAGTTGGTTACAGCAGAGATCCCCAACCTTTTGGGCACCAGAGATGGGTTCCGTAGAGAGAGGTTTTTCCACAGATCGGAGGATGCATGGTTTTGTGTGTTGCCTGCATCCCACAGATGGGGCTTTGCTTGTTTGTGCGGACCGTTGCTGACATGCCACGGCCCGGTACTGGTCCAGGGACCAGGGGTGGGAACCCTTGGGTTACAACACATTACACAACTTCAAATCCAATAAGAAATTGATTAATTTTGTGAAACAAACTAAACACAGTGCATTTAGATCAGAATTACAAAATAAGGTTCTTTTCATTTTGCAGTGCAATATAGGTTTTGTTTTAAGTAGTAACAATTGCAACACAAAGGTTTTCATATACTATCAAAAACTTAAAAAGATTTTGAAATTTTGAAATGTAACAATGAGGGTAACAAATAGGATAGAGTTTTTTGGGGGTACGGTTTACAACAGTTTAGTAATCTGAACTGCAGCCATCAATGACTTTAATTGGAACCAGATGATAGAATCTACCTCTTATTACCTGTTTCACAGTCAAAGGTTATTTTTGATAGCAAATAGGAATAGTTGGGAAAAAAAACCCCGTTATTCTGATCTGTTAAGAGAAAAAATGTTTTCTATAGGGTCAAATCCAGTATGGAATATAAACCACCCTCCGGGTTTAGTTATTAATGCTACGTATTCTCATGTTCTTATATTTCAGAACTGCGCAATCTTCTTTATATTTTGAGGAGTGTGGAAATGTGTGCATATAATAGTAACTTTATCATTCAGTATACAGAAAAATATTTGAATTAAAATGAGTTATTCTTGTTCAGGTGACAAATTCTAAACACTTCCTTAAAACTTACTTGATGAGAGCTGCAATAATCTGAACATTCAATGCTGATCCACTCATAAAACGATCATGTAGGATTTGAAACCCATTTAACGTGCCAAACTTGTTGATGAGATCTACTAGCCAACCCTGCAAAACAATGTTTTCTCCAAGTAATTTCTACCACCAAAACATATATTTATGTCGCAAAGATGTTGCTCAAAATATTTGATTAAAATTAATTGCCAATATTCTTAAATTATTGGTCTTTTACCTTTACGTAGTACTATCCTTTAAACTTCATTGAAATTTGAAAATTTGAAAAATTGTATCACCTGAAATTCAGTCTTTAATTATGACATTTTAAAGGAAGAATAAGTATTTTATTTTGTCAGAAACAAAGGCAGGAGAAATTTAAAAATCTTATTTATGTTAGGTTCCATAATCCAGTTTCTGTAGTTCTCCCTTATCTCAGGAAATTACTTTTCAGAGGTTTTATACAAGTCTGAATAAAGATTCACCTATAGTTCCAATTTCAATCAGCATACCTTTGGTGACCGTGGGTCTGGAGGACGAGCATAAAGTTCATCTTCAGCTAGCTGAGCTCCAGCAGGAACAGTTTCTGAGGGACGTGTACCATTATAAAGATGGAATTTGCAATGAGGATTTAAGGCCATTGCAAGAAGCTCAAGAAGAGGAAACCAATCTTGGGCCAGCTTTGCCACACAGAGTTCAACAAGACGATGGGTGTTGTTAATGATACATCTCTATTTAAGAGAAAATGATTTTAGATATGCTGCCTTTTATTCAAATTCTGCCACTAATATTATTACAATAATAAACACAATGTTACACTGCAGTGTGTTTTAGGTTAAGACTAACAGTTATCAAACTGCAGATTATGGATCCCTGTCGAACTGCATAATTTTTACAAGGGGTGTGTAAATAAACATGGCAAATAAAACAAAACACAGTCACATTGCTCTTCTATTGACAGCCACTGACCAAAAGATGCCTAGGCTGCACTAGGCAGAAAATTGAAAAGAAAAATACCAGCAGCTCAAGGGCAATCCTTTTTTTCCTCCTGGTCAGCAATGATACTTCTCTACCATCCGGCATAGACAGTACATGTGTGATTTTTCTCATTAGTGACACTGTCCCTTCATGTCATGGTCAGCTCTGACTCAGAAGGAGCCTGCTGAGTGGATTTCAGCCTGTGAAAGCTTTAATGTTCAATGACATGAGGCTAGTCCACTCAACAATCACCAGGACCAGCTGTGTCCCCTCCCACAGGATGAGGAAACGGAAAGATCTTCCAGACCCAGAAAGCACTATGTGCAATGGAAGGAACTTGACTTCTCTTGTTGAGAAAATTTGCAATGGTACTCAGAACTCTGTGACCTGAGCTCATGCCTATGGAAAATCTCCTCCTTGGGACCCCAACCAGCTGATTACCTACCTATGATATTGTACTGTGCCCAATGATGCTTCTGTCTTCTGCTTTGAACTCTGATTACTGAAAACTCTTTATTGGCAAATTTCCAAAGATCTGAGGCACTGCTCAAAACTGACTGACAGCAAAATTCCCTGTCTGCCACTGCCTATATTTGAACCATTTAAAGCAATCTTCCCAAAACTTTCCAGCTTTGAGGCCCGGCAGCGGGGGGGGGGGGAGGGGATGGTTCTGTGTGTGAGCAGCGGGCATGTGCATGCCGCTTGCACAAATGGAATGTGCAAGCATGCACTTGCCCACTGCTCGTGCAAGTGGGGGTTGCACATGCTCGCACATTCCATTTGTGTGAGCGGCAAGCACAAGTGCCCACTGCTCGCACAAATGGAGTTACGCTTGCCTGCTGCTCGCACACAGAACCATCCCCTCCCCCCCTCTCCGCTGCCGGGGAGTGGGGGTTGCACGTGCTCATCCAATTGTGACCTAGTTCTGAATGGCTCAAGGCCCAGTAGTGGGCCATGGCCTGGGGAACCCTGATTTAAAGCAAAGCCTGCAACCAAATTCCTTTATTTGTATCTGTGCATCTATTCTGGTTCAGGAACTTTCATTGCGCCTGCCTGCTATCCTTATTTTATTTTTATTTATTTTTTTTATTGAAAAATTTTTAAAAACTTTTACAAAGACAGAAAAAAAAACAATAACAACAACAACAAAAACAAAACAATAAAGCCTTCCCCCAACCCCTCCCAAACCAAACCCCTCCCTCCCCCCCGGAGCTTCCCAGAGCAGAATATAGGCTTAATTAAAAAAAAAAATTAACAAAATTATAAAATAATTAAAAATAAAATATATATGAAAAAAGAGTTATAATCCTTAAAAAAAGAAAATATTTAAAATAGAAAAATACAGGTTATAAAAAGGCTAAATGATATTTTTTCAAATCCAGTTTAAATTGTATGAAATTTATCCATTTTTCCCATACATCAAAAAATTTCTCTTGCGTTCCTGCTATCCTTATAAGCTTCTTATACAGTAGTGGCCAAAATTGTGGAAACCTTTGGGGAAAAGTGTATTTTTGAGGTTTGATGGCTAATAACTACTTTTTTTGGTGTAGTATCATAAAATTACAGCGGGGCAAAAAAGTATTTAGTCAGCCACCAATTGTGCAAGTTCTCCTACTTAAAAAGATGAGAGAGGCCTGTAATTGTCATATTGGTAGACCTCAAGTATGAGAGACAAAATGAGAAAACAAATCCAGACAATCACATTGTCTGATTTGGAAAGAATTTATTTGCAAATTATGGTGGAAAATAAGTATGTGGTCACCTACAAACAAGCAAGATTTCTGGGTCTCACAGACCTGTAACTTCTTCTTTAAGAGGCTCCTCTGTCCTCCACTCATTACCTGTATTAATAGCACCTGTTTGAACTTGTTATAAGTATAAAAGACACCTGTCCACAACCCCAAACAGTCACACTCCAAACTCCACTATGGTGAAGACCAAAGAGCTATCGAAAGACACCAGAAACAAAATTGTAGACCTGCACCAGGCTGGGAAGACTGAATCTGCAATAGGCAAGCAGCTTGGTGTAAAGAAATCAACTGTGGGAGCAATAATTAGGAAATGGAAGACATACAAGACCACTGATAATCTCCCTCAATCTGGGGCTCCATGCAAGATCTCACCCTGTGGGTGCTGGGACCAACGTAACAAAGGCAATCATTAGTAACACATTATGCCGCCAGGGACTCAGATCCTGCAGTGCTAGACGTGTCCCCCTGCTTAAGCCAGTACATGTCCGGGCCCGTCTGAAGTTTGCTAGAGAGCATTTGGATGATCCAGAAGAGGATTGGGAGAATGTCATATGGTCAGATGAAACCAAAGTAGAACTGTTTGGTAGAAACACAACTCATCATGTTTGGAGGAGAGAGAATGCTGAGTTGCATCCAAAGAACACCATACCTACTGTGAAGCATGGGGGTGGCAACATCATGCTTTGGGGCTGTTTCTCTGCAAAGGGACCAGGACGACTGATCCGTGTACAGGAAAGAATGAATGGAGCCATGTATCATGAGATTTTGAGTGCAAACCTCCTTCCATCAGCAAGGGCATTGAAGATGAAACGTGGCTGGGTCTTTCAGCATGACAATGATCCCAAACACACCGCCCGGGCAACGAAGGAGTGGCTTCATAAGAAGCATTTCAAGGTCCTGGAGTGGCCTAGCCAGTCTCCAGATCTCAACCCCATAGAAAACCTTTGGAGGGAGTTGAAAGTCCGTGTTGCCCAGCGACAGTCCCAAAACATCACTGCTCTAGAGGAGATCTGCATGGAGGAATGGGCCTACATACCAGCAACAGTGTGTGCGAACCTTGTGAAGACTTACAGAAAACATTTGACCTCTGTCATTGCCAACAAAGGATAACAAAGTATTGAGACGAACGTTTGATATTGACCACATACTTATTTTCCACTATAATTTGCAAATAAATTCTTTCCAAATCAGACAATGTGATTATCTGGATTTCTTTTCTCATTTTGTCTCTCATACTTGAGGTCTACCTATGATGACAATTACAGGCCTCTCTCATCTTTTTAAGTGGGAGAACTTGCACAATTGGTGGCTGACTAAATACTTTTTTGCCCCACTGTATGTATCAATGGAAAAATAATTTAATCAAGAATGTAATGCACAATGGTCGTTCGATTATCTGTATTCTTTGAAACGTTATAGCCAAATAACCAGAAAAAGGAAGCACAACTTGCTTAGGTTGATATCAGGTAGCTTTCCTTCATCTGATTGTAGCCAATGAGTATGAGTGTTTAGAGAGTCAATCAGGTGTCATCTTGTTTCGGCAATGAGTCAATCAGATCACAGTAGGATTCAGTTATTGATGTCATGTATTGAAGCTGAGAGGACATTTGTCAGTGTGTTATGTGATCGCTATCAAGTTGGTTGAATTTTTTTCCCTTTCATTTGGTGAGCTTGTAAAACGTAATAAAATTAATGTAATGGTGCAAAGAGTTGACTGTTTGCTCAGAAAGTGATGTAAAATAGTATTATTAAGTGAACAGGGCTACAGTTATAAAGAAATTAGAAGAAAAATTGGTGAAAACTTAACCAAAGGTGGCATTTCTACTGTACATTTTTCCCAAAAGGTTTCCACAATTCTGGCCACTACTGTAAATGCCCTCATTTTGGCACAGCTGCTCTGTACGATGGTACTGTACAATTACTCTCTGTGCATGTTACATCCCATATTTTCCTTCTGCACATTTTGATACCCCACAGCTTCAACTCATGGGGACATATATAAAACTACTATCATGAGGAAGACTGCAAAAAGTTTAATATTAAAAGTTTTTTCCCTACTCAAAAAATTTGGGAATCTGGTTTAGAAAGCTAGGGGGCTTGGGAAATTAAATCACCTTTTTTAGCACAATGAATTAGCTTATTATCATATATTTGTGAGTAGCTAAGCCCAACTTACATGAATTTCAAATTTCCAGCCACTCACTGCCTCATCTGTAAGTATTTTTGTGAAAGAAATTGTTAACCCATCTCGGAAAAATCGTTGACATGCCTCACTTTTAACATCAAGACCTATGTAAAAAAAAAAAATTATTTCAATGGAAATTCAATCCTCAAAACACCAGTGACAACAGATCATTCAAAATCTTTTTCAAAAGAAAGCCATTTAAAGCCCTTTGTAGCATTAGGTATTTATTGTACTGTATCAAAATTGCATAAAAATGCTAGTTTCTTTAGTAAATCTAAAATACTTAATACCACAGGATTTTTAACGTGAAAAATCTAAAAACCTGGAAGAAAAAAATAATCAGAACACAAATAGCTGAGGATGGAAGGTAGACCTAGAAAAACTAAATGTTTTTGAGTTGTTACAAAGAAACAGGAATTAAAAGGCACTAAGGCAGCAGCGTCTGTTTAAGAAAATTCCCAATTCACACAGATAAACCATTTTAAAATGTAGCCAGGAATATTAATTATATCCATTTTCCTTAATGATTTATTTTTCAGCTTACCCTTTTTACTAAGCTCAATAGCAGCTTCTAGAAGAACTTCTAATTCTCCCTTGGGCAATACAGGAACAACCCATCGAGGTCTAGGAAAACGTAAGAATATAATTCATTTTACATTACATCTAGGTTTTCCCCACTCATGTATCCCGAATACCTGGGTCATACATTCGGAAGAACTTAGGAAAAGTCTGAAACAATTCAATAGTGTTCTCTGTAAATAATTCGAGTTTTTATGTGTACTTTTATTTGGCCACTGAGTTCTGTTGCAACGAGCAGGTTGTTAAATGAATACATACTGAGAGAAGACAGATGCTGTGATGATCACTGGGTTTCTGCCATTTCATTTAAATCAAGTTCTCATATAGCTACACCAGCATTACTCTTATTCCAGCATGCATTGTTGTCAAGAATATAACATTTGGTTATAAATGCACACATTGGTGGAAACTATTTTTTTTTTACTTTTTGTCATATTTCAAATAATCAATAACAAAGGTAGTTGGTAAACAAGAAGTGGGAGTATTTGCTTAAAAGCCATTGAAATACATCCAAAATGCCAATAGAAGTTAACTGCAAAACTGTTGGAAATTTTGAAAATTACAAAAGTATTAAAAAATAACCTGTTGATCATGTCATCCAATTTTGCCAAATCAGTGTGTGGAAATGCAGGTTCTTCATCTTCAAGTTGTGGTGGGGCATCACCTTGACCCTGTTCATCAGGGGGAGTAGCTGGGGAATTCTCATTTGAAGAATCAGGTGAAGAAGTCTGAAATGGAAACTATGGATTTCCATGAACTATTCAAATTCCATTATTTTTGTCTATAGATTCATATGAGCATTTAAACATGACTAAAACTGAGATTCTAGAAAGGTTAGGAAGGTTGATTACTGTTTTCTTCTTATTTAGGTTTTATATTCAAGATTGCGTTAAAACTTAACCATGTGCTAATATTTCCAACTGTGGTCTCAGACAGACCTGCTTGTTCTTCCTACAATCACACAAATACAATTGCCACTCTGATTCCACTGTAACAAGTACAATTTTTATTTTCGCTTTATTCCAATCTTGCATGTTTATAACCACTGACTACCATAGTGTTCACCTGTGTCCCACACTGTGGCCAATCTCTACATGGAAGAGGTAGAAACCAAAGCCCTAAATTCCTTCACAGGTATTCCACCCATCCAGTGAGTGGGTGGAATTCCTGTGAAATAGTGAAAGAGTTTAGGGCTTTGGGATATGACATCATCTATCTTCAGTCTACAGCAGAGTCCTTTCAACAGTTCCAAGAAGGCTCCACAGCCATTTGCACTACTCAGGTGACCCTGACGACACAGATAAACCTCCAGGTGGCCTCAATGACTCTCTAAAAGAATGCAAACGAGCAGCTCTCTTCAAGGAGTATAAATCCTTCCATTCCCCATCATCCAATCAGAGCTGAAGAAGCTTCTTGAATGAGAAGCGAAACGTCTTCAAAGAAAAACTAAAAAGTCCAGTTGCCTTGTAAAAAAACATCTTTGGGATAACTAGCACCTGGATGACTGAGAATCTCCATAGACTACTACCGTAATGGTATCTACAGATATCAATTTTATTTTTTTGAAAGGATACTAAATTTAATTGTTATTTAAAACATTATTTCTTTTGAAAATCAATGAAATTTTAATATGATTACCCTTTTCTAATATTGATTGCTAAAAAGTGTGATCATTTTAGGGGCTCTGTATTAGCTAACATGTGAAATAGCACTTGTGCTATATACACAAAAGAAATCTTTGATAAAGCTTAGGTTCAGAGTCTCATGTACCTAAATGCTTTGCATGCCAAGCAAGCCGTGAGGTAAGCAAAAAATACACTATCTACAACTGTGTTTCTCTCTTAAGCCCTGCTGATTGCCTCACTGTTTCTTATATGATTTATACTGTTCATCTTATATCAATTATTTCTGCTAGCATAGAAGCATACATTTTGTCAGGAACACTAACAATCTTCCCAGTGCACTAAATGCATTACTTTTACTATAGGCTCATCAAAACATTAATACAGTTACTCTTCATATAGAGCGGACATGTCAAACTCGCGATGTCACGTGACATTGCGCAACGTATCGGGACAGTTTTGCTATTGCCGGCAATGGGGTGGGTGCGGCTTCTGCGTGACACATCTGGCCCGCTGGCCGGCAGTTTGACACCCGATATAGAGTAAGACTGATTAGATTATACTAAACAGTTAAATTGCACATCTTTTCTCACTTTGGCATTGAACAAAGCACAGTCATAGAAAACAGAAACATTTGATTAGCAAATCCAATCAGAATTTCTGGAGCCTTGTTTATTTTTTTTTTTAATAAATCACATTATAGATAGTTTTCACTTACCAAAGTTTTTTGGGACTAGGAACTCCATTGAGTGACATGGTCATAATGATGTCACATCACTGCGTCAACTTATGACAGCGCTTCTAGCAGTCCCAGTTACTGTTGTTAGGCCACTCCTTGCTGTCACAGTGCTCCACAGATACATGATTACTATCTGTGATCTCCTGACAGCTTTCCCATTGACTTTGCTTGTCAGAAGCCAGCAGTGAAGGTTGGAAATGGAAATCAGGTGACCCAGGGGACACTGCAACATTGTAACTGCAAGCCAGCTGCCAAAGGCCCAAATCACTGTATGACTCAGGAAAGCTATGATGGCTGCAAGTATTAGGATCTGTTGTTGAGCCCCACTCATTTAGCACTAGGGTAATTTAGAACAGTCACCAAGTGGACATATATTTGCAGCCAACAGTGGCTCCCTATTATTAATTCTAAATTAGAATTCTCTACTGTTATATTCAAATGAATGCATGTACTTTGCAAAGCCATATTTAACATACCTGATTCTGCTGCAGAGGAGGCTGGGACTGTCCATCAGGAGCCTGTCCCTGACTGTCATTCCCTCCTACTGGAGAGCCACGAGTCGTGGCTGTCATACTCGAAACAGGGCAGATTTTTGCAATTTTGTCTGCTTATGTAGTTGTTGAGAGAGAAAAATTTATAGTCCGTTTAATAAAGTTGAAGTACCAGCGTAGATCTGTTTTAAAAAGCTCCAACTCAAGAACAAGCCATCTTGCAGAGACCATTGCATAACCTGAAAGATAATTCAAAATATCATGTTATTTTAAATATTATCCTGGAGATATAAAAATGTCATTCAAGGAAAAACATTCTCTATTTCTTAAAAATCCAACAAGAGTCCCAAATAATCAAAGAAATATTATATTTCTCTATAACTAAACAATTAGAATAAACGAATTCATAAAGTTCAATTCCATGACTCAACCATCTTTCTTTTCTCTAGTGTCTGTTTTATATTTTAGGAAAACATTATTTAGCATTGTAAAAACAACACTGTGCAATCAGAGAACACACTGAGAAATGTTAATCCATGGCCAATACTGGGTTAATTTTAATTAGTGGTTCCTTATTGATTCTCCTGATAAGGCTCTATTTCAAATAATATGTAAGTAAAATATATGTCCTGCTGATCTAAAATGTTAACGACGGCCAAATCAGGTAATACATGGATGCAAGACCGTCAGAAAATATTAGGATTGTATGCTAGATTAGGGAGTCAAAAAAAAAAAACCAAAAAAATTTCAGAAGCAAGCAATAGCAAATCCCTCACATACTGTTGCCAAGACAATTCCACAGATGTGTCCAAAAAATCACAGGAGACTACCTTAACCTGAAGAAGACTTTCCCCATTTAAAATACAGGTAATCCTCAATTTATGATGAATCTCCCCAGGGCTACTTACGATCCAGATTCAAAGTTCTGACAACTGCCCCCTGGTCATGTGATCGCAATTCAGGCATTTGGCAACTGTACAAAAGTCAACTGCCAAGATTTGAGCAAGCCATATTCAACTATTAAACCAAATAGTTTAAGTTTACTAGAAGCATTTAAAATAGATACTAGACTGCACTAAAGCGTATTCAAATTCTCTCCAGTGACACAATCCTCTTCCTGTATATGCTGCAAGATATCATCATAAGATAGAGCATGGCACATTAGTATTATTTAATAAATATTTTATTTGAATTGGTACACCCCAATCCACAGTATGGTGAAAACTAAACATTCTGATGTTTACAGCACTTTTTGAGCTCTATTCACTCATCCTATCATGTCAGAGCATTTTAACAAAGGCTACAGAACAAATTTAGGGATACAGACAAGTAGTCTTCTATTTACGACTGGTTACTTCGTGACCATTCAAAGTTATAGACATTTCTAAGGGTACTTACAACCTGGATTCAAGGTTCTGACAGCTGTTCACCCCATGATCACATGACTGCATTTAGAGGGCTCAGCAACCAGGCTGCATTTAGAGCCATTTGTAGTTTCCTGCAGACATGTGAATATTTTAGAATGGTTTTGCCCCAAACTAGCATGTACTTTCCCTTTTGGGCAAAACCGTGTCCATACCGAATCACTAGTTTGCTTTGCATTTACCGCATTTGTTTTATGGCTGCAAAAAAAAGTGGTAAAAATCAGGTTGGTCACATAGGTGACCCAATTTATGACCATCACACGTTATAACAGTGATGGACTGGTTGGCTTGGAGCTAAAATACTACTTACAGATGATTTCAGTATTTATTAATATGAACAATCTAAAATAGTCTAAAGATAAACTGAAACCAACATTTAAATCAGAAAGACAAAACTGAAAATAAATTGCTTCCTTATACAAGTGGTTCTTGTTAACAGTTCAACAACTGTCTGAACCCGTAACAGTTCTGAATGAGAGGTAGTTATGACTGGTGTTTAAAGTTCTGGCCAGAACAGTGCCCCTGTGGTCACATGACTGCAATCCAAGCGCTCAGCAAATGGTTTGGATTTCTGACTGTCACAGCATCCCACAGTCACCTGAATGCTATCTGCAACCCTCCCTGCTGGCACAATCGCGATTTCCCACAAGCAAAGGCAATATGAATGCTAGCTGGAAGCCGCAATCATGTGAAATCCTCAATTAACAGTGTAATGGAGACTGCAGGAACTACCATCACTAAGCATCATGTGACATTACACTTTATGATCATATCACTTAGCAAGGGCAGTTTCAGTCCAAGTTACCATCATTAATTGAGAACTATGTATATTTTCTAAGATAAACTTCCTCCCCAAAATTTCAGACTATTCTATTGTTACAAATATTAGCAATTTTGGAGATTCAAGATTAAATTAAAAAGATATTTGTTTTCCTTTGTACATGCAATGAAGATAGTCCTTGACTTACAACCACAATTGAGTTCAAAATTCATGTAGCTAAGCAAGACAGTTGTTAAGTGAGTTTTGCCGCATTTTACAACCTTTCTTGTCACAATTGTTAAGTGAATCACAACAGTTGTTAAATTAGTAATACAGATGTTAAGTCAATTTGGCTTCCCCTTGACTTTTCTTGTCAGAAGCCCGCAAAAGGTGATCACATGACCCTGTCACAAATACATGCCAACTGAAAAGTATCCGAATTCTGATCATGCCACCATGGCTACAATAGTCATAAGTGTAAAAACTGGTCAGAAAGTCACTTTTTTCAGTACTGTTTTAACTCTGAATAGCCATTAAATGAATGGTTGTAAGGACTACTTATATCAAGTTTTGGACTGGCACCAGAAAAGGGGCGTTATCTTACCTGAACGCCTTTTCTCAGCATGAAGAATGGAGAATCCACGAATGGGTTAAGTGTGTCCTCCAGCCCTAATTAGACCAAATCAGTCAAGTTGCCACGACCCTGCTGGGCTGGGTCCTGCCCCAGTTTCAAATAGGGCGAAGCTAATGACTATATGATGTGTTGGCTCCCAGATCCCTGACACTGGACCTGACTGCCTATTTAAGGGATGAGGGTGGATTCTCTATTCTTCATACTGAGAAAAGGCATTCAGGTAAGACAACGCCCCTTCTCCAGCATGTAAGAATGGAGAATCCATGAATGGGACTTACCAAAGCTCCCTAGTCCCTATGGGCGGGAAACAGACTGGTCCTGTGTTGCCATCGCAGGCACAACCTGCTGTAACACTCAGCGACCAAAAAATGCCTCCACAGAAGCAAACTGATCGAGCTTGTAATGCCGCACAAAAGGGGAAGGCGAGGACCACGTCTCCGCCCTACAAATATCATATATGATAAAGGAGCAGACCTGGGGTGTTGTGCCAATGGGGCCGAATTGTCACAGGTGAATACCGTGGAGAGAGCCGCCACCTGCCTGCGAATAGTGATAGGCACTAAGCCCCTATCCATGCCCTCCAACAAATAGTCCAAGAGCTGTGGAACTGTCACTTCCAAGAGGGCCAAGTGATTCCCTTCATACCAGTGGCAACAATGTTTCCACATGGCGTCGTAAATCCAAGTTGTCGCCGGATGCCGGGAGGCTTGAATCATTGAAATCACTCTTGATGAATAGGAACCCTGTGATAAGAACCGGCGTTCAGATGCCAGACGGCTAGCTGGAGCCACTGTGGATCTGGATGTTGTATGGCTCCCTGTAAGAGGATTATCCGACCTGGAGGAATCCTCCACGGAGGAATTACGGAAAGGTCCACGAGGTCCGGAAACCACGGTCACCTTGGCCAGTGTGGAGCAACGAATATCACCTCTGCCCGTCCTGCAGTATTTTCCTGATGACTGCCAGAATCAGAGGGAGAGGGGGAAAAGCGTACAGTAGTTCCCCTGGCTATGGGCTGCGAAGAGCATCCGCTCTCTCTGCCCCTGGAGAGGGGAACCGAGAGAGGAAATGTGGAAGCTGGGAGTTCGCCGGAGAGGCAAATAGTTCCAGGGTTGGTTGACCGAACCTCTGCGAGATCTCCATGAAGAGATCCGTATGCAGCCGCCATTCTGAATGGTCCACTGTCGAGCAGCTCAGGTAGTCCGCCTATTGGTTCGCCTCTCCTGAAATATGCTTGGCCTTCAGGGAGAAGAGATTCTGCTCTGCCCAGGATCCCAACAACTGACCCTCGGTCATGAGAGACCGAGACTGAGTACCGCCTTGTTGGTTTATATGGGCTTTTGCTGCCACATTGTCCATGAGGACCAGCACATGGTGTCTCGCCACCTTGACGTGGAAGTGGAGAAGGGCCAGATGTATAGCTCTGAGCTCCAACCAGTTGATGTTGTGCTTCAGGTCCAGCCAGAACCACCGGCCCTGAGCTAACTGGGATTGGAGATGCGCTCCCCAGCCAAACAGACTGGTGTCTGTGGTCAGAATTAGCCGGACGGGTTACTTGAAGAGAGACCCTTTGGCTAACGCTGGGGAAGTCCACCACTGAAGAGATCTGAGGGTCCGGGATGAAACCTGTACCCTTTGGGTTGAAGAGCTGGTGCCCATCCTTTGAAACCGGAGCAAGAACCATTGAAGGCCCCTGGCATGTAGTCTGGCCCAAGGAACTATAGCGATGCAAGATATCATCTTTCCCAATAATTGGGAGAGCAGAGCCAGAGACACTACTCGCTCCCTGCGGACCATGAGGACCATGGTTCGAATGTTGACCTGAAGCTCCCGGGACAGATAGACCTGGCAAAGGTTTGTGTCTATTATAGCGCCCAAGTGCAAAAGGCGGTTGGAAGGTATCAGGTGGCTCTTTTGAAAGTTGACCAAGAACCCGTGGTTCTGTAGTGTCTCTACGGTTAAGGCCAAGTCCGTCTGGGAGTTCAGAGTGGAGGATAACTGTATCAGAATGTCATCCAAGTAACATTGAACATGGATCGATATTGATCTGAGATGTGCGGCGAGTACCGCTAGGACCTAGTTAGCCTGTTGGCACTCTCTCTACAGCCCTTAAGCTTAATAGATGTTGAATGGCATTCTCCATAAGTTCCTTCCATACAGGGTTCCTTGACGGAGGGCAGGAAATGAAATGTCGGGGAAGTCTTGTCACGAACTCCAGAGACAGCCCGTCTCTGATGGTGCTTATCACCCAAGAGTCCGTTATAGTAGTCTCCCATCGGTGGATAAAGTAAGTCAGTCTGCCACCTATAGGGGAGATCCTTGAATCACTTCTGTCTCTGGAAAGGATGGCCTCCCCTGCCCTGAAAGGGCCTCTTGGTTTGGACCTGTTGTCTGGGTCTATCTCTGTAGCCAGGCCTGTCCAAGGAGTTCTTTTCTCAGCATGAAGAATGGAGAATCCATGAATGTGTTAAAGAAGTCCTCTAGCCCAATCAGACCAAATCAATCAAGTTGCCATGCCCCTGCTGAACTGGATCATGCCCCAGTTTCGAAAAAGGGTGAAGCTAATGACTGTGCGACATGTTGGCTCCCAGGTTAATGACACTGACCTGACTGTGAATTTCAAAGGGGAGGGGGTGGATTCTCCATTCTTCACATGCTGAGAAAAGGCGTTCAGGTAAGATAACGCCCCTTCTCCAGCATGCAAAAGAATGGAGAATCCACAAATGGGACATACCAAAACCCATGTGACCCTATGGGTGGGAAGCAGGCTGGTTAAGTGTCGCCGCTGCCTGAACCACCTGTTGCAAGACATGGTGGCCGAAGGAGGCCTCTGCAGAGGCAAATTTATCGAGCTTATAATGTTGGATAAAGGGGGAAGGCGAAGACCACGTCGCCACTTTACAAATGTCAACGATAGACACTTGAGTATGCCACGCAGCTGATGTAGAGGCACTGCGCGTGGAATGTGCTGTCAGACGGCTTGAAACTGGCAAGGAGCGTACCTGGTACGACTCTGCGATACAGGTGTTAATCCACCTGGCAATGGTAGAAGAAGAGACCTTCTGACCCCTAGAAGCCGGATGGAAAGAGACAAAAAGTGCCTCCGATCTACGAAAGGTAGCCATCCGCTTAATGTAATATCGCAGTGCCCTGCGGACATCCAGAGAATGCCACTGCCACTCCAATTCATGTGATGGGTTAGGGCAAAAGTCGGGCAACACAATCTCTTGTGCCCTATGAAATAAGGTGTTAACCTTGGGAATGAACGAGGGGTCCAACCGCAGGACCACTCTGTCCTGGTGAAAGGTGCAGAGGTCTTCCCTCACGGAAAAAGCTGCTAATTCCAAAACGCGCCTCGCCGATATAACTGCAATTAAGAAGGCCACCTTATGGGACAAGTGTTGCAGAGTGCAAGACCTGATGGGTTCAAAGGGGGATCCTGTAAGAGCCTGTAGTACCCATGGCAACTCCCAAGTGGGGTAACGATGTACTACAGGAAGCTTGCTGTTTGTAACCCCCTTGATAAAAGATCAAACCCTCAGGTGTTGAGACAATGGCGCGGAATTGGCACAGGTGAAAACCGTGGAGAGTGCCGCCACCTTCCTATGGATAGTGTTGGGTGCTAGGCTTTTATCCACACCCTCCAAAAAATATTTGAGTATCCTCAGAATAGTAACAGAAGAAATGGACAAACTATTTTGATCACACCAGTTCCTCCAAGTGGCATTGTAAGTCCAATTTGTTGCCGGCCGCCGAGGGGCCTGAATCATTGAGATCACTCTTGAAGAGTATGAACCCGTCAGGAACTGGCATTCAGATGCCAAGCAGCTAGCAGGCGCCTCTGCGAGTCTGGGTGTCATATGCCCCCTTGTAACAGGACTATCCGATCTGGAGAAATCCTCCATGGAGGAGCTACGGCGAGGCTCACGAGATCCGTGAACCATGGTCGCCTCGGCCAGTGTGGGGCCACAATTATCAGCTCCGCTTGTTCCTGTAACAGTTTTCTGATGACTGCCGGAATCAGGGGAAATGGTGGGAAGGCATATAGTAGTCCCCCAGGCCAAGAACTGCAGAGGGCATTTACTCCCTCCAACCCCTGAGCGGGGAAACGGGAGAAGAACCGGGGAAGTTGGGCGTTCGCTGGGGAGGCGAACGTGTCGACACTCAGTTGACCAAACCGATATGTGATCTCCTGGAAATGATGGGGATGTAGACACCACTCTGAGTAGATTGGCTCAGGTAATCCGCCTGCTGCTTCGCCTCCCCTGAAATGCGCTCCGCCTTCAGGGAAAGATGTCGCTCCGCCCATGAGCCCAATAACCTGGCCTCGGACATCAGGGCCTGAGATCGAGTGCCACCCTGCCGGTTTACATGGGCCTTTGCCAAGTTGTCCCTCAGAACCAACACGTGGCACCCCGCAATCGTTTTGTGGAAATGTTGAAATCCCAGATGTATAGCCCTTAGTTCCAACCGATTGATGCTTTGTTTGAGGTCCCGCTGGGACCACCAGTCCTGGGTGAACTGAAGTTGGAGGTGTGCCTCCCCAACCGAATAGACTGGTGTCCGTGGTTAAGGTCACACGAACGGGCTCTCTGAAAAGGGAGCCCTTGGATAAAGCTGGGGATAGCCACCAGAGCGTATCCTGAGCGTATGCGTTGGGACCTGGACTCTCTGGGGAAAGGAGCTTATGCCCCGCCTTTGGCAGGGGAGCAGGAACCACTGGAGCTGTCTTGTGTGAAGCCTGGCCCAGGGCACTATGGCAATGCAGGAAATCAGTTTCCCCAACAGTTGGGAGAGCAAAGCCAGGGTCACCCATTGCTCTCTGCGGACCTTGAGGACCAGAGTACGGATGCTGACCTGACGCTCCTGAGATAAGAACACTTGACACAGGTTGGTGTCTATTATCGCACCTAAGTGTAACAGGCGGTTGACTGGAATCAAGTGGCTCTTTTGGAAGTTGATTAAGAAGCTGTGGTCCTGAAGCGTCTTGATCGTTAGTGCTAGGTTCGTCATCGCGTTCGGTGCTGAGGACGACTGTATTAGGATGTTGTCCAAGTAACACTGAACGCGAATTGGAACTGACCTAGGTGTGCGGCAAGAACCGCCAGGACCTTGGTAAAGGCTCTGGGAGGCGATGACAGACTGAACGGTAGACAAACGTTGCCCAAGATGGATTGGAGCGTTTGCATCTTGAACTTGCGGTATGATAGGTACGAATTTAGGACCTTTAGGTCGAGTATCACCCTCCACCCCCCCCCAAGGTCTTTAGAACCACGAAGATGATCCGATGGTACCCACTCTATGGCCTCTATGTTTAACAGATGTTGAATGGCTTCCTTCATGAGACCCCTCTTTGCCGGATTCCGCGACAAGGGGCAGGTGATGAAGTGTCGAGGGGGAGATGTTAAGAATTCCAGGGACAGACCGTCCTTGATGGTGGTGAGAACCCAAGAATCCGTGGTGGTGTCTTCCCATTTTTGGAAAAAATCAGTCTGCTGCCTATGGGAGGGTCACTTTGACCTGCAAAGAGTCAACGTCTCTTACCTCAAAAGGGCCGCTTGTTTTGAAATTGTTGTCTGGGTCTGTCTCTGTAGCCAGTCCGGTCCTGCCGGAAAGGGCCGCATTACGTTCCCTGAGGCCGCATCTGAACCTGACCGTAAGAAAGGATGGCGGCTGTATGGGATAAAACGCCTGCCTGTTCTTTTGGAAAGGTGATATAGTACTCTCTTTTTTCCCCTGTTTTCCACCAGGTAAGGAGTGAGTGCCTCCTGGAAGAGGCGACCGCTCTGGTATGGGCCAGCGGCCATGCTCCATTTATGTTTGGTGTCGGCATGCCAGTTCTTAAGCCAGAACAACCTACGTGCGGCAATGTTGGAAGCTATGGCACAGGCTGAAAATCTGGCCGCTTGCAGAGATACGTCCACCATATATTCTAGGGCTGCCCGCAACTTGGTCACGTCCTGGTGTACCCTTACCTCGTCTGGAGATATTCTGGACTGGAGTTGGCGTAGCCAGATCAGGGAAATCCTGGCGAAAAAGGAGTTTGATGTGGAAGCTCTTATCGCCCACATCGAAGCCTGGTGTGTTCTGCAGAAAGAAACCTCGGATTTTTTGTCCTCGGCCCTCAGAGCCTCAGACATATCCCCTGCAATCTTGAAATCTGACAAAATGGGTGAAAGGGACTCGTCTACTCCTGGAACCTCCAGCGTATCATTGAGGGTAGAAACCGCATCTATAAGCTTCAGGTCTATTTCCCCCAAGGGCCGAAAAGGTGCTAGGGGATCCCTATTGATCCTGTATGACTTTCAAAAACATGGGAGGACAAGGGATCTGCTGGTGTTTTACGACCGGTTCTGAAAACAGTGGACCAATACCCTGACCGGATGCCTATCGGAAACCTGGGGTTTCACCAGTTCGATCTTTCCGGTGGAACAGGCCTTGCGTAAGAGAGAAGGGAAATAAGTAGGGTTGAACAAGCCGACCAAGGGAGGAGTCTCTATGTGTATCTCCTCATCTGACCACAGACCTTCCCTGAGGACCTGCTCCGAATAGTCGGACACCTCGCTCCACAGGAAGGTGGCCACGAGGTCGGATCCAGGTACTGATAATCTCTGGACCGAGAAGACCCCGCAGATGTAAGGGGATTTGACTGTCCTGGGTCAGATAGAGTACACGCTGAAGACGTCATAGCTTGAGCAACTGCCTGATCAATCATGGCCTGGAGTTGGTCAGTGAATGATGGTTGTTCCAGGGGGCAGAGTTCCGCAGCCATAGGAGTTAATGAAGCCGATGGAGTCATAGATGGACCCACAAGGGAGACACTCCCTGAGGTTCCACACACCGCTGTGGGAGATGTGAGTTCGGCAGTTGGTACCGGATCCTGGATCCGCACTCTTAGATCCTGCTCAAAAAGAGAAAGGTGATCCTGGCTGAAACACCTTGCAGGCATTGTCCCCTCCGTTCTGGGGACAATGCCTGCACGAAGGATGAGGGGCGCGGACCTCCGTTGCGGATGCAAAAGTGGGAGGAGTCAAGGAACCCGTATCCTCCGCCTCACGCTTTTGGGCTTTGGAAAATTGTCTTTCTAATGCCCTATGTCTACTACCAGCCTGCTTTTTGACCACCTTAGAGGTCCCTTTGGTTTTGGCCTTGATTTTTGCAGCCGCTTTTTGGCTGGGTGACTTGTGTTCTTATTTCCACTGGAGGTGGAAGCCTGTGGAACGGTGTTGTCCGCCATAATGAACAGGAATTTTCCAGCAGATTGCTGAAGCTGTCCTGGTCTGCAAGAGATGCGGCTATGGCCCACCTGGGTGGTACAAGCCTGCACGAGGATCTGTGAAATCCAGCCCAACGTTAAGCCCGGAGTCACATTTTGTGACAGGTGCCGCGTGTCACTAAGGGAGGTCTCCTCTCCCTCCTTTCCATATATAGATAGATAGATAGATAGATAGATAGATAGATAGATAGATAGATAGATATTGTTAGTATTATTAATTTTTTTTATTCAGTGACGGATCCTTCATGTCTCACTTAGTGGCGGCTATAACCAAGGAGTGCCGGTCCACTAGATGCAGACAGCAATAACAGGCGGTGATTGAGTAGTCAACTGAGCCCAGCTGATAGATGGAACAATTCAAGGCTGGGAGAGGTAAGCAGTAATTATTTAAGCACAAAATTATTCTGAATTGCAGGGTGCTCCTGTCCAGATAAAGGCACCTTCCCGAGAAGGATTGCCCTGTCAGCGAAATCATACTGTGGGGACTGAATCAGTCACCCCCACAGCACAGTCTGAAGAATCCAATTAATAGCCAGAGATAAAAAAACAACTGAGAAATCTAGAAGCAATAATTTAATTGTCAAAGAGAAACCAACTTGAGAAGGGAATGAAGAAACCGAAACTAAAACGAAGAATCCAATTAATAGCCAAAGATAAGCAACAATTGAGAAATCTAGAAGCAGTAATTTAAATTGTCAAGGAGAAAACCAACTTGAGAAGGGAAAGAGGAAATCAAAACTAAGACGGCCGCAGACTGCATGGCGATCCAAAATGGTTCCAACTACTGAAAGTAGTAGTTGGAACCAGAAGTAACAGCCTTCTGCCGGCAAATAACTGAAAGCAATAAACTAAGGACACGATCTCCTGCAAGAGAAGGAATCTTAGGAATGTAGCATGCAATCCGAAGGAAGAAAAGCCCCATTGCGTCGCATTTAAAACTGCAGCTGACAAAGTGATGATGCTGCAGGGCGCAGGCAGAGGGCGTAGCTGCCATGGTGCTGCAGGGCAATATGCTGCAGCGAGCCATGGAGGTGGTGGGTGGGGTGAGGGCGGAGCAGGGGCAGGGGGTGGAGCGGGCAGAGAGCGGGTGAGGGCCGGGAGCAGGGCAATTTTTGGGCACTCAGTCTCTAAAAGGTTCACCATCACTGTTCTAGAGGATCCTGAAGTAGAATAAAAGAGTAGATGTATCTGAATCTTTCATAGCAAAGACGCTATGTATTGATTCTTTTAGAAAACAAAAGAAAATTGTAACATATATCATCAACAACACTGCTCTGTAAAACATGGATCCCCAACCCCCAGTCCGTGGATCAGTACTAGGTTACAGCATGCCAGCAACCGGTCCACACAAATTTGCAAAGCCCCATTTGCGAGATGCAGGCAGCACACAAAACCATGCACCCTCCGGTCTGCGGAAAAACCTCTCTCCACAGAACCAGTCACTGGTGCCCAAAAAGTTGGGGATCTCTGCTCTAAATCATGGTTAAATACCAAATACATAAAATTTTACATGGAACTCTTATAATGGAACTAAAAGAACTGTCCTTGGTAACTTTAAGTATAATTATATATTATTATGCATGTGTTTATCTAATTTGTTTCTCACTCTTCTTTCAAACCACAATGATACTTACCTATTTCTAACAAGGTCTTAAGAGGCTTTAGAAATCATACTTTAAGATTCCAACTAGAAAGTAACAATTAACTTTTCAAAATTTTAAAGGGGAAAATAGACAAATCTAACACTTTCTGGCTTTGTAAAGACAAATTGAATTGATACCATTGTAAGGATGTTATTTTATAGTTTCTTTGCAAATGCGGAAAATAAATTCTATAGAATTTTTGTCCAGAAAAATCAGCTTAATTTTGATTTTTGTTAAATCAAATATTTTCCATTAGAAGGTGTAAGAGAAAAAAACATCCAGAATTAATCTTTAATAGCAATAGCACTTAGACTTCTATTCTGCCGCCAAATGCTTACCTACATACTCTAAATCAGGGGTCCCCAACTCCCGGTCCATGGACCAGTACCGGCCTGTGACATGCCAGCAACTGGGCCACACAAACAAGCCCCATCCACGGGATGCAGGCAGCACACAAAACCCTGCACTCTCCAGTCCGTTGAAAAATCTGTCTCCCTGGAACCGTTCCTGGTGCCCAAAAGGTTGGGGACCTCTGCTCTAAATGGTTTACAAATGTCGGCATATTGCCCCCAACTATCTGGGTCCTCAGTTTACTGACCTTGGAAGGATGGAAGCTGAATTGAACCAGTCAGGATTGCACTCCTAACTGTGGGCAGTTAGCCTGCAATACTGCATTCTAACCACTGTGCCATCATGGCTCCTAAGACCTTGAATCCTTTTGCTTCAAATTTATATCATAGTTACTATTAATTATATCTATTACTATTATAGTACCATTAGTTATATCTATTAGTTATATCTATTACTATTAGTTATATTATTAATTTATATCATAGCAACTATTAGTAGTTCCATTTATTTTCTAGAATCCATGCATATGCATACACACACACATATATATAAATTTTGGACATTTTCAATGTTTAGTTCAATATTCCAAAATAAAAAGAAAAATATAAACTAAAATAATGGCTTGAAAACCCACATTCAAAAAATTGTACCCCGAATTCCCTTTTCTGAAAAATACATACAATATTTCTATAATTCGACCTTTTGGAATGCTCTTATTTAAAATATTTACTAGAAAAGTTTGAAACAAGTTAATCAAAACTCCTGGCCTAAAATTTTAAGAACTTTTTTTAATAAAAATCATTGCTCATCTTTATCCAAAGTAGAACATAATTGTAATTGAACATTTAATAAAAGTTGAATACCTAGGCACTCAAAAATAGTCTGATTTGGACTTCCGGTTTGCGATCGCGGCGCTGGCGGACGTGCAGGAAGAATGCTCTCTCCGCCGTCCGTTTTTTCTTCATTGGGAGACCCTGAAAAGGGTTGAAAGTCACCCTGGAGGGGCGACGACCATGAAGAGGACCCTCGACAGATCGCAGAAGGGCAGCAGCCCTTCCGTTTGATCCGAGGCAGCTCCTTTGGCCAATCACTAAGCCGTACCAGCCAAAAGCCAAAATCACCACGAAGCACAACGAAAGCACCGCAGAGGAATTGGGTGAGACCTTGCCTTACCTTTCTTGTATCCAAACTAGCTTCTTATAAAAGCTTCTTCAAATTTCTTCCCCCCTTTTAACATGGCAGCATCTGCCTACTTTGGGAAAATAAAGCTTTGAAAAGAAAAGAACTAAACTAAACAACTAAATAACTAGACTTGCACTTTTTGGATATTTGAGGTCCCAAAAAGTTCCCATTTCTATGGGGACCTATTACCTTATCTACTTGTTAAGTTGGAAAAAAAATTAAACTGGATAAAAGCCTAACTTGAGTTTGGAAAAAGACTTTCCATGCTATTGGGGACATCTTGTGGCGAAGCCTGGTATAGCAAGTGAATTTCTTTGACTGTGAGACCAAGGAGATTTGTCCTTGGCACTATCTAAAAAAGACAAGAATTTGAAACAGCTGGGTGGTGAAAACAATTTCTAGGAATAGTGGAGGTGGACATTCACTGACTTTTATCAAAAATAGTCTCCACTAAAGGACTATCTGTAAACACCATAGAAATGGAGGAATACTACCCACAACTTAACTGTAAAGTTATACTTGAAAAAAATCCTTGAAGCTACTGAGCTAATGAATTCCAGATTGAAAGACAAAGGTTCCACCTTAAATTTACAAAATGAAGCGCAGATTTCAACTGATGAACTTACAATGCAAAAAGCAACAGAAGAGGAACAAATTAATATCAAGGAGGACTTTAAAGAACAAGTACAATCTACTGAAAACTTTGATAGTCAAATCCTGATTTCAACTAAAAAATCTGCAATTCAAAAAGCAACAGAAACCGAAGAAAGCAACACTAAGATGGTGGGTGCTAAAAATCAACAACCACAGCATATTGAGAACCTAGATAACCTAATCAAACAACAATCACAACATTGGACATGACCTCTTACTCAAGCCAGATGAAAGCAGAAGAAGACCAGACTGAACTGACAACAAATATTTTAAACCAAACATGGAGATTTGAACTATTAGGGCCACAATCCAATGATTATAAAGGGCCCAGTTCCTTTGAAAAATTGATAACTGGATGGTCTCCCTTGATTCAAATAACATGTGTAGGAATGAAGGGAGATCCACTTGAGGATTTAAAGGCACTGGTATGGAAGCCTACTTGGCACAAAAAGAAAGCTAGAGTTAAACTTAAAAAATGGGATTTTTTCTTTCTTTTTTGACTTATAATGGAAGAGCCTAAAATCTTACTTAATGGGCTAAGGAGATTTTAAAAGAAATTAATTGATTTAATATTTAGGACTTAGATTTATAAGGGAAATGAAAATTAGCCATTAGAATATAGTTTTGAATTATAATACGGAAGTTGGATTGAGACAATAAAGGATACTTTATTAATAAGTGATGAGATACTAGGATGAGAAATAGAATATATTTGTGAAATAAAGTAAGAATGTATTTAAGTAAACAATATGTGTATTTTAGATATGACAATTATTTTGTAATGAAATAAGGGAAATTTGGGTTACCCGAAATCTAAATATTATGGATATTAAAGGCTAAATTGGAACACTGTAATTGATGAGAAATAGAATATATTTGTGAAATAAAGTAAGAATATATTTAAGTAAACAATATGTGTATTTTAGATATGACAATTATTTTGTAATGAAATAAGGGAAATTTGGGTTACCCGAAATATAAATATTATGGATATTAAAGGCTGAATTGGAACACTGTAATTGAAAATAGGTAAAATTTAAAACTAGGACATGGATATGTATACGTTAAAATATATTGATAAATGCTTTAATTGATCGAGTTATAATTAGAAATGTATTAATTTGAATGTGATATTATAATCAAGGGAAATAGAGAGGGAATTTTTGATGATGTAACCTGAGACATGTACGAAAGATCTTGTTATTGGACTATTGATTACTCAATCACCACGCTGCTTCCTAAATACTTGGATGTAAAACTGGAAAATTAATAAAACTTGTTTAAAAAAGAACAGTCTGATTTTGTCAAGTTGAAGAAAACATAAGGAAATAAAGGTGTTGGTTTAGTCATGAAGTATAAATCAAGGCAATCATCAAAATATGACTTGTTTAGCAACTGTTCAAAATTACAACAGCACCGAGAGGACTTATGACCAATCCCCAATATTATACTTGTTATAGCGTCACATGACCAACATTTGGGTGCTTTGTAAATTGTCCATACTTACGACTTCAGAGAGGGCTGCAACTCCCCCTTGCTATCCCCTTCGTCTATATGTTTTTGGTTCCAGCCACCTTGCCCTGTGGGATGGCAAGCAAACCCGAAAGTGCACAGCTAGCCAGCTTCCTTCTCTCCCAGTTCTGCACAGCCTCTTGCAGCCAGCAGCAGTGGCTGAAGCAGAAGTATCACTCCTTCTGCAGCCTCCTTTTCACTGCTTATCTGCCTCCTTTGCAGACCCAGCAATCTTTATTATGACTAAAGCTAGCAATGACTTTGAAAGTTTTTTAGTTTGTCATAATATAGTCATAATATAGTCTATTTAATTTTGGCTAACATGTCTATATATTTTCTTTTATATCACCAGATTCACATGCTGTGAATTCATCTTCTCAATTATGCAATTCACAAATCAAACATTACTAAACTAAAATGTGCATGTTAAAGCAAATATGCACAATAATGTATATTACAGAAACATGCAAGAGCATTCAAGCAAATCTTTGTTCGGGCTTTTGAAAAATTGCAACTGATGGAACATGGAATAGAATAAGTTATGATTATAAAAAGTTCAAAACTGGAAAAACTGAGTTTCAGATATTCAGTCACTCCTTAATTATATACTGCACTAATGTATATACCTTGTGAGTATCCTGTTGGCATCAGATGGCCAATATGGAAACAATGCTGGATTGTATAGACCTGTTCCAATCCACCAAGATTCTTACATTCTTTTTATTAGTCTCTCATGTTAAAACAGCAGCCAACTGACCCAGATCTCTGCTACAATTTTATGGCATTCTGATGTGAAAAAGAACTGGTACTTTCTGTCCTTTTGCAAGCAATTATTCATGTATTAAGACATAAACGTAAGTCAATAGTTGCACAGAACTTAAGAGCAGTAGTCTTATAATCTACACCTAACAAGAAAAGCCACACAAAAAAGATCTGGTTAAAGGCAATTATAAGTCTAATGATCACTCATTCAGTTATGGTGGCTTAAATGAATGACAGTTAAATCTGGTGCACAAAGTTATAGCTGCTGCAGCACCCTTGCAGCCACATGATCAAAATTCAAGTGCTTGCAAGACTGCCTGCACTCATGACCATAGGGACACTTTAATCCCCCTCACCCCTTTATCTGTTCTCCATTTTTGACCTTTTAACTGTGTCATCTTCTTCTTGCTGCTGACAAGGCACGCCCAGCCTAGCCCTTTGCAAGGCAGCTGCTGGCCACACCAAGCTTTCTTCCTGAGGATGCATGTGTTTTGGACAAAGAACAACTTTCTCACAAGGTTCTGAAACCTTCCAAAGCCTTGTGGAAAAGGCCACATACCATTTGAACAAGGCTGCATGCAGCATTAGGAAAATGGCCTGGTGCAGCCAGCCGCTGCCTTGTGAAAGGCTAGATCAGGCATACCTTGTCAGCAGTGGGAGGAAGAAGACAGCAAAGATCAGCTGGAACAGAAGGGGCAGAATGCATGATGGCCAAATGGCAGAGATGGGGGGGGGAGGGAGAGACAAGCAGTGGAGAAAATTGAAGTGCCTGGGAAAAAGACAGCGTGGCCAGGAGGGATGGGCCGGGGGGGGGGGAGGAAGGGAAGGGGAAAGAGAAACCAGACATGCTGGGATGCATCTGGCCACGTGGGACCTCGTGGTTGAAGAGGGACGCTTGCCATCTCCGGGGCACGGCACGTGTGCCCACAAAGAGAGCTCTGAGTGCCACCTCTGGCATACATGCCATAGGTTCGCCACCACTGCCATACGCTAAACAAACAAACAAACCAGTTTGGAAGACAATGTAGCATTGTGGCAGTACAAAATTATGAAGGATCTTTCAATCTGAATAATTCTCTCAAGTAAATGACACAATCAATTCATAGTAACATTCCTGTATCAGGAAGGGAGAAAGAAAATGAACCATCATATCAAAATTATAATCAGGAGAGTAAGAACAAAATTAATAAATTGCATTGAGTAGTAGTTAAAGTGCGGGACTAAAGTCAGAATACCCAAGTTCAAGTATACCCTCAGCCAGGGAAGCTCACTATACAACAAAGGACCAAACACTCACTTCACAGAGTTATTATGGGGGAAAGGAGGAGAGTTGTGTAGAGCTCCTGGAAGAAAGGAGGAATCTAATATAGTTTTAAAACTGAATGGCAATTTAACCCCTGGTAACAGTTTTTTGCCTGTATGTTTTGTCTAAAATTTGGGGGAAAAATTTAAAAGTTTAAAAAATATTTAAAAAACCTCTATCAGGATTGAAATGTAGAGCAGTAGTATAGCATTCACTGGAATCTAGAATATGTTACCACAAAATATAACAAAAGTATGTGCATGTGAACTAAAACTACTCCTAACCCTTTATATTTGAGTAGTGTAATGCTATTTTCAGGGCAGGTCAATTGAAGAGCAGGAGTATTTGGCCCAAAATAATATTCAAGGTTTTTTTTTCAACCATTTTGCATCTCTTTCAGCATAAGAACAAAATCTAACACCATCTAAAACAGTAGTGCAAAAGTTACAACTTTGCGGTGGGCCACTATGCACGTGTAGCTTGAGTTGAGTGAGCAGCAGGCTGGCACACATGCGCAGCTCGATTTGCATAATTTGAGCTGTGCACGTGCACTGGTCCATTACTCGTGCAACTCAAGCTACACACGCACGTGCATACTGGCCCGCCATTCATGGAGTCTGGTTCTGAATAGGCCATGGCCTGGTAGTGGGCTGCAACCGGGAGGTTGGGAACCCCGACTTAGATCACTGATCTGATTAACAGAGGCAAAGCATATATCATGGTATCAGTTGATAAGATATCTACACTATCTTTATGAACTTTGCATATAGGCTTGGACTTCTATAGAAACCTAACAATACAGTTAACAAGGCATGTAAATATTTGGAAAAAATCTAAACACAAACTAATACCTGCATTATTAAAGGCAGATAAAATTAATAATTAAATATTTCATGAAATGTATCTAAAATATTTTGAGTACAGAACGAAACAAGATTTGGAATCACAGAAAAAAACTCTAGATTTGAAAGATAAATATAACATCAATGCTATTACAGGACTTTTTCAACAACTGTTTGTACAGGTAGTCCTTGATTTATGATCACAATTGAGCCCAAAGTGAATTTTGCCCCATTTTATGACCTTTCTTGCCACAATTGTTAAGTGAATCACTGCAGTTTTTAAGATAGTAACATGGTTGTTAAGTGAATCTGGCTACCCTATTAACTTTGCTTGTCAGGTTGCAAAAGGTAATCATATAATCCCATGACACTGAAACTGTCATAAATATATGCTGGTCACCAAGCGTCTGAATTTTGATCACATGATCAGGGGAATGCTGCAATAGCCATAAGTGTGAAAAACAGTTATAAGTCACTTTTTTCAGTGCCATTCCAACTTTAACTACTACTAGGACTACTACCAGTAACATGCAACAATAGAATAATGGCAGATTGTTGCATTTTGGCTTAACGTATTTTAGGAATCCTATGATTATAGTATGCAATATGTACAAAAATAGCCACAATGTGTCCTAAAAACAATTTTTAAGGTAAACAATAACTTAGTACAATGTGTGAAACTTTAATAAAATAGAACTAATAGAAAAGGTCAAGTAAACATTACCCAAGTAGATAAATCTTTGCCAAGATGGGATATAAATCTAATAACTTCTCAAGTAGTCACAGCATAAAAAAAATAAGATCTCTCAATTTTTCCACTATCACAGGGGGTATTTATTTGGAGATACTTATTTTAACTTTTTAAACATGGGTCATTCCCAGTATTGTTAGATAATGGGTAGAAATGATATAAAAACCCAAGTCTGAGGTACAGCAAATAAAATATTGGATTAAAAACAATTTATTATGCCAAAAAATAAATCTGGTTCCTATACTTAGCAACAGAATTTCCAGCCCCAACTGTAATCATAAGCTGAAGACTACCTACATTGCTAGATATATTATAATTCTGTATCACCTATGAAAGGTGGTACAGAAGTCAAAAGCTAAGAAAGAAAGGCCATGGCAGAAGAGGAAAAAAATATTTTGCACTACCCTATGTACATCAATAGCACTACTGTTACCCTTACAATGATAAAACAATGCAACGAAAATGTGGATAGTTCAAAATCTAGGTGCAAGTTCCTGTAGAACACACACAATATGAAGTTATTTACATTTATATAACTATGGGTCACCATGCAGATAATTCCAAAACAAATGTACAGATAGAACACCAGATCATATAGTTCAGCAGTTTTTATCTGCTGCCATTTATCATTAAATATAAAAAACAGCATAATCAGTGTGACTTTCAATGTTATAGAACAAAGTATGTAACACATGTAAAAATATTAATAATGTTAAAGATAGGCAATTACTTACATATATAACTTCCATTCTTTATTATTTCAAATCTGCATGAAGTAGTAGGTACCTCATCATTTTAGAAATACAGGTAGTCCTTGACTTACAGCAATTCACTTAATGACTGTTCAAAGTTACAATGGCACTGGAAAAAATGACTTATGATCATTTTTCACACTTACGACCGTTGTAGCATCCCCACGTTCACATAATCAGAATTCAGATACTTGACAGCTGATTCATATTTATGACGATTGCAGTGCCCTGCAGTCAACATTCTGACAAGCAGTCAATGAGGAAGCCAGATTTATTTAACAACCGTATTACTAACTTAATATCTGCAGTGATTCACTTAACAAATATAGCAAATTGGTCATAAAATGGGGCAAAACTCAATTAACAAATGTTTCACTTAGCAACAGAAATTTTGGGCTCAATTGTGGTCGTACGTCTGGGACTAGGTTGAGAACTACCTGTATTAGGTAACTGTTTACTAAGTAGTTACTATTATTTCATGCAGATCTGAAATAATAAAGAGTTCTTTGCCCAAATAAATAAAATTTATTCAAGGGCAAAGAGTGGAAAAAGGAAAAATATTGATGGGTTTGATGTTGTTCCATTACCAAAGAATCGTTTAATTCAAAGTGTATATTGTCACAATCTGAACTTAATATATGATAACATTAAAAAACTTACTTCCAGCTAGTGGTGTTTTGGATCCACGTCTCAATTAGCTTGAGTCTCACTGGTCTCAACTAAAGAAATGGTAATTGTAAAAACTGAATATATATACAACTGCAATAATAGAACAAAACAGATAAATACAGTAAGAAAAATCAAATTGATACACAGTAAAAGAGAGACGTGCTATTTTTATAAAGACTTTTTTTAGAAAATACTAAGATTACACGGACTTCAGATTTTCACCTATATAAGAACTAATCATATGAATTTGACAAGCACTCCCAAGATATAAAATACAAAAGAAAACATTCATTATTATGAAGTATTATGCTTGAAAATCATATATAATTTTTATGAAGGCACTTCAAACACAATAGATTATTCCAAGAACAGATTTTAAAATATGTTTATTCAATATATTTCCAATTACCAGTAAAGTGCTTTGAGTTCAAATAATTTTAATTTAGTGTTACTTTTTTGAAACAAAATCTGCTACATTTTTAAAACTTTAAATGTTAGCTTCCAGCTCTCACACAAAAGAACAATTGCTATACTCTTGACTATAAATACCATGATAATCACCTGACACAATTTATTTCCCCAATTATGTTTGGTATAATAGCCTTGTTATATCACTGCTGTTTTGAAATGAAAATTTAAAGTGATTAACACATTTACCTAAAAGAAACATGACCCTGAATTTAAGATATCTCTTATCCCCAAAGATTAGAATCTTCCTCCACATTTTTGTTTGTTCTTGAGTGAGTCTAAGCTGATTCTATTTTAAAGGTAAATTAGTTTTGGAAAAACTAGTTTTCTTACAGTTAAATACAGTAAAAATCTTCTATACCTTTTCCCCCTAGGGTTTCTATCTCATCCTTCTTTTTCATAATGAGCATTACTATAACATAATTGTTTTTGTAAAAGTATTTCAAGAGACATATTTTAAAACTTTTAAGTTTTCAAAAAGTAAATTATATTAAGAAATATTCAAATATGTTGAATGTGAGCAAGCTAAAAGTGAACCAATTACAAAGAGTCACTTAAAGTTGTGTGATTGATTTATGACCTATATTTTTGAAAGGCATGGGGAAGAAAATCAAGTAAACCAAAAGACACTATAATATTACTTTTACAGTACATCCTATGCAATATTATAAGCAACTGCCCTTGATTTCAATGAAATATACTTCTAAGCAAATATACATAGCATTTTAACTTGGGGAAAAATACTAGTTGTAGATCAATGTGGTTTCCATGTTTAAACAGAAAACTTGCTAGTAATATGTTTTATAAATATATGAAAAAATAGGATGGCAACTTATTCCAGATTTTATTAATTGTATTAAAAGCAATCCATAAATTTCAATAATATGCCATTCTTAGGTCCAGATACGGTAGAAATACTTTGGTAAAAGGGTGTTTGCATTTGCCCAATTTTCCTTTCCATTATTAAAAAAATAACAGAACATATACCTCAACAATTTAAGGAATTATAAAAATTGTTACAACCCATTTCCAAATTGTTTATTTTCTGATATGGAACAGGTTTTAATAGCCCTACAACTTTTATAGTACTGATGAATTCAATTCTGACAAAAGGTTTTTTGTAGCAACACAACTCAGTATAATATAAATGGGAAAACAGAAAACCAATTAATATATATATGCTAGCATACATTGCACTAAGACTAGTTATAGCTACATAAAAAACTAAACAGACAAAATGTATCATTATGCACTAAATAATAGAAACCACACCCCCTGATTTCACATTTCTATCAACATATATGTCCATCCAAATAATCTGTACCAGAAGCATAGTTTAAAATATGTTGTGCAAAATTAGGATACTGACAGAACAGCGCAGCACTGGGAAAACTTTAAAGTATCTTAGAAAATTCAGTACAAAAATAATCTACCATTACTATAATCTACCACATACATATTTGAGGTTCATTGAGTTTCATTAGGCTTGACTTAGCAGTCCTCACATAATTACAGCTATGTTTTTTTTCTATTCATACTCAATACCTATTCTGGACTGTGCAGCAAACTCAGTATTAGTTTGTTAATATTATGTCTGTAATGGTATAGGGTTTCCTGCCTGAGCAGGGGGTTGGAGTAGATGACCTCCAAGGTCCCTTCCAACTTTATTTAAATTTGCTTTAAAGATACCTATGAGATTCTGAATTTCTCAGTTTAGTCTCTTACCGTATCTTGTACGTAGATTCATCAGTCTCATATATAAAAAATTCCAGACAATATTTACAATGTAGATTCTGTCCAATAAAAATTATAAAACTCAAATACATTCAAATTAGCCAACTAGACTCAATTTAAACTTCAGATGCTGATATCTAAGGTAAATCCTAGAATATCACAGCTTTACTGGAAACAGAGAGCGCAGCCATGACACAGCCCACCTGCACCCATGACAATAATGTTTACAACGAAGACGAAACCGCTGGGCCGCAACATCCGAGACCGGATTTAGAAAGAAAGAAGAGAGTCTGTGCAGAGCCTTATTTCCTGGCGTGAACTAGGCCCAAACGATTCCAATCACTCCACCTCAATAATGGCGTTTGCTATGAAGTGGAACGAGAATCAAAAGGAACTAAACGCCGGGAAGATCTACCGGGTACTCCTTGTACTCTCTTCTTCGCCAGTTTTCTTCGCTATTTAAGGAGGGGCCGGGCCAACAGCCGGCCAGCTCTGCAGGTTGTCTCTCTTTCTTTCCGGGACTGCGGATGTGGGGTGTGCGCGCCCCATTCTCCTGCAAGGCCCAGTTCAGGCCGGGCAGAAAGAATGAGGACTGAGTCGTCAGCCATTTTCCCTCCATACTCCACGACACTGACACACGCACGAACAGACATTACTCACTCCAAGATACGCTAACTCACGAATGAAGAGATAGATACCAAGCGAAAGACTCCCCTCCTGGAATTTACCCGCTGCTTACCCACAGAACGACCCTTCATTTCCCCGACGGAGCAGCCCCTTTCCCGACTCGCTTACCCCCACACAGCGTCGCCTTTTCCTGCTGCTACTCTTGGGTCTAATGCCGAGGCCCGCTCTGCTCCCGGGCGCCGCTGCCGCTGGCGATGCAGGGAGGAGGAGGCTGCGGCGGGTGTGGCCGAAGAGTTTCTCATCCCAGGCGGCAGAAGCCGCCGCCGCCGCCGCCGCAGCAACCAACGGGGCTGCGTTTCATTCCAAGGAAAATCCGAGTGGCGGTGGCTGCTAGAGAAGCCGGCTTTCCTATGCCGCGCTTTGCAGGAAACTGTCCCGTGTCGCTTTCCTGACTGAACCTCCTTTACGGGCGGCCTTTTCTTGTATTCTCCTTTTAGTTTTGCGTCGCTAGCTTTTCGGCGACCGCCACAGAGCCGGCGATGCGTTGCGAGGCCCAAGCGGGCTGACGCTCTTTCTCGTCCTGTAGCTCCGTTAGGCTGAGGTAGGCCTCCGGGCTGTTCTACCTCATCCGGGGAAATCGGATACCTTCAATCCCTGGAGAAGGGGATAGGAATAAGAGAGAGGAAGGGGAGCTGGACTGGCAGGGCCAGCAGCGAGAAACCTATGAGACTGCCTCTAGAAGAGGAAAAAGAAATCCGTGCTGCGCCTAGGAGCAAAGTCGTGACGGACACGGCAGCACCAGCAAAGACGGAGCGTCTGAGTCCCGGGCAATATGGCGGCTCTAGGAGGGCTCGGCTCACAGCATATGCAGCGCAGACTCCGAGTCAACGCAGCGGCGCCGGCCCCGCCACCCAAACAGCGTTCGCGGCGGCCAGCGTGACTCCCTCCCTTTCCTGATTGTCAGTCAGTCAATCACTCCCACAGCCCCGTTCCGTGCCCACAGCAGAGCAGGGACCAGCAGCTGCAGCACCCGCTTGCGCCTTGCTTTATGTGAGGCTGGAGTCGCCGCCGTATAGCGGCAGGGTCTGCTTGGTGTGCCGTGTGTAGCCGGTGGGGGAGGGGCCAAGGGCCTGACAGCGTTGGTGGCTGGGCTGGATATCGACGGCGGCCGAGCGGGGCCCGCGTTAACGAGGCCGGGCCGCAATCACTGAAGCGGGTGGCTGCCCGGCCGTTTCGTTTCGGTTGAGCTCCGCTTCGACTCCATTGTGACCCGCGGTGAGAAGAGCCCGGATAATGACGTCAACTTTCGTCTTCGGGAGGAGAGAAGAGGAGAGGGGCGGAATTGGACCTCCCTTTCCTTTCCCCTCCGTCCCAGGGGCCAGCCAAAGGCTGACGCGTGGGTGGGGCGGGAACGAAGGCTCGGCTGCCAAGCTGCTGAAGAGAAAAAGGCAGATAGCATTGGCTTCCAGGGTTTCGTAAAAAAGGCCTTATTCTATTTTCCCTTGAAACTTTAGCTCTGTGTCACTTTGAGAAGCACGCATTGTACATTGTTACTGTCATGAGACGAACTAAGTCTTACAGTCATCCTTGGAATAAAATCTGGGGAAAGGTATTGAAGACGATTAAACAAATGCTACAAAAATAAGAAGAGTTGGTGTCTTTCTCAAGTACTTTGGAAGACTGAGAAGACATATTTGCTACTGTGTTGGGGAATATGCCAGTTCATTTGGGTGAACTGGCATAATGCAGAAATATTACAACTCTTACTGTTTTTCTGTCCATTAAATATCTACGTGGTCTTTAGGAGTCAATTACTTGGAGTCAAGCATGATTTACTGCATAGTTTCTGAAATTTCAAGACAAAATCTGCTATCCACTGGCTGTAATCAGGCAAAATATTTCATCTATCAACTATGATTTGCAAACCATTATGACCAAGCCAAAACCAGACAATCATGTTAGTTTATACCAGTGGTTCTCAACCTGTGGGTCGGGACCCCATTTGGGGTCGAACGACCATTTCATGGGGGTCGCCAAACAAGGCTGTCCGCCATTTTTCCCCCTTTTCTTTGGCCACGCCCCTGGCACCCAGTGATGTATAAATGGTTGGGGGTCACCACAACATGGGGAACTGTATTATGGGGGTCGCGGCATTAGAAAGGTTGAGAACCACTGGTTTATACAGTGGTGTTTTGATTTGTTGTATTCCAAGAACACATTTATGTATGATTCAAAAGGATGCATGAACAGCCAGCCATATTGATTCTCTTCAATACTACTGGTAGCCTTAGAACTAGTTTCAGTTTATATCTATTCTGTCATTTTTCTCATTGTTTCATATGACTATTATTTCATTTGTTGGCTTCCTAAAATACAAGACCATAAACCGGTAGAAGCTTGGTAACTTAGCAGACAAGCACAAAGCCTAGGGTTTATAGCAGCGGTTCTCAACCTGTGGGTCGTGACCCTTTTGGGGGTCGAACGACACTTTTACAGGGGTCGCCTAAGACCATTGGAAACACATATTTCCGATGGTCTTAGGAACCGAGACACTGCTCCTCTATCCGGCCGCCACCGCCCTCCTCCGGCTCCTCTGCCTCCAGGGTGCCCTTCTCCGTCAGCGCCATCCTGCGGCGGCCATGCTGACTCCCAGCTGCTGGCTGGGAGCCGGGCTGGCTCCCAGCTGATTCCCAGGAGCCGGGCCGACATGCTGAGGCTGGGCCGACTCCCAGCTGACATGCGCACGCCGGGCTGACTCTCAGCTGGCTGTCGGGAACTGGGCGGTGTGTAACAGCCCCGCCGGCTCCCCACCAATGTCCGGATGCCGGCCCAACTCCCAGCTGACTGTTGGGAGTCGGGCGGTGCTCATGGGGGCCATGCGCACATCGGCTGGCTGCTGGTTGCGTCCTCCCCATCTCCCGGCTCATAGCAAGCCCAGGGGCTTGACACGCGCCCCCAACGCCGCCCTGGGCCGGCTCAGCTGTGTGGGTGGCCGGTCCGAGCCGGGTCTGGGCTGCTGCTGGTGCTGCCGCTGGACTGCTCCGCCGCTGCCGCTGGCTCAGCTGAGCTGCGGTGCTGAGCCGGTCCCCATGACTCCTGGTTGCCCGGCTGTGCTCTGTCCCGGGTGCCCTCCATGCCGCACCAGAGCTTCCCCCTTGCCGCCCGGCCCGCCTCCCTCACCGTCAGAGGCTGCCTCGGCCCTCTGGTGCTTGGCATGGCCCTGGGGCTGGCAGGCAGGAGCGACTCCTTCCTGGCTCGCCGGGCTCCGGGACTCAGAAGCGGCCAGGCAGCGGGGAAAAGGGCGATGTCCGCATGTGCGTCGGAGGCCAGCCGGACGGGCCAGGAGGGGAGAAGCGGTGAGCGGGAGCTGGCGCTCCGGCCATGCCCCTCTCGCGTGTGACAAGTCAGGGAATGGTCGTGGCGGTGAAGGGCTGCATGACGTGGAAAGGGGCTCCCACGATCCCACCGCTGCGATGGTGCTCAGGAGGCTGGAGGGGTGGGCAGGTCCCAGGGAAGCAGCTGGGAGAGGGCAAGAGGTGCCAGGATGAGGATGGGGGGGGCTCCTGTTTGGCAGGTGTGAGGTCAGCCGGCGGCTCCGAGGCACACAGATCCTCCGCACGGCTTCCGAGGCCCCGGAGTTGGCGTCGCCTGGCTCTCTGCCAGGCTCTCCATCTCCAGCAGCCCTAAAAAGCACTGTGGAAGAGTAGGGAATGCTGGGAGTTGCAGTTCATCACCATCTGGGAAAACATGACTCTCCAAAGATCAATCCTTCCTTCCTTCCTTCCTTCCATCTCCTTCCCTTCCCCTTCAATCTCTCCTTCCTTCCTTCCTTCCTTCCTTCCTTCCTTCCTTCCTTTCCCCTTCAATCTTCTTCCTTTCTTCCATCTCCATCCCTTCCCCTTCAATCTCTCTCTCCTTCCTTCCTTCCCCCTTCAATCTCCTTCCTTCTCCATCTCCTTCCTTTCCCCTTCAATCTTCCTTCCTTCCTTCCTCTTCCCTCCCTCCCAACATTTTTGAGCAAGGAAGAATAAGCTTCTCCAGCTTACTCTTTTTGTTTTTGTGATTAATCACTATGCTTTAATTATGTTCAATTCGTAACTATGAAAATATACCCTGCATATCAGATATTTACATTACGATTCAAAACAGTAGCAAAATTACAATTATGAAGTAGCAACGAAAATAATTTTATGGTTGGGGGTCACCACAACATGAAGAACTATATTAAAGGGTCGCGGCATTAGGAAGGTTGAGAACCACTGGTTTCTAGTCAGTAATTTTATCCCAGTTTCAATTCAAAAACATGAAAAAATACAAATCAAATCCAGAGGTTTAGCTATAACATATATGGCTAAAAAGAACAAAGAAAAACAACAACTGTGTATAAATTTAAGGGAAGAATTTAAGAAATTGGAACTAGAATTACAAATATACACCCACAAAAGAAATCTGTGAAAAAACAGATGGAGATAATAAAACACAAACTAAACTTAATAGAATCAGAGAAATTGACTCAACAAATTAAAAGAACAAAACAAAACTTCTTCAAAAATGCAAATAAGCCGGGAAGATGGCTCGCTTATAAACTAAAAAAAGAAAAAAAGACACCGATAAATAAATTGCAAGATGAGAAGGGAGGCTTACAATTTCAAATGATGTAATAAAAAAAAATAGTTAAAGAATTTTATGAAAAACTATATGATACAGAAGAAATCCCTCAGGGAAAAAATACAATACATCGAAAACACTATCCTACCAAAAATCCCAGAGAACTTTAAAACTATGCTAAATGAAAAAACCACATTGATGGAACTGATGGAAGCTATACAAAAACAAAAAAATGATAAAATTCCAGACAGACGGGCTACCTGCAGAGTTCTATAAATGTCTACAAGATATATTAAGCTCACCAATGAAAAAAGTTTGTAATGAGGTATTGCTACAGGCTTAATTACCAAACACATGGACAGAAAAAAATATTACTTTTAATACCAAAAAAGGACTTGGTCCTTACACAGATAAAAAATTATAGACCAATATCATTATTATATGTGGATTACAAAATTTTCACTTTAATAATAGCAGAGAGATTGAAAAGATTTCTGACTGAATTTATCCATTCAGATCAAAATGGATTTTTACCAAAAAGACAAAAAACAAGGATTATTTTAGGTACATTGGAATACTATGAAATTCACCCAGGAAAACAAATGGCACTAATTTTCCTAGATGCTCAAAAAGCTTTTGACAATGTCAATTGGCAATTTATGGTACAATAGTTAAATTACATGAACTTTGGAGAAAAGTTCATAAAGATTATTAAGACAATATACGATAAACAGCAAAAGTAATTGTAAATGGGGATTATACAGAAAATTTTAATATAAAGAAAGGCACTAGACAAGAATGTCCATTATCCCTATTATTATTTATACTAACTTTGGAAGTTCATAATAGAAATATTAGACAGGATCCAAAAATTAAAGGAATGGAGATAAAAGAGGAAAGCTACAAATAACAAACGTTTGCGGATGATTTGGTATTCATTATAGAAGAACCGCTGGCGATAACCTTAGTCTCTAAAACTATTGAAAAAGGATAGAAGAATTTGGAGAAATAGCAAGATTGAAAATAGAGAAAAAACTAAAGCTATAGTTAAATTATAGTTAAAAACCTTACAGATAAAATACAAATATACAAATATATTTTGAATACAGATGGGAAATTAAAATCTAAACAAGAATTAGAAGATCAAGGTATTGATCTAGCATGGTGGCCCTGACTGCAAATGCAATTGAGGTATGATAAGGATGTTAAAATATATGGTTTTTATAAAGATCAGACATCATTTAACCAGATGTTAAGTTTTGATGAAAAATTAAGAACCTTTTTTTAATTGAATTTGAAAACGGAAGACAAGTGAAAGAAACTATGGGCAAAAATTTTTGGATATAATATAGAATTAGAAAAATGGCAAAATCTTTGGGATAGAAACTATAAATTAACAATGGCAACCTTGTATAAAGAAAACATATATAAAATGTTTTATAGATGGCATTTACCACCCATTAGGTTAGCAAAAATGTTTAAAAATATGCCTAGCAAATGTTGGAAATGTAACCAAAACGCTGGTACATATTATCACTTGTGGTGGACACGTGTTAAAGCAAAAAAAAAAATTGGACAAAAATACATACTTGGTTAGAAAAGTTGTTAGGGAAACACATAGACGTTAAACCCAAACTCTTTTTATTAGGCATAATTTCAGAAAAACTTGATAAACGAAGTGTATATTTAAAATGTATTAATAGCAGCAAGGATTGTATTTGCACAGCACTGGAAAAATGAAAAAACACCATTGGAAGAGATAATTAAGAAAATACTGGACTGTGCGAAAATGGATAGACTTACACTGAGAATTAAAGAAAAAGAAGATACAGAATATTATCAAACATGGAACCTATTTTATCAATGGCTGGAAAAATGGGACAGAGAGTAAGAACTTCACTGGTGTTACTAAACATAATAAATTAACCCAAACAACATGTTCATTAAGCACTAAAGAATTGTAATAACAGAAAATTAATAAAATATATAAAAATACATAATTAAGAAACAAACATGCACTGTTCCAATATTCTATGATTATTATTGAAAGTACTCATGGTTCTCCAGGTGATAACATTATATCAAAAACTAAGCAGCATCAGGTTTGTGCTGGATCAAACTTATTATTGGCTAATTTGGGAAGTTGCAAAAACATCTCACAGGAAGGCAGAAGCAAATCATTTTAATGCTGCTATAAAGGAAACTGCATTGACATATCCATGAAGCATCTAGGAGCTAAGACTGAGAATGGAACACCTTTTAGACAAATGTACATGAAGAAAGATTGGAACTTTTTTTTTTTTTTTGGTTTGTGCTTAGAATTATATTCTCATCAGTTGTCACTGGAAAGTAATTCCTCACTAAAATACAGGGCATATTTTACATTATTTCATGCAGAACCTGTACCATTACAATAGACAACAATTCCTTTCGAAGTTTTGCTTTTTAATAAAACTTTTTGTAATTACGATAAGCCTTTTCAAACTAAACACTAAATTATTTCAGAATGACTGTACCATATAGGAATCTTGAGAAATATGAAATTTACTTTTAATGACTGTAATAGAATTAATCGCATGTTTACAATACAATCCATGTGTTCAGTAGAAGTAAATGTGCTTTGTTGCCTATTTTCATTTGTAGTCAGTGTTTGATGCATTTCACTGTAGTGTCCCAACAATAGTCAGCCAGCATTGATGGATTCCAGTCGCCCTGATACTGTTTTTCCACTGTGGCAATATCCTGGTGAAACTTTTCACCATGTTTGTCACTGTACCTAGATTTTCATGAAAAAAGTCCAAGTGTGAATGCAGAAAATGAATCTTCAGTGATATATTGCACTTCATGGTATTGTATGCTGTATGAAGTTTGTCAACCATCTAAACTTAGTTTGGTGGTCTGTAGTTGCCAAGAAAATTCTCAATAATATCCTTGCAAGTTTTCCGGGTGATTTTCTCTGAACTTAGTAACCAATCTTTCAACTGTTTGTGATTGATGATATATCTGATCTGCAGACCAACAAAAATGCCTTCCTTAATCTTGGCATCAGTTATTCTTGGAAATAGCTATCTCAAATAGTTTTATGTGAAGCTGAGGCAAAAATATATTTTCTGGGTCAACAAATTGTTCATGTGCCATGTTTTTCTGTCCTGGAACCAAATTATTTCATAGTGGCCATTTCTTTTTAAGTGTAATGTGACATTCTTGCATGGATATCCCTTTCACATATGTGTAAGAACAGTATTTGGTATGTCCAAGTTGCATTCCAAGCAGCAGACCCACTATGGAATACTACATCCAGTTTTGCTCACCACGATGTAAAAAATTTTTTGAGACTCTAGAAAGAGTACAGAGAAGAGCAACAAAGATGATTAGGGGGCTGGAGGCTAAAACATATAAAGAACGGTTGCTGGGATTGGGAATGTCTAATGTAGAGAAGGACTAGGGGTGACATGATAGCAGTGTTTCAATATCTCAGGGGTTGCCACAAAGCTATTGTCCAAAGCACCTGAGGGCAGGACAAGAAGCAATGGATGGAAACTAATCAAGGAGAGAAGCAACCTAGAACTAAAGAGAAATTTCCTGACAGAACAATTAATCAGTGGAACAACCTGCCTCAAGAAGTTGTGAATGCTCCAACACTGGAAGTTTTTAAGAAGAGACTGGAGTCATCTGTCTGAAATGGAATAGGGTTTCCTGCCTGAACAGGGGGTTGGACTAGAAGACCTCAAAGGTTCCTTCCATCATCATCATCATCATCATCATAATTAAGGATCATCACACAGTCAGCCAGATGTTCAGACTGGATTTGGCATTTTTGTCTACCTATCGAGTCCTTACTAATGACCTGGGATAGGCAGATGTGGATATTTGATGGTATTACAGATATCGTTGCAGGATGGAAGCAGTTCCTAGTAAGGCTGCCTTTTGCAATTGACTAATGGCGAATTTGTCAATGCCAGTGGTGTTCAAGTGGTGCTCCACTTACTGCTGTTGTTGTTGTTGTTATTATTATTATTATTATACTATCTCCACAGATATTCCAGTTGTATTTGGTGTACTGGATGTGCTTCAATAACAGTTCCATGTTTTTTTAAGGTGTGCAGTGTAGCCAAAAGGTATTGAAAGACGTACATTGCCATTGTGTAAAAACAGAAGATTTCTGTAAAATGGTACACGATAGGTTAAATTACATGTTTTTGTGATTAGCGGCCAAATATCTATAAAATACACCCCAAAATGTTCAGGAAGCAGTCTTTGTTGTCTAGTGTTATCGAATGCTTCTTTCCTTATCTGTATCCTAAGTTCATTTTAGATAAAAAATATATGCTTGCTGTCTTCAAAATATTTAAAATAACCAGACAGCTTTTCTTTTAAAGGTTTCTGCTATCTATTTAAAAACAAAGTCTTACTTTGTCTGAACGGAGTGGAAAAACATAGAGATAGTTACATGCAACAGTAAACAATATGAAATGTGTGGATGCCAAGAAATCTACTTTGCATTCCTGCAAACTGTAAAACATGTCTATAAAACTAGAAAGATGCAAACTTAAACTAATGCTAATATTTTTCAAATGAAATGTAGAGTCTGTATCTAAAGCCTCTATATGTAAAAAAAGTACTTTGTATGTATGAATATTCCATATACTTTCTTCAGAATGTATTTATTTGATTTAGATGTTTTACAAAAATTGGAAACATTTTAAAATGAAGGATGCTGGTACACAGCAAATCACTTAATAGTGGAACTACTGTAGTTCAAGTTCTCATGAAATTGCCTTCAAAGATTCAATGTTTGCATTTATTTTACATTTAACTTTTTATTTCTATCCATCTATACCAGGGATTCCCAACCAGGGGTGCTCGCACCCCCTGGGGGTACGAGATGATATACCAGGGGGTGCAAAAACTTGGGTTTTCAAAATTATAGTGTATATGCATAATTCATTGCCATTATTTTGAACTTTTGTAAGGGGTGCGAGAATATATCAGAAGCGTTCTAGGGGTGCAGGGTATAGAAAAGTTTGGGAGCCACTGATCTATACAATAAGAATTCTGCTAGATTAGACTAAAGTCCTACTTAATCCAGAGACTTATTGTATTTTCAAGATATCTAACCAGAGATAATAAGAACTCAGTTATTGCTGCATTCCCCATTAACTGGTATGGAGAAGAACGTTGATTCTAGTTACATTAAATAAATAATGATTAAGGCCATCAAACATGAAAATGAATATCCCAAATAAAATCAGAATCTTTTATTTCAGTCATTGACCAGCATAACATTGCATAAAATGAATGCCCTGTTTTAACTACTGCATTCAATATATGAAAAAGTATTTTGTATACCTCTGATCATTTAATTGGATCCATAATCTGGAATTATGACAGAGGAAATAACTTTTTCTTTTATTTTCCACCCTAACACTGCCTATTGACTAACTGTTCTTAACTTTTATTAAGAACAAAAGTTTTTAATTCTTATCACAACTCTTTCCACCCTTTTTCCAAAGGAAAGTGTCTCAAATGTCCACCACAACTTGTTTTGAAATACTTATCTTTTTCTTTTCCCTACAATCTTACCGCATAGCAGGAAATAGTCTCATAATATTTATGCATTTAATTTTTTTCATACTTCCAACATAAAATATTAGCAAAAGAGCTAAAAATGAGAGTTTATTTATTTATGGACTATACTTCACCTTTCTATATGATTGGTAGTACTAGCAGCTTACAGTAGGTATAATACAAAATGTAGACCAAACAATATCATCAAAAGATAAATAAATTACAAATATTAAAATTAATTCTTTAAAAGCTCAATGAAAGAAATGCTAGGCATTACAATATTACCAGCCTGGTCTCTTTAACTAGAAGTGGAAAATTAATTTTCCCAAAGAGCCACATGACAAATAGACTGCTGTGGAAGGCAGAACTAATAAGCTGAAGCTAATTCTGCTCAATATTTTATCACTTTATATAAGAAGCAGTAAATTATATGGTTTTGATTAGCTTCTATTGGTAAGAATACATGTTACATCTTATTAACATTTGAATTCTAATTTCTGACTGACCTCTCACAGGCCAGACAGGGATAGCCAAAGGACCAGATGTGTGTGTGTGTGTGTGTGTGTGTAGGCTTTAAAATGCCCAGGTCTGCTTTAGATATAATGGATATTGCTTCCAGTATCATAAAGAGAATGGGCCTAAAAAGAAGTACTATTCCATGTTTAAATTGAATCAACATGAGAGTTTGTAAGCAGTAGGCGTGAGCTTAAATCAGTGGTTCTCAACCTTTTTAATGCCGCGACCCCAACCGGTTGTAAGTCAAGGACTAAACCAGTCGTAAGTTGAGGACTATCCAACTGGTCATAAGTCGAGGACTTTCCCTGCCCGGGAGTGCCGCGCATGCGTGGTGCCGCCCCCTGTGCTGGCCGAGGCGTAGCTGGCAAGCGGCAGAGGTGGAGCAGGCGGACCACCGGCTGGGCCACCAGCTGGCCCAGCCCAAGGGAGGTAAGGCACCCGCCAGAAAAGGGGAAAAAAATGGCGGACAGCCTTGCTTGGTGACCCCCGTGAAATGGTCTATCGACCCCAAATGGGGTCGCGACCCATAGGTTGAGAACTGCTGGCTTAAATGGACTCCAGAAGATGGTGGAGGACAGGAAGGCCTGGACGAACATTGTCCCTGGGGTCGCGATGGGTCAGACACAACTTCGCAACTAACAACAACAATCATACATGCCACTATTCTTGGTTCTCTATTAAATCAAGGGACTTACTAGAGAGAAAGGGCATTTCAAATAATATTGTGAACTCTGTAAGTCACCTCAGTATTCTATAGATTGGTCAGGGCTTCAACAGATTATTGAATTATCAAAAGACAGGAATTTCTCCAAGCATATTCAGAAAATGAAAATAGAATTACAAACAATTCCTCCACTTTTTGATCCCCAGCTCCAGCCAAAGAGAATACCAAGTCCAATGCATGGCCTGCTACATGAATGAGGCCGGATAACATTTGGTGTAGGTTGTCATAGCAAATATGAAACCCCTCAGCCATTCCTGATTAGGCAACCACAGCATGAATATTAAATCCCCAGGATAAGAAATTTTGAATAACGTTGTGTCATGCAAGAGATTACTCCCAACTACTTAGGAGGAGACATATATAGCAGGGAAGATAGTAGGCAAATGAAACTCCTTGCCTAGCAGATAGGAACTGCTGCTTGATTTGGGGAGAGAAGGTGGATTTGGTGGGAATTCACCTGTGCCGTGGAACCAGAGGGAACACTACAGAACTATTGGAATTTAATTGGCTTTTTTTCTAGAGCCTGCAATAAAATCAACACATATAAAGCTGTATCCCTGAATTGTTGCCTGCAGGATTTGTTACAGTAGTATCAGTGGGGAATAGCTATTCCCTACAAAACACTGCTATGTTCATTTTCATGTCCATATTCCTTGCTATATCATACAATTTATCTATAAAGGTTTTCTCTGATTGATTCTGGAACTAAAAGCCTTACAGGCAGTAATTTAAGGGCATAGCTTTTTGATAAGTTAGGTTTATAGCAAAGAGCAGAAAACACTTAATGAAGAAATCTGACAACTGCAGACTGCAAGATGCAATCTAATCTCTCTCTTGGAATCTAACTCCAAAATTTATACTTCATTCTCAAGCATAATGGGCTGAGCATATATGACATTTAGGTTGATGCAATAATTGATACCAATGTATTATCAATAAAAACGATTGGTCTCGGGGTCTTTGCTTCTGACATAGACTGATCTAATCCCTTACACTCTTGTGACATTTGCAAACATCTTCCTCTAGCAATATCCAATAAGATACCATCATACGCATATCAATTATATTCTTGACCCAGAATGTCATCAGAAGCATTTCTTGCACCATTTTTTATATTCGTAAATTCATTAAGTAATCAAGGAAATCACATAAACTTACTCTTTACTGATGTTGAACTATTTACTAAGCATTCCATTTATATTCATGCATACTTTTTTGTATCATATATCATTCTTAACACACTCAAAATCCAACTTTAAACTCCATACTGATGCAAATTTTCCATAATTCAATTAATTGAATAGTCTATTCACTATCAGACACATTCTCTACATCACATGAACTTTACGTTCACGCATTTCTCAGTGACCTGCCAAAGAACAAAAAGAAAAATCTAATCTGCATACATCTCCTTCCTACACTACTCTTCCCAAATTTTGTCCTTGATATCCATCATAATCAGAATTCTGTCAAACACTTTCATGGATATTCTTATTAAATTAATCTCCCTTAGCTTCAAATGCATTCTTGCTTTTTGTATAGATCAATTACTGAACTTATTGAGTTTTATTTACCAATGCAGTCCCAAAATATTCTAGGTGGTATAAAATGCAAACAATAATAAAAAGCACAATAATACAATATTATTAACAATCCGTTAATAACCAAATCCATTGAGGTGCCAGTGATTTCACATGGCACTTTTCCAATTATGAAGCACACGTCTTTACACAGACATTAAGTTGCAAAGTAAGCCACTTACATATTTTAACATTTACATTATGTACAATTGCAGTCTTACCATTCTCGCAGTATATATTACTTCCTTTTCATTATTTTTCTTGCATATTACAATTGATAGGATTGAATTCTACTCTTCCAATACATCTCTATCTGTAAGGACCCACCCCATTTTGCATCTTAAGAAGACAGAACTCTTGGAATAATTCTTCCAACAGGAATCCTTTATTAAGAGAAAATGGTTGCAGGCATGCTAGACAGAACTTGGGGTTCAAGCTCTTCCATTCAAGGTTTTAAGGGGTTCCCCAGTAGTCCCACCCAATCAACCCCCCTTCCAGTGATAGTTTCAAGTATCACAATTCCATCCCCTTTCTTCTTCCGTCTGGATGGCGACTTCAGATAACTACATGAAAGGCAATTACTCTTCTTTGATATGTTAAAGCTTAGAGGCCACAATAAACACACATTCAGTCCTTTGAAGTGTGCTGAAGGAAGTGAGGGCCATAAAGCCCCTTTGCTCTCCCCCTTTTCTCCCTCTTAGGGCAGAATCCAGAGAAGGCAGAATTGGGAGTTTCTATGTTTGATAATTAAAGATGAAATATAATTGGATTCTGACATCCGGCCCCTCTTAACAATAAGAGAGATCCACCTGAAAGAAAACACAGTATAAAATTTAGTCAGGCTTGTTAGGATACTCTGTGTGAAACTTCTTCAATAGCTTCGGGGCTCTGACATGACGTTTATGGACCCACTCATTTTGTGAGGGAGGTAGGTGTTTCCAGGCAACTAGGTACTGAGTTGCACCATGATATCTCCTAGAATCAAGGATTTCCTTTATTTCGAAGTGTTGTTCACCCTCCACCATGAGTGGAGGTGGTGGTGGGGGGATTTTTGGCCGTAGATGTGACTGATGCTCTCTTTTCAGCAAGCTGCAATGAAAAATTGGGTGTATTTGCCTGAGGTTTTTGGGTAATTCTAATTCTACGGTTACTGGATTTATGATTCTTTTAATTGGAAAAGGTCCTATATATTTTGGTCCAAGTTTTTTACAGGGCTGTAGGGACTTTAGGTATTTTGTAGATAAGTACACCCTTTCTCCTATAATGAATGGTGTAGGCTCAACCCTTTTTTTATCGGCTTGTGCGTTGTATGCCCGCCTAGCTTCATCTAGTGATTTTCTGACTATTGGCCAGGTGTTTTGTAGGTTTTCCATCCATTCTTTCAGTGAAGGGATCGTTGGTTCTTTGGGGGTTAACTCTGGCATAGGGTTGAAACTTTGGCCGTTGGCTATTTGAAAAGGAGTGTAGCCTGTGCTGGAGTGGACTGCATTATTGTAGGCAACTTCTGCAAAAGGAAGTAAGTCCGTCCAATCACTCTGTTGGAAATTTAAAAAACATCTCAAATATTGATCAAGTACCGACTGGCACCGTTCCGCTTGTCCATCTCCTTGAGGGTGGTGGCTAGATGTCAATCCCTGAGTGGTCCCTAAGAGGGATAAAAATTCCTTCCAAAATGCAGACGTAAATTGCACTACCCTATCAGAGATGATGCGTTGGGGTGCCCCGTGCAATCTGTAAATGTGCTGGATGAAAAGTTTTGCTAAGGCCTTTGCAGTGGGAATTTTTTGGCAAGGGATAACGTGCACCTGTTTGGAAAATAGGTCCGTGACTGTCCAGATAACAGTATTCCCATTGCTTTCAGGCAATTCCACTATAAAATCCATGGCTATTTCCCTCCAGGGGGCTGAGGGACTTGCCACTGGTTGTAACAGCCCTGGCGATTTCCCTTGCAACCTCTTTGCTGAGCACAGTTTGGCAGCTGGCACACATAAGCTTTCATGCTTTTGTATTGATGGCCAGCCAACGAGAATTGCGTTTAATTACGTGTAAAGTTTTTACAAATCCAAAATGCCCTGCTCGATTTTGTGTCATGGCACAAGGTGACCATGAAAGTTAGTCTTTGAGTGGGGTATATATAACTTTTCCCTTACCAAAGGCAATACGTCTCTCATGTGAACACATGTTTGTTTTCTGGGAACATTCATCTGTTTCCAAACTTTTTCTGCATTCAATCCCAGTTGGGCTGTCCAGTTGTGGTTTTATTGTGGCTTGGGTTCTTGTGGTTACTGGCGCTGCCAGTTGTGATTCTGCCATTATTGGTCTAGAGTCTGTGGTTCGTGCGCTGTTATATTGAGGCATGCGAGATAGTGCATCTGCCAGGAAGTTCTTTCTTCCTGGTAAATGGTTGAGCTTAAATTGGAATTGGTGAAAATGCTGGGACCAGCGGACTTGTTTGGGATTGAGTTTCCTGGAAGTTTTCAGGGCTTCTAAATTTTTGTGATCAGTCCACACCTGGAATGGGATTTTGTTGCCTTCCAGGAACTGTCGCCACGTGAGTAATGCCCAACGTATCCCATAAGCCTCCTTCTCCCATACGGGCCAGCGCTGTTCTGTTTCCGTGAGTTTCTTGGATGTATATGCACAGGGTTGTGTTGCAATACTGATCATCATTTTCTGGTGTAAGCACAGCCCCCACTGACCACATCCTTGCATCTGCCTCATTATGAAGGGCTTGTCCATGTCGGTTGCCTTGTACGTTCGGCAGGACAAAGTCTCTTATGTCTCTCAAACGCCTGCTTGGCACTCCATGTCCCATGTTAGTGGTGGCTAGGTTTTACTGAGGATGTGGCCTTCGTTTTTAGTAAGTTAGTGAGGGGCAAGGCTATCTGTGCAAATGAGAGGGATGAATTGGCGGTAAAAATTTGCAAAGCCAGGAAACTTGGTAGTTGCTTTTCTTGTGCGGGGTGGTGCCCAACTTAGATACTGCTTTGACCGTCTCTGGGTCCATTTCAATGCCCTGTGGGGATATGCGATAGCCTAGGTAGTCTATCCTTTCCTGGTGGAATTCGCATTTTGAGAGGCTCGCAGCTTCTTTAAAACCGCTCTGACAAGGTTAACGTGTTCCTCTTTTGTTTCAGTAAAGATAAGAATGTCGTCCAAGTAAACAAGGACCCCCTTAAATAGGTGCTCCCTTAGAACGTCATTGATTAATTGCATAAAGACTGCAGGCCCCCCTTGTAATCCAAATGGCAAGACTTTGAATTGATAGCACCCCATGGGGCAGTTAAATGCAGTCTTCCATTCGTCCCCTTCCTTGATTCTCACGCGATAGTAAGCTTCCCTTAAGTCTAGTTTAGAAAAAATTTTCCCTTTCGATAGGTGTGACCGCATGTCTTTCATGAGGGGCAGCGGGTATAGGTTGCTTTCACTGATTGTGTTCAGGGCCCTATAATCCACGCATAAACGTAAAGAGCCATCCTTCTTCTCTCTAAAAGGACCGGGGCAGCCACTTTAGGCTTAGCTGGTTCAATGAAACCTCTCTCCAGGTTTTTTTTTATAAATCTTTCCATTTCCTCCTTCTCCTTTGGGCTCATGGAGTATAATCTGGGTTTCGGGAGTTTTGCCCAGGCTTGAATTCAATGGTACCGTCCTGTGGGTCGGTGGGGGGGAAGCTCATTCGCCCTCTCCCTCATGAAGACTTCAAGCAAGGTCATATATTTCCTATGGTATTTCTGTTAATCTTGTTTCCTCTCCTATGGATGCTTTTTCTATTCTTGATTCTGGTAGCCTCTTGGCGGTTTTAAGTCCATAGGGTCCCCCTTAGGGAAATTTGATTTCTGTCGTCCTCCAATTTTACCCAGGGGTTTTCCATTTTTTCAACCATTCCATCCCTAGCAATCATTTGGGGCATTTCCATACCTGGGAGTCACCACAAACGTTAGTCCTCTTCTGGTGCTCCAGGGAGAGGTGGATTGACAACAGAGTGGCTAGGGTAGCTGGCACCCCCCCTGCTATGGATCCATCTAGCTGGCCAAATGAGATTGGTTGTTCCAGTCTCCTGGATGGGATGCCCAGATTCCCCACTAGTGTTGGGCTAATGAGGCAGCGGGTGCAGACAGAGTCTATTAAGGCTTTCACCTTCACAGCTTCGGGCATGGGGGGGATTAATATAGTCACTGTTTTGAAGATGGGTGTGATGCGTCCACTTACCAGGGGTTCGCCTTCCGAGCTGTCATCTGAGGCATCCACCGTCCCTGTGGTGTAGGCTGGAGTTCTTTCCCCTTTGTGAGCAGAGGTGGGGTTTTCTGCAATTTCCATCATTTTCATGGCTGTTTCTTTTGGCTTAGCTGAATACCCTCTGGGTTTGTTGATTGGGGATCTGTCTGGGTTGTGCTGGGGGGCCTTTGAGCGGCATTCTACAGCTCGATGCCCTGCTCTTCCGCACTTGAAACACCCCATCTGCTTCTTGGCTGTATCCGATGATTTCACCGGTTGGTGTGTCAGCTCAGGCGGGGGGCGGCTCCATTGTTTTTCCTCGGCGGTGCCTCTTCAATATGTCGATCTCTGCTTCCTCTGCCAAGACGTACCATTCCTCAAGTCGATGTGGGTCCCCTCGGGGCAGGCAAGCATCATATAGATCATAGTTTAGTCCGTCTTTGAGGCCAAGGAGGATGTCTTCTGGCCAATTCAGTTTGCTGGCAATGGCCCGGAATTCTTGTGTATACTCAGCCACTGGGCGTTTGCCTGCCTCATCGTTGTTATTCTTTCACGGGCTTTGCGATCAGCCAGGGGGTCTTCAAATCGTCTTCTCAAAGAGGACATGAAACGGTTGAAGTTACTGAGTTCTGGGGCATTGGAGTCATGCAAGTTCACTACCCAATCCGCAGCTGGTCCATCCAGGGCAGATTGCACGATCCGGATGCGGGCTTTGTCGCTGGGAATGTCCTGCCCATATTCCTCCATGTAGCTGAGGACTTGGGTTAGGAAAAACCCCAAGCGTGTTGGCTCCCCTTTGAATTTCACCTCCAACGGTGGACGTCTTGGAATGGATCGGTGCCTCGTTGTGGGTGGTAGTGTCTTCCGTCCAGATTGCCATCTGTGGTCCGGTAGGGGGTGGGGGCTCCTGGATCAGTAGATGTCCCTGGGGTTGCAGGTTCCACGTCCCCCTCGGTGTCTCTCCCTTTGTGGCTCCAGGAACTGGGGCGGCCGTAGGGCTCAGTATTCTCCCTCTCCTAGGGAGCTGAGAGTTCTCTTCATCAGGTCAATAGCTTTCTCTAGGATCCAGTCTGAGTACGGTGCCCAGCTTCCTCCCTCTTCACTTGCGTGCAGGGATTTCTCCATCTCCTGCTTCAATTCTGGTTGCTTGGTCCCCCGTCTCAGGGTCACCTTTCTTGATTCCTTTCCCCACTCACTTTTCTTTCCAACGCCCATCGACCAGCGAGGCTTGTGGTCCTGTGTCTCCACCACTTCTTCTCCCGAGGAATCTGACCTCTCAGATCCCAACATCTGGCAAGATTCCAACTGGGTCAGCGGCTCTCTTCCCAGGGAGTTTCCCCCCTCTCTTTCTCCATTGTCTGACATGGTAAATTTTTTGCAAAATCCCCCGGCAAGGGTCTCCCTTCCAGGTGGATTAATTTTGCAAGTCCTGTCTAATGTAAGGACCCACCCCACTTTGCATCTTAAGAAGACAGAACTCTTGGAATAATTCTTCCAAAAGGAATCCTTTATTAAGAGAAAATGGTTGCAGGCATGCTAGACAGGACTTGGGGTTCAAGCTCTTCCATTCAAGGTTTTAAGGGGTTCCCCAGTAGTCCCACCCAATCAACCCCCCTTCCAGTGATAGTTTCAAGTATCACAAGTCCACCCCCCTTTCTTCTTTCTTCCGTCTGGATGGAGACTTCAGATAACTACATGAAAGGCAAATATCCTCTTTTGGTATGTTAACGCTTCGAGGTTACAATAAACACACATTCAGCATTCAGCTCTTTGAAGTGTACTGAAGGAAGTGAGGGCCATAAAGCCCCTTTGTTCTCCCCCTTCTCTCCCTCTTATGGCAGAATCCAAAGATGGCAGAATTGGGAGTTTCTATATTTGATAATTAAAGATGAAATATAATTGGATTCTGACACTATCACATAAAAATATCTAAAATATAGTTACAATTCTTTGTAACTATATTTTTCTCTCTACGTGCATTAAACAATAGCTTCCTCTCATCCAATTTTTTTTGCAGAAATCATTCTTAGCTATGCATTTTTTTCTCCCCCACAGTGCAATGGAATTTTCTATGCTTGGGAATGGGAATGGCAGTTTGCAAAATATTTCAGGGTCAGAACATTTGTTAAGTTCCTTATCAGACAAATGAGTAGCAGAATCTTCTCTGTATCAAGACCCAGGTATAAACTGGGTCAGAAGGACCAAAGAGGCCCTACCTTTGCAGCTTACTTGATAAATGGATGCTAAAATGCCCATAATCAGTTTTCAAGATTCTGCAATCTAACCTCTTTTTAATAAATCTGATCGAGACAATGAGAATTAAGCTTTCTTCATTGTGAGCAGCTTCAGGAGCTTGTCAAACACCCTTTTCCACTTCTTCGTTATACCACTATGCATCTTTTTAGACTTCCTATTAATGTAAGTCCCCGGTGTTTTGTGGTACTTCCTAACATTGTCATGGCTGTGATCAAGTTTAATGAAATTCATCTGTATATCCTGCTAACCATGGTGCAATCCTCCTCTAACTATTTTTAGAAGACCTTTAAAGTTAATTTTAGCTTCAATGCATCCCCAGCATGGTGGAGGCAACTCAAAATAATAGATAGCTATTTGAGATTTAAGTAGAGGTTCTGCTATTCTTATACAGGTTGTGCTATATAAATGATCTGTAATGCAGCACTGATGCTGATGCTGATGAAACAGCCAAGGGCTAGAATCAGCCTTGCTATTATTAGCTACTTAGACTGTGGTTGGCATGACCTTTCCTACCCAGTTATTATATATTGCCTTTCATGCATTCTTTCAGATTCTTCTGCCTGAATAATACTGACCCAAATTCCCAGCTTGCAAAAGTTCTACTCTGAATCTTGCTTGATCTATGCAGATTTCAGGAATAGGCAGTTTGCCCATTACTGTTATGTCTGTCTCATCAATACCCTCTTTCAAGCACTTTAGCAAGCAATAGTCAGTTGCTTGCTTGTTCTTTCATCAGCAAACATCAAAGTGGTAAGCTAAAGACAGGGAGACAGCATGCTGCTAACTGGTAGTAATATCTTTTTTGCATTACTTCATGTTATTTATGGGAAGGAAGTGTTTGCTGGCTCAAACTTGAGTTTTTAAGATTCCTATGTGGAACAACCAGGATATTCTGAGTCTGATTTTATGGTTGAGGAGAGCGGAGTGTATGGGCATTCATGCATTTCTTTTTATATATATATTCTTTTTAAATTGTTATATATTGTTGTTTTGGAGTCATGCAGCTTTCAATCAATCAATCAAGGTGAGTGAAAAATTACCAGTGTGGAATGCTTCAATTCTTCCAATACTGTACTAGTATTAGCCGTGATCAAGTAAAGGAAGTCAATCTACTTATTTCCTTCGCTTAGTATGCAATATATAGTAGGCCTTGTTTTACAAACCATAATGTAGGGTGATATGTAAACTAAGTCAATAACTTATAGGTTATTACTACTTACAGTTTAATTGCTTTGGAGAATAATTATTGGAAGGAACATTATGAACGCCATCTTCGGTTCTAGATGAAAGGTTGGATATTAAACTAATAAGTAAGCAAATAATTCAGTTAAAGACATAAGATTAAAAAACAAATAAGTTTAATTAGATTGAATTTATTGTAAAAGAAACAAAAGAGAAATTTTTGCCATCTAGAAATTACTTTTGCTTAAGGCTACTACATCTGGCTAGCAGATACTGAAATGACCAATATGTAAAGCAGAGTTAGAATTTTCTGTATTTCTGCTATTATTTATTGGGAGACCAGATTTAGTGGCCTCAAGCAAGATTAATTTCTGAAAGATCTTACCTTAACTTTATTTCAGTTGAGACTACATTTTTAAAACAAGCCCTAGCACACTCTCTTTCTTACAGTAAATTAATTTGATGCCGACACAATATATTATGTCTAGTAATTTACTGTAGTCACAGCAGAAAATACCACCTATTGGCTCGCAAAATTCCAAACGACCACCAGCTGACCGCAAAGAGATAACTCACTCTAGTTCTTTGCTGCCCTCTAATGAACCTTTGGAGTTTTGCAAGTCGTGTCTGCTAGTCATACGGAGGATGTCTTCATGAAGTCTGGAATCGAATTCGAATGGGGGGGGGTCTTTACGGCTTATATAATGCAAGAAGTTAAAATTGAATCTACCTCGGTCTTATGATAATACAACATTACGGTTTTGTTGCTACCTTAAAATGGATTTGTTCTTGGATTTTAGTTGCTCCCCACTTCTTGACCCTTTTGGTTCAAAACCAAAGATTTTGAACCCGGAAGCTTGGAACTATTGGTGAAACAAAACAAAAGGGGGAAAAAAATGAGAAACGATCTATGATGCTTATAATATCCCAGACGGGACTATTTCCTTCCTGTCCGTCACTTTCTCCCGATCACTTCCGGTGCAGTGTTCAACCCCGCCCCTTTTAGCAATGGCGGTGTCACCGTCGCCAGCCATGGCGCTGGCTGAGCAAAAAAGTGCGTTGTGAGCACTTTCCTACATTTGAAGCTTTGCCAGCGGGTGCCTATCGCTGGGGTGCGAAAGGACTCTGGCAGCGCGTTGGGAATTGGTTGCTTTCTTCTTGTTTTGTAGCGATGGCGCCGGTGCAACTGGAGAGCCATCAGCTGGTCCCGGTGGGCGGTGGGCCCGCTTCGGCTCCGGCCCCACCGCCCCCAGGGACTGCGACCGCGGCAGCTAGTCCTGGATACCGGCTCAGCACTCTCATCGATTTTCTGTTGCATCGGACGTATGCGGAGCTCACTGTCCTGGCCGATCTGTGAGTCCTGTATCCCAGCAATATCTCATTCTCCGGCTTTGCTTGGGAACATCCTTGCTGCTTAGACACTTCTTATTCTTTTTGGAGAGGGGTGGTGTGGAATCTATGTTAAGTTAAAGTTATGGAGAAAAGCGCAGTAAGTAGTGGTGCGCAAGCTTCCGAGTCTGGTAACAAAACTGATTTTCACAATAAAAAATAAAACGAGTTTCTCTGCCTAACAGACCCAGTCCGTTATGCTATGAAGTAAATTTCAGCATCACAGTAAAAGTTTATATTATGTGGTTTATATTATGTGAAACAATTATTGGGAGACTAGGAGTAGGAATTAGAAGCATTTAAATTTAAATACTGGGGTTATATTTCATCAGTTTAAGTTACTATAAAGTTTGAAACAATGTTCTTTTGTATAGTGTAAACATTTTAGATTTAATAAATGTGTATACATGTGTTTTTTAACATGGGATGCATGATAGATACTGTATGTATTCATCCAGTGAAGATGCACAGTATATCTTCTCTCTAAGTTTTATATATTCCGCATAGAGATGCTGTGTTTGTATGGCAAATAGATTGTCATCAGAGGGAAATGAGTTATTTATTGTTGAAGCTTTAACAATTATGCTTATCTGAAAGTATTTTTATTTGTATAATTGAGATTTCTTTTGTAAAAAAATTAAATATCAAGTTTCAAAATATAGGCTCATAATACATTGGCATTTGCATATATACTGGAATGTAAGGCAATGTCTATACTAAGAGGCTACTTTTTATAGTCTAAAATTTAATATTCTTGCAATCATTTATGACATAGTATTTTTTTTTCCTTTTTAAAACCAGATTACCAAGAAAAACTGATATGGAGAGGTGAGTAATGATCGTTATGATGGTTCTACAAGTCAATGAGAGATAGTTGAATTTTGTTGAACTATAGAAATATTGCTATAGAGCAGTGATGGCGAACCTTTTAGAGACTGAGTGCCCAAACTGCAACCCAAAATCTACTTATGCATCGTCGAGTGCTGCATGGGTGTAGCCCATTGGCTGGGCGTGGCCAGTTGGGTGAGCGTGGCTGCTGTGGTAATGGCAGACTGGGTGGGATTAAAAAGTTCAATCAATCAATTTCAACTTTGCAAGATCTTTTTTTTTTTGCGAGAAGTTAAAATTGACTGATTGAACTTTTTTTTTTTTTTTTGCACACGGTGGCAGAGGCCTAAAGCGAAAAGGTTTTATAAAACCCAGCTGAAGGCCTAGGACTGGAGCAATGGCACGCGTGCCCACAGAGAGGGCTCTGAGTGCCGTTCTGGCACCTGTGCCATAGGTTCGCCACCACTGCTATAGAGCAATATTTTAATGCAAAGTTAGAAAATCAAAATACATTTGACTGTTTTACACATATGACAGCTTGAGTCTGTGGAAATAAACTGATCAATCTATTTGCTTACTGTAGATTGTAACGTCAGTTTGTGCTTATCCTCTATTTAAAGATTACTATGTTTAAAAGTTTATGCAGCTTTCAAGGTAAAAATCTACTGGTAAAAGATTGCTATTTTAAAAGAATCACATTTGATGAAGACTTAGAATTGATCTGATAGATGGCACAAAATAACTTTTTGATAGCAAAATCAGTTGCTAGTTTTATTTCCAGGCAGTATAAGTAGCATTTCATTATAGAAGGTAAATAACACTTTCCCCCACTCTTTTGCTTCTCTACAATTTTTCTCATTAGCAATATACAAACAACATAAACAATTATTTATGTGACTAGCCAAATATGTGAAAGTTAAATGATTTCCTTATATAGGTAGTCTTCAACTTATGACCACATTTGAGCCCAAAATTTCTGTTGCTCAGCAAGGCAATTAAGTGAGTTTTGCCCCATTTTACAACCTTTCTTACCACTGCTGTTAAGTGAATCACTGCAATTGTTAAGATAGTAACATGGCTGATAAGTGAATCTGGCTTCCCCATTGACTTTGCTTGTCAGAAGGGCACAAAATGTGATCACATGACCCTGGAACACTGCAACCATCAGAAATATGAACTAGTTGCCAAGCATCCGAATGTTGAGCATGTGGATGCTGCACTGGTTGTGAAAAATGTTCCTAAGTCATATTTTCACTGCCATTATAACTTTGACTGAATGGACTGTTCTAAGTCAAGGACTACCTGTGCTGGGTATTTGTTCAGTCTGTAATGTTGACTAAGTGCATGCAGTGCTGTTTCTAGATTCCATTTGTTAAATGGGTTAATTCTGCAGATTGGCAATCTCTCTTGAGCTAGTATGATGTGTTCCTCCTCTGTCTCTTTCATTTCCCATGAAGCTATATTAGGAATGCATCTTTTTTAGCTTCTGTTTATAAGGATTTTGGTCTGTCTGGCTTGTTTCAGATGTCTTTTCAAAACTCAGCCTGCAACAGGCTAATCTTCAGCAGCATAACTTGCACAGACCATCCCAAAGTTACCTGCTATCTTTTCTCCTTTCCACATGTCCATCTAACTATTTCAAGTTTTACCAATTCTTCCCTCCCTTTTGTCAGGATAGCAGCAATTCCTTCTATCATTTTATCTTCTATTTTATCTTTAATTGCTACTCTGCTGCTGTCAATTTAAAAAAGCTGCTTGTATGTTTGGGCGACTGTGTGACAAGATGGTAGCAACTATGGCTATAACATGCTGTCACACCCATAACTGTAGTGTTGTTTTTTTCTTCCTAACAGAAATTTCTCAGACTACTACATCAACTTAAGATAGCACATGATAAAAAATATTATTTTAGAGTCTATAGTCCTGTGTGAATTATAGCTAAGAAAATAGAAAACCCTAACTAAGAACCAGACACAATTTCAAACTATGATTTTAAGTTGGATTATAGACAGTGGTTTATTTGTTTTATTAATGAAATTTCTAGGCTGTTGATGTTGCGCAACTCTAAGGAGTTTAACATATACAAACCATACAATCAAAATAAAATGCAAAGATAACATAATCTATAGGAAACATCAACCAAATTTTCTCCCCTATCAGCAGATAAAATGATTTCCCCAGATATGCTAACCAAAGTTTTCCTTGGGAAAAAAACAAATGCACAGGTATAGTATAAGTGGTACCTCGCTCAATAGTAGTAACTGTAAGAGGGATTTCAGAATCCTAGTGGACAATCACTTAAATATGAGCCAGCAGTGTGCTGCAGCTGCCAAAAAAGCCAACACAGTGCTAGGCTGCATTAACAGAGGAATAGAATCAAGATCATGTGAAGTGTTAATACCACTTTATAAAGCTTGGTAAAGTCACACTTGGAATACTGCATCCTGTTTTGGTCACCACGATGTAAAAAAAGATTTTGAGACTCTAGAAGAGTACAGAGAAGAGCAACAAAGATGATCAGGGGACTGGAGGCTAAAACATATAAGGAACGGTTGCTGGAATTGGGTATGTCTAGTTTAACGAAGAGAAGGATGAGGGGGGACATGATAGCAGTGTTCCAATATCTCAGGGGCTGCCACAAAGAAGAGGGAGTCAAGCTATTCTCCAAAGCACCTAAAGGCAGGGCAAGAAGCAATGGATGGAAACTAACCAAAGAGAGAAGCAGCGTAGAACTAAGGAGAAATTTCCTGACAGTTAGAATAATTAATCAGTGGTTTTTTGCTGGGGCAATCAAACATCCAATAATAAACATATATGAATACCTCAAATCAATGCATTAAATATTCCCTCTCTATTTCCCTCAAATAGCATAATATATTTAAAATAATCCATTTCTAAATTAAATTTCTATAAATTCTAAACCTGTTTTTAAGTTTTATAAATTTACAGTTACCATAGTCAAATTTAACCTTAAACACATTATCACTTCAGGTATCCTTTCCAGATATATTCTAGTTCTGATCTCTTAAATCTTTAATTTTATCACAAATCTTGTTTATTTCTTCTTCCACTACACACTATGTATCCTGAATAAAATAAAATATTAGTCTACCCTATACATATATAATCCATCAATCAAAGTAATATCAAACCTTAAATCATTTCAGGCTATTAGGCAAAATTCAAATTTCATCCAAGTAATTATGCCTAAAAACACCCATATTACCACACAAAAACATCATCCTACTAATTTAACATGTTCAATTAATTATTGAGCAATCCAGATCTAAAAGATTTTCTTCATTCCATTACATAATAGTTTTCATACAAATAAACCTATTCTAAAAATACATTCTTAGTCTATTTAAAATATATATTCTAGTAATCACCCATTTTTCTCCTACTTCTAACTCTAAATCTTAATCCTTAAATCAGTCCATAGTTCTACAGTGCCTTTTAATCCATCCCCTATAATTTTAAGTTTCCCTTTTCAGTCTTATTCTGGCCTTTTTGTGCCAGGCAGGTTTCTATAACAAAGCTTCCCTTTCAGCCGATAGATCTTCTGTTGCTTGTAATGTCATTTGAGTCAGTAAACAGCATCCCATCCTCTAGATTGAGTATCTATTTCTCTTGTCCTTAAAGTCTCATTGCTTTAAAGGTTCAAATCTCAGTCCTTGGTTCTTCTGATCCTCAAAGATGTAGATGAAGTGTTTGTAAGGTAAAATAAATTCTTCTTTAGTCTCAATTGATTCCTCTTCTGGTATATTTTGATTTATAGAATGGTCAGGTGCAGTCTGAAAGTCAGTTTGAGCGTTTGGGGTAAGGCTTCTGGCTCTTAATTCTGGCTCTCTTTCATTTTAGCGCATATTTCTTCAGTAACCTCGTAAATCTTTTCCAATATAAGTTTACAGTTTAATTGAGAATGAGGTTTCTCCATTTTAATAGTAATTGAAGAGAGTCCCTTTTTTCTTTTAGTGGAGGCTTTTTAAATAAAAGTTAAGCAATATCCACTCCCACAATTCCCACAGCTGCATCAGCTTATCTTTTCTCTTCAAGAGTAGTTTGAAGGACAAATCCACCTCCTCTCCAAACAATAACCAGCAGTTGCAATGTTACTTTTTCGCCACTAGATGTCCTCAGATTAAAAAATCATTCCCAGACACCATTTTTTTCCTTTTTTCTGTCTTTTAAAGAAAAAGGTGGAAAAAGAAATAATCTTCCAGTATAAAATAATAGTGCAGCTCTAAAAAAGAGTAGATAAAGTAGATAAAAAATAAAATGTAATCATTAAAATTATTTATTCTACCCTTTTGTTCAATGCATTTGTTCCCACACTAACAAAAGTTGCTTTTTCAAGACAGGGAAATAATTCCAATGAAGCTTTTACAGGGAGAAAAAGACAAAATAGGGTGAAGAGAGGAGCAGGAGGGGTCTCACCCGGATCATCCACGATGGGTCTTTAAACACTTAGATGTTCCTGTGACTTTCGGCTGGTGTAGCAGGGTAATCGGCCATGTTACTGGACGATCTTTGCTCCGTCGGCCCTAAGGAGATAGCTGAGGCCACGGGAGAAACTGCCGCCCTCCCGCAGTCACCAGCAAGCCTCCTCCTCGGTGGTCGCCCCTCCAGGGCGACTTTCAACCCACTAGGGGGTCTACCGGCGAAGAAAAAATAGCCGGTGTGGAGACGAGTCTCTAAACTCAACCGGGATCGCTGTAATCCGGAACCGGAAGTCAATTCTATCCATTTATTCTTTACTTTCCTTGCTTAATTATATAGAGCAGGGGTCCCCAACCCCCAGTTTGTGGACCAGTACCGGGCTGCAACAAGTCCGCACAAACAAGCAAAGCCCCATCCGCGGGATGCAGCAGCACATAAAACCACACCCCCTCCAATCCACAGAAAAACCTCTCTCCATGTAACTGGTCTCTGGTGCCCAAAAGGTTGGGGACCTCTGATATAGAGTATTGCTGAAATCATATGTCTTTTGGGGCTGATGATTTTAATTTATGTGGTTAATTTTCTTTTTTTTTTTTATTGAAAATTTATAAGATTTTACAATACAAAAACAAAACAATTTTCCCCATCCCTCCCCAACCCTCCCCTTCCCTCCCCCGACTATCCCAGAGCTGGATATAGGCTTAATTAGAGTTTCTTCAAAAAATCTTTAAAAAAGTATAAAATATAAATAAATCTAAATACATTACTTAAACAAATTACTAAATAATTAACAACAATGTATATATATAAAAAAAGAAAAACATAAATACCAGAAAAGAAGAGAAAAAAAATACATAAAAAATATGAAAAAAAAAATTAACTTTTCAATATAAGTTATAAAACTATAAACAAATCTAAATACATTACTTAAACAAGTTATAAAATAATTAAAGGTGATATATATATAAAAAAGAGAAATAGAAAAGAAGAAAGAAGAAAAGAAGAGAAAAAAAATACATAAAAAATATGAAAAAAAAAATTAACTTTTCAATATAAGTTATAAAACTATAAACAAATCTAAATACATTACTTAAACAAGTTATAAAATAATTAAAGGTGATATATATATAAAAAAGAGAAATAGAAAAGAAGAAAGAAGAAAATAAAAAAAAGGAAAAAAAAGTTTGGCTTTTCAAGAAAATTGGCTTTTCAATATAAATTATTAAAAAGCTAAATAATATTTTTTAATATCCATCTTGTGTTGTATAAAATCTATCCATTTCCTCCATACCACCACATAGTTCTCTTGAGATTGATCCTTCAGGAAAGCCGAAATCTTTGCCATTTCTGCCAGATAAGAAACTTTAAAAAGCCACTCTTGCAAGGTAGGAGAGATTCCTTCTTCCAACATTGTGCTACTAACAACCTTGCAGCTGTGATTAAATTTAACATCAATGTGATATCTTTAGTATCACAATCTGTAACAATACCTAATAAAAACAATTGTGGGGTAAATTTTACCCTCCTTCTAAAAATTCTTTGAATATTCCACCATATCTTAATCCAAAAAGCTTTTATATTTTTACACGTCCACCAAATATGATAGTATGTAGCATCCAAACTTCCACATCTCCAACATATAGGCTGTAGATCAGGATACATACGAGACATTTTTTTGTGGATCAAGATGCCATCTATAAAACATTTTATAAAAATTCTCCCTTAAATTTTGGGCTTGCGTAAATTTAACGTTCCTCACCCAAATAATTTCCCAGGTATCTAATAGTACCGATTCACCAAAGTTTTGTGCCCATTTAATCATACATTCTTTGACTAACTCTGTTTCTGAGTTCAATTCTACTAAGACCCCATAAATTCTCTTAATCTGAGTTCGCCTTTGATCTTTTATTTGTTTAAACAGATTCTCATCTTCTCTAAGCAAACCCACATTCCGATCTATCTTCCACCTATCCATTATTTGTCTATAGTGAAACCATGAATATATAATATTTTCCTGTGCTAAATCTTCCATAGATTTTAACTGCCAATTTTTACCATCCCACCTGAGTAATTGTGCATAAGAAACGCTATCCATCCTGACCCCTCTTCTTATCCCTTCTATCGCATGCCATGGAATAGCCCATAATGGGATTTTAAAATCATTTCTATAATATTTCCTCCAAACCCGAAGTAAGGAGGTCCTCATAATATGAGATTTGAAAGCCCTATCAATCTTTTTATTAAAAATTAGATAGGCATGCCATCCAAAAATTAAATCCCAACCCTCCAAGAGGAGTATTTCCTATTTATGTGGTAAATTTTCAACAAGGTGTTGGTGATCTGAAATATAATCAGTACTTTGTGTTATTTTTGCTGATTAAATACAATTTTTCCATGTTTACTTGGAAAGTATATAATCAATTGGGTGTTGTCAGTCCAGTAAGTTGCTTTTTGTAAGTGTTGAATTTCTTGGCAGAATACTGTTTTCTGTTTCATTTCCTATAAGACCATTTTCCTTTATTTGATGCTATTCTACTTAAAACATTAACATCGAAGTCACCTATAATTAGTTTGATATCTTTTTTAATGTTATGTTTACATGGTTTTGCAGATTGTCATAGAACAGTTATTGCATCTGTGGCTGGAGCTAGAGTAGATTGTTGTACTATTGATTGGTTAGCCTTGAATTCAAATAATTCTGTTATTGTAGAAATTGTATTCTAGTATAGACTTTGACACCTTTTTGTTAATAATGCTACTCAATTTCTTGAATTATTTTCTTCTTCAGTAGAATGCCATAACCCCTTGATTGGAAATAATCCATTCCAGTCTAGTTTGCTGATTGCCAAAAAGTTAATGTTTCACTCATGACATATCTACTTGGACAACATTCTGACATTCCATATTGTCAGTGCTATATATAGTGCTATATATACAACAAACATATCTTTGTTGCACAAATCTTTCCAGAGGGAGGCCATTCCATCATGAGAGAAATAAAACTGAAAAATATTCTCAGCAAGGCTGACAAAAGACTATTAATAGATGTTGGTAGTTTATGAACGCTAACCAAGCTAGATCATTAGCTACATCAGCAACTGGATGTTCTCTTTAATCCAACCATATCAGTGTTACTGTACCTACCATCTGCTCTTCCTTAATGATTCAGATAGCTTTTTACATGGGTTGGCTTATATAGCTTCTATGGACATTTTTATTGCTGTCAGTGTCCATTTAGCTTCCTTAACAGAATACTGGGTTTCCATTTAATTCTCCAGTGAAATGTATTTATCTAGCATTATAGAATTCTGGTTGTCTTCCTCCACTGCATTTTGTGTGTGTGTTTATGTGTCTATAAAATATATTCCCTGATTAATTCATTTAATAATAGTTATTGAATGAAGGAATCCAGTAAATATAGCCGAATATGTACTTTATAACGATCTTTTTGGGTATCCTTGCTACTTGGTTCCTTTATATAGTTGTCCTTGGCTTATGACCAGTTATTTAGCAACCATTCAAAATTACAGTGGACCTCCCCAGAAGCTACTTATGACCCAGACCTGGAGTGCCAGTGGCTGCACACCTCCCTCAGTCACATGACTTCATTTCAGGCACTTGGCAACCGACTCATCTTTATGGCTGGTTGCAGCAATTTGTGGTCATGAGAGGAAATTTATAACAATTTTTGCTGGTTTCTAACCTTTTTGACTGGTTTCCAGCAAAAAGAAACATTTACAGGAAGACATTGATTTGCTTAACAACCATTTAATGTCCCTTGTGTTTGCTTAATGTCTGCTGCAAAAAAGTCATTAAACTAGGTTCAGTCATGCAGGTGCCTCAACTTATAACCATCATGACTTACAATTTGGGGCTCCATTACGATCATAAGTCAAGGTCTACCTATATGGTCCTATGTCTTGAACAGTATTTTATTTAATTATCTGAGATAAAGTATTGTAGCTCATTCCAATCCATTTGAGCTTACTCATTCCTAAAACAATTAATCTTAAAATAAGCTATATTTCTGCTTTGACAATTTCAAGTTCTCTGTTATTTATGCTTCTCATATTCCATGTTATAATTGGATATGTCTGTGATTCCACACTACATTTTCATAATTTTCATGTGAAATCCTTGTTTAAGCAGCCCATATACTTTGAATGTATATTGCATGTTAGTGGCATTTTTTATTTTTTATTGTACAGGTTCTTAGCTAATAATTAGAATGTGCTTTTTTACATCAGTAGCAGGAGTTTCAATGTACAGTATCTATGTTGTCCTGAAATTATACTGTCCATATCAGTATATGTTAAAATAAAGTTGTTTATTACATGTCACTGTGAATACTTGATGTAATTCGGTTTTGAAGTTGGTTCCTACATTTTAGTTTAGTACTTTAGGGCATGTTTTAATTAAATAGTAAATGTCATTGGACTACAATGCTGTAGGAGCATTGATTAGCCGGAAAGTCTCTAAAATATGATAATATTATATAATGTTATACATTCATTATTTCTGTTTAAAACCAAGAAGATTTAAACTTTACAACAGCATTATCAAGAAAATGAAAAAAATGTAGCTTAAAGTTTAATTGCTTATATCTTGGCAAAAGAAAAAAACAAATATGTTTGTTTTCTACCATAGTACTAATAATGAAACGTTCATCAATTCTCCTGGGGAACTGGTTTAAGAGATGTGGTGTCACTATGGAAAAAGCTTTGTCTTAAGCCTGAAGATTTTACTTTGTACATAAAGAGAAATATCAATTCTAGTTGCACGCAGAAACAGGCATAATGATTACTAACAAAGTAGTCATAATGGATTTGATGTGCTTATTTTCTTGATATTTGTGCTTTTATATAGGAGAATTATTTAGGTTAAAATTTAACCTAATTTAATTTAAATTAAATTAAATAATTGATACGATGCAGCTAACCTTTTGGTCTGATTTATTATAGAATACATGGCAAACTGATATTACTTTTGAAAGCCGTTTGCTAAACCCAACTTTTCACTACAGTTGTAGATAAATAGATGGAGGATAAAATCAAAAAGAAATCTTTTTAACTATATGTAAGACAGTTTTAACATATTATTAATAATTCAGTCTTTGAACTGAATTAATCCAGCAATGCCTTAACTTAAAATGCTTATTTTATTTTACTGCAACATTCCCAGTCCATTGATGAGCATTAATTTTATCTGGTCATAATTATTTTTTAGTATCTCTTTCTAGAGCTATTGTAACTGATTTTGATCTTAATTGTTTTCAAACTAACTACATAGTTTCTAAATGAACTTTTGTGTTGTTGTTTTTTTACAGGAAAATAGAAATAGTGCAGTTTGCAAGTCGTACACGGCAGCTGTTTGTCCGATTACTAGCCTTGGTAAAATGGGCAAATAATGCTGGGAAGGTTGAAAAATGTGCGGTAAGTTTGAGTGTCATGAGTAATGACCAATGAAATAATGGAAGCAAGATACTTGCTACAATTCTTCTAGCTAAGATAATTGTGGTATATTGGTTAACAATATTTCAAATCCTAAAATACCATGGACATTATTTAAAAAAAAAAAGATTTTAGCTGGTGTCACAGATAAGAAAATACTACTTCATTCAGATGTTTTTGGATTTCAGCTAATTTTTGAGGAGGTACTGAAATGTGTATGCTGTCTTTCCAAAACATTTTCAGATCTCCAAATGTTGTGCATCCTGTAATTGTATGTGGGATTGACCTTGGGAAATAGGGCAACAAGATGCAGCTAAGCCCACAGCGGAATGTGGGTGGGGCAAGAGACTAAGAAGAGACCCTTCTCAATTTTCATGGACTGTAAAGGAGTGGAGAAAAGAGAAATACTTTCAGAATTGCAAAATTTTATTAATGTAACTTTAGTTCATTTGGTGATGTTTCCTGTCTGGTCTACCTAGTAATGCTGATACATCCCTACTTATTTCTCACCCTTGAAATACTTAGGCTGACTTAATCTCTTTTTAAAGTGAGTTAGAAATTAGTTATTTAAATAAAGGATCCTTTCTGGAAATGTCAAATCCAAATTTCCCAGGGCAGTGCTTCAGATTCCCAAGAGTTATCAAACACCTTCCTGCAATTGGGCCCCCAAATAAGTTGGGCTTTTCTGACATCTTGGATAAATTTCATTTAGCCTGTAACTAGACTATTGGGATTAATTGCAGATCTCTGGCTTTGCTTCAGACTATTTGCTTTCTGTAGGTTATGACTAAAATAGAATGCTTCTTAAACAGAAAATCATGGCTATTGCATGGGAAATGAGTTGAATCTGGCTCCTGTCAGCTTCTAGTCTGAATCTGTGGCCAGCCAAATGTTGCCACCCTAGTATTGTTTACATCATTGCAGTGGCATTTCTTGCCACTATCCTCCAATCTTTTTTGCTAGAAGGCAGATTTGATGATTTCTAAGAAATGTGTCTAAAATTGTGCTTAAAGTATGTCCTGCTATTCTGCGAATTTGATAGTGATCTGAACAATAAACTCAATGAATTCTTACTCGTGTTTTTACTATTACCTGTAAGGCAGCAAAATTTTGTATAGCCTAGAGTGTGCCAATAAGGAGCAGTTGCCAAAATTATCCCTCCCCCTGAGCATTTGTAGCAATTAATCTCCCATCGCTTTTTTATACCTCTTTCTTCTGCTATATATTATTATATTATCTGGATATTGTAAAAGTTATTTTAAGTTAGTTGACTGTAAAAAAAAGTATTCATTCATTGTTCCCAAGTGACCTGTGACACTATGATTTTTTTCTTAGAGTTTTCCCCCCTAGTTTTTAGATTAATAACATAGGTGTTGGCAAAGGTGAGGAACTGAGCACTACAATATCATGATGCAAACTCCTCCTCTTGTGTATGTTTGTCACAGACTTTCATGCATGCATGTAAGGGCAGGAACTTTAGTGATGTTTGTTTTATCCTGATAACCAGATTCTGCAGACACATGTCGTAGTTTATATCTACTCTTAAATATATACATGTTTGTCTGTAATTGCACTTTAAACAAATTCTAGGGCAGTGATGACGAACATTTTAGAGACTGAGTGCCCAAACTGTAACCCAAAATCCACTTATGCATCATCGGGTGCCGGGTGGGTGTGGCCCATTGGCTGGGTGTGGCCCATTGGCTGGGCATGGCTGCGGTGGTAACGGTAGACTGGGTGGGACTAAAAAGTTCAATCAATCAATTCCAACTTTGCAAGATTTTTTTTTCAGGCGAGAAGTTGAAATTGACTGATTGATTGAACCTTTTTTTTTTTTTTTTGCACACAGTGGCGAAGGCCTAAAGTGAAAAGGTTTTTATAAAACCCAGCTGAAGGCCTAGGACTGGGGCGACAGCGCACTTGCCCACAGAGAGGGCTCTGAGTGCCACCTCTGGCACCCATGCCATAGGTTCACCACCACTGTTCTAGGGTAATGTGCAATAATTAAAACTGCAAAATAAAAATATACAGGTAGTCCTTGACTTACAATAGTTCATTTAGTGACCATTTCAACACCACTGAAAAAGTGACTTATCACCATTTTTCACACTTACGACTGTGGCAGCATCCCCATGGTTACGTGATCAAAATTTAGATGCTTGACAATTGACTCATATTTATGACAATTGCAGTGTCCCAGGTTCATGTGATTACCTTTTATAATCTGACAAACAAAGTCAGTGGGGAAGCCACGTTCACTTAATTACCGTGTTGCCAACTTAATAACTGCAGTGATTCACTTAACAACTGTGGCAAGAAAGGCCGTAAACCTGTGGGCAAAACTCACTTAACAAATGTTTCACTGAGCAACAGACATTTTGGGCTCAATTGTGGTCGTACGTCGAGGACAACCTGCACTCTAATAAAGTTACCACAACAGTATCAATTTATCTAGGCTTTTGCTTCTGATTTCAACTTCAGCTCCCACTCACTAGACCAGGGGTAGGCAACCTTGGCTCTTTTATGATTCGTGGACTTCAACTCCCAGAATTCCTGAGCATGGCTGGCTCAGGAATTCTGGGAGTTGAAGTCCACAAGTCATAAAAGAGCCAAGGTTGCCTACCCCTGCACTAGACACACTTTTCTTTCTTTCCACTCTTGAGCAAACTCTCATATATTCCTGGTTGGGCTGTCTATTTTGATAGAAGTCAGGGTTTTCTCAGGATGGGGTTCCCTACCCTTCTCAGTTAAGCAGTGAAGCTTGTCACCTGTCACAATTCTGTGCAATGGCTTCCTTGATTTCTTAGACAAGTCAACCCATACATGAATAGTAGTAGAGCTGCTTGGACAAGCTATACTGCTAGATAACTATACCGATATTTCTTTTAATAGGTTGTTATTTCTCCTTCTTTTTCCTTGGTTCTTCAGTAACTAATTCCCAAATTGTCTCGCAAATGCATGATCTTGTGCATCCAACCACTGCACGTTCTTAATATGATTTGTGTATTTACTTAAGAAATATAATGCATAAGATTAACATTAATTGTAATGTATTTTCTTATAACAACTCCAATATTTATTTCATCATAAATGCTGGCTTTTGGAATAGATTACTTATAAGTAGTTGTGCTTCATAGGAGCTTTTAGATATAAGTTAACAATAAATAATTAGAGAAGGATTTATTTCTATGTATTATTATTTTTTAACAGATGATATCAAGCTTTTTAGATCAACAAGCTATTCTGTTTGTGGACACTGCCGATCGGTTAGCCTCACTGGCCCGAGATGCTTTGGTTCATGCCCGTCTGCCAAATTTTGCTATTCCATATGCTATCGATGTGCTAACAACTGGGTCATATCCACGATTGCCAACATGTATACGGGTAAATTACTCTGCAATTTTAAATTGTTATCTCAAGTGCAGTTTTCTTCATAGCTTTGTGTCATTTCTGAATATAGCCTTTTTGAAATAGTCTTAGTTATTAAAATGTACATTAGTTGGAACAAATTATGCCAAATATTTCCTATTGATCTTAAGACACCTTGCTGGAATACATGATAATTACCCACTATCAAATTATTAGCCCAACTTAAAAATAAGATTTATTTTTATTTTTTTTTAAGTATTTTAATGTTGTAAGCTGCCCAGATTTACTGTATAGAAGTTGGGCAGCCACGTAAATTGTTTATTAAATAAATAAAATAGTAGCTTGTAAATTTCTCCAGAACTTTGCTTAAGGCTAGATTTAACAATATGCTCTGGTTATTGTTGATTAATAGTTTAAAGTAGCTTCATTTTTAATTATGAAAGCATTTGAATAAGATTATTGTTTTGAACGTATTAGTATTCTTCTATTAAATAATCATCATTATTATTATTATTTAGTTGTTAATCATGTTGACTGTGATTAGTTAATTTCTAATTAAATGATTCAGTTTTATGATATGATGTACTTTGATGAGTTTAGTTGGGTTTACAGTTCTGTAATCTCTCAAGCTCAAAATACCCTAATTTCTGTATTTACTGGTTAATAATAGTTCACTGAATTTCACTTGTTCGTTTCAAAATTGCATGAAATTATTGTACATTTTTTAGCTAAGCCTAGTAGACTCATGGCTAATAGTAGCCTATGATATGAATGCCAAGGTTTGTCCTTGAAGTTTTAGCTGTGTTTTCTAATGAAATGCAGAGTAACTTAAATTGGTATGATTTTAAAATTCACTTATCTGCAACAGGATAAAATAATTCCTCCTGATCCAATAACAAAAATTGAAAAACAAACAACCTTGCATCAGTTAAATCAGATTCTCCGTCACCGACTAGTAACCACAGATCTTCCCCCACAGCTGGCTAATCTTACAGTAGGTAAGAACTGAAATTACTTATTTATGATTAAATGGGCTCAATCCTATACAGGACTTAATCTCTGAAACATCCAAAGATGCAGGAGAATGAATTATGACTGAAGGATATGGGAACTTTTTTTCATATCTTTTCTCTTTCTAAAATTTTATGTCAAAAATAATTTGTTTCTTTCTAAGTTAAGTTCCTAAATTCCTTGATTGCCAGCTAATGAGCTTTATGAAAATTAAAAATAGACAAATTGGATATAATATATAATGATTGAGGATTAATGGCCTTAGAAAAGTAGCAATGTATGCATCTAGCAGAATTTGTTTATTGGCTCTGCAGGCTTTTGGATCAAAACTTGGTCTAAGTTGACTAAGTAGTGGATATGGATATGTGTCTTCAATAGTAACTATAATCTTGGAGAACAACATTATTCCACTCTAATTATCAGGACCTGTGTTTTGATTAGCTTTCATTTTAATTTCAAAACAAGTTGGAAGTGGGTTAAAGAGAAGTGATATCTACAGTGGTAAGGGAATTAAAAGGGAACAAAATTAGATAAGAGTTAGGTAAAGAAGGTAATTCAACAGGAAAAGAAGATCTATTTAGGCATTATGAAAGAATTACATTGTCCTCAATCTCAGTGTGATGTCTGCAATCATCTATTCCTCTTCCCAAATCTTTCTTTTTAGCAGCCTTTTCTATTGACCCTTCTCAATTTAAATGAAACTATTTTTCTTTGGCCTTTTAAATCTGTTTTTCTTTTTTCTTTTGCTTGGTATCTTTTTTTGTTATTTATTTTATTGAATTCTGGTTTTAGCTAATGGTCGTGTAAAGTTTCGTGTGGAGGGTGAATTTGAGGCTACTTTAACTGTGATGGGAGATGATCCTGATGTCCCATGGCGCCTTCTCAAACTGGAAATTCTGGTTGAGGATAAAGAAACTGGAGGTAATGCCAAAAGATATTATCAGATTGAAAACTTATTTCTGAACATTTGTCCCCAAGAAGTACACTTTGTTAACCATTCAATTAAAATAAATTTTGATGATTTCACAATCATCGCAAATGCTTCTGTCTCTGAAATTTTACTCTTGGTTTTCTTGAAGTATGTGCAGTACTGGTAGCCCTTTTCAAACATTAATGACATTAATCTGTTACTGTAAAATGTAGGATTTAAACCAACATTTTAAATATTATTAGGTCATCTTTTAAGAAATGTATTTTATTTTATTATTTATGATAGATGGACGTGCCTTGGTTCATAGTATGCAGATCAATTTCATCCATCAGTTGGTCCAGTCCCGGTTGTTTGCTGATGAGAAACCTCTACAGGATATGTACAACTGCCTACGTATCCTTTCAAGAGACTTGTTCCAAATTGATATGGATCCTGAAATATTTTTAATGGAAAAAATACATTTAAAACACACAATTTAATGTTATAACAAAAAAAAGGTGTCCATTAAAACAAAATGTCCATTCAGTCCAAAGGGGATTTTATATATTTTTATTGTATTGTTCATAAAATGGGGGTGCAATTTTATATATGTGTAAACTGAATAACCAGGAGTGCTTAATCTGTAGGCAGATTTTACCAATTGCATCTGAATCCACTACATCAAGATCTGTAAAATGGAGGGGTTTGTCTATATTCTAGTGAAAAACTGTATTTGTTAAGACACAGGTCGGCAACCTGTGGCTCCGGAGCCGCATGCGGCTCTTTGAGCCTTCCCCTGTGGCTCCCAGCCTCCTCTGCCTTTGCAGAGAGAGACAGAGACAGAGAGAGGCAATTGCGCTTCCCTGCTTCTCTCTCTCTCTCTCTCTCTCTCTCTCTCTCTCTCTCTCTCTCTCTCTCTCTCTCTCTGTGTGTGTGCGTGTGTGTGTAAAAGAGAGTGCACTCACAGTGTTCTCCGAGGAGCTGAAAAGCTTACTGAGCTGAGCTCCTCCCTTTGCTGCGTCTCTGCAGGAAGCAGGAAACAGGAAGCATGAAGGGCAGGAGAGAGCTACCTAGCCCAGCTCTGCTGACTCAGGAATTCTGGGAGTTGAAGTCCATGAGTCATAAAAGAGACGAGGTTGCCTACCCCTGAGCTTGTTGGACAACAGCTTGAAGCTTGCCAGGTGAGCAGCAGATAGGAGGTGGGGGAGAAAGAGAGAGAGAGAAAGAGAGAGAGGGAGGGGGAGAGAGAGAGAGAGAGAGAGAGAGAGGAAAAAGAGAAAGAAAGAGAGTGGGGGAAGAGGAGTGGCAGACCCAGGGCAGATAGAGAGGGAGGGAGGGAGAGAGACAGACCCTTTTGACATCTAAAATGAAGATAACACTGCATATATCCTTTTTTTACCTGTGTGTGTATGTAATTTTATTCTCTTAAAGCATTCTCTTGGTGATCATTGTTTTAATAGTATGGATATTCCCAAGAGTCATATTTTTACTTTTATTTTTAATGTGCGTGTGTGTATGTATGTATGTATGTATGTATGTATGTATGTATGTGTATACACACACACACACACACACACACACACACACACCTATAATAAAGGTAAAAAAGGATATATGCAGTATCTTCATTTTAGATATCATAAGGGTTTTGCGGCTCCTGGTGTTTTGTTTTTGGTGGGAAACGGGTCCAAGTGGCTCTTTGAGTGTTTTGGGTTGCCTACCCCTGGGTTAAGAGAACAGGTGGTAAAATTAAATGAAAAAAAGGAATTCAGATATTTTAATCAATTTACAATGTTTTTATATGAAAGTTAAAGACATGCATACCACAGAATTATGGTTCAGTAAAAAGAAAATATATTTCTTTGAAATTAATGAAAGAAGTACAACTTTGTTGTATTCATTTGCTTAGACTCAGTACATATTGAGTCCACGTGGGCAAAGACATGCAAAAATCAAGATAATCTGAAAAGGAAGTTTATTTCACAGAATTTTAGTTGTATTTGGGATTCTCTAAATATTTAAAACCATTTATTATGAAGCATATTTCCTCTACATAAATTTTTAATATGCCATAACATTCTTCTATTCTGTTCATCAAGTATGTTATTATGGTTTAGAAGGGATAGCAAGTTTTAGCTGCAATGTAAGATTGAATTTCTTACTAAATTCGTAACAGTGTATTTTATTTATGCATTTTTACTTTGATGTTGTTCTTTCTAAAGAAGCTCAAAATATCTACTTAACCAAACCACTTTAGATTCCTTCTGCCTATCCCTGCAGTTGGAAGTTTTACATTCACAGACTCTAATGCTGATCCGAGAACGCTGGGGTGACCTTGTACAAGTGGAACGATACCATGCAGGCAAATGCCTGTCCCTCTCTGTCTGGAAGTAAATAAAATCACTATTATCTGTAGATATTCTTACAATCAATGCAAACACAATTCTATTTATAATTATTCTTTGTTAAGCAATTTATATCTTTCAATGTAACAATATTATATTGTTGGAAACCGATAGAATGAAAATTAGGAAACCCTTATATTCGGATAATTTGATATATAATGTATAGTTAGATTGTATGGATTTCAAGGAAAGTACACTGTTTCTTAAATAAGTTACATAAAATTGATTTCTGGGATGGGGACAAATAGTTAACACAATGAGAGCAAATATTCTGACCTGAAAATAATATATTAAGTTATATTAGGGGAGGTATTTTAGAGTCATAATTTCCAGAACACCTGCAAGAGTAGTTACAGTAGTCAAGTTCTGTTCTCTAGGCAAAGATTTCATAGTACAGTATTATTGCTTTTGGAAATGCATGTACTAGAAAAGCTAGATCCACACCTTATATAATTAAATTGGCACACATATGAAATCAACAAAATCTTCCTAATTTTTGCAGTTGGTCTAGAGATTGTGCAATTTTATGAGTCAAATTTCTTGCCATTGAGGTATATCACTGTATGTATGTATGTATGTATGTATGTATGTATATTCAGTGTAGAACTTAGTGAGAAGTTGAAACTATCCGTATTGGGATATAATGGAAATGCAGTTGCTACTTTTGTGAATTTATTTAATGGCTGGTTCTTATTTAAGAAGTTAGGACCACTAATCACAGCTGCTTGAATATATACTGTAAATGCCGGCATACAAGGCGACCCGGCGTATAAGACGACCCCCGTCTTTATAGCCGGGCTGCATTCCTAGAACGTCGTCTTATACGCTGGAAACTACCAGTATTTCCGGCATATAAGACGACTCGGCGTATAAGACGACCCTCGTCTTTGGTGCCGATTTCAGCGCTCGCGGAAGTCGCCTTATACGCCGGCATTTACGGTAAATGTGAATATTTAATAGTATTAATTCATATACAATCAGAAGTGAAAGCAACATTTTGTCTTCTTTAGACATGTATGAATATGGTATGGTATTTCCAGGGCAGCATACATATCTGAAACCTAATTAAAGAAGACGTTAATAGTTTCCATCTATTATATTTGTTCTTTGTGTTGAATGTAAAGTGTTGGTATTAGCTTCGTCCCTTATTTAGGCTTAAAGAACAGCTAACAAATTTTTTTAATCCATGTAACCTACCTCATGATTTGAGATTAATCTTGGAGTTCGGGCTGCTTATTCGCTTGCCAGTAGGAATATATGACAATTTTAGGCCACAAGCCTAACTAGTTATAAACAGTAACACATTGCCATAGGTTTTCAAATAACTTTTAAAACTTATTTGACTCAAGCCTTTCCCTTAATCAATGCTTTTGTGATACTGATCTGTGAGGTGATTAAATGTGCCTAAATGGGTCTATTTAGTGGAAAACAATGAGCAAAAATGAACAGCAAAGCTAAAAATGGTATATTAGGCATAATTGTCAAGAATTTGAAAGAGCAAAGAATTCTTAACATTGTGATTGTGTGCCTGTTAGAAAAGTGTTTCTTGAACTTTATAGAGAAAACAGTTACATTCTTTTTTAATACAGTAGTAATATTTTTTACCAATTTATCTGAATGTTCTACCAAAATAGATTTTTATCTAACATAGCATTTCTTTATTAGCCAACAAATTGTTGGGAGAAAAACTGGAACAGCATCGCTTCATAAAGTTACCATTAAGATTGATGAGAATGATGTATCAAAGCCTTTGCAAATTTCTCATGAACCTCCCCTTCCAGCATGTGATTCCAAACTAATTGAGAGAGCTATGAAGGTAAACTTCAGCAGTTTAAGTTGTTTCAGTTTAAAAAGACTTTTTTTTAACCCGTATGTTTATTGTTAAAATTTTGGGATATAAAGAAAATAGAAAAAAGCAAATATTGAAATACAAAAAAGATGTTTCAAAAAAATCCCTACCACATCATTTTTTAAAAAGGTTTTTAAATGATGGCAGTTTAGAAATGTAAAATGATTTTGCAAAATGGATTGCCAGGGCTGGAAAGATTTATATATTGTAAAATTTATTATTAGCATGAAATATATAAAAATATATAAAAAGAGTTCTGCAATGGACAGATACTCTTGTTCCATTAGCTGCATTATATCAGTAAATCTTATATTGAAAAAAAACTTGCTTGATTTAAGCTAAGATTTTAGAAGATACTTAGAAAGGACCTACTACTTAATTTAGATGAAACTAAATAATAATGACAATGCTTGAACTGCTGCACAATATCCCCTTATAACCACAAACTCCTCAGAAAGTTTTGTTTTTTATTAACTGATTTTACTTTGATTTTTGTAGATAGACCATTTGTCAGTAGAGAAGCTTCTAATAGACAGTGTGCATGCAAGAGCACATCAGAAACTCCAGGAATTGAAGGCCATTCTTAAGAGCTACAACACCAGTGACAATTGTATGTGGCAGTATCCGTATAATCCTTTCTTACCTTACTTCAAGATAAAAGACTTGATTCTGAAGTAAATGAAGTTACTCTGCCAACTTGCCTCTGCCTCATATAATAATATAGTAATCCTAATAATAACCATAATAATTTTAATTCACTGAACTGAAAGTTTTTTTGACAATCATTACCTTGAATATGACATAGCAAATTAATTAAAGATTTTTTAAATTTTGGATATTTTTAACAAGTTGTCAGCATTTCTTTTATGAGGAAAGTAAAATGGTATGAATATTATTTAGTATTCTTACGCCAGAGATTATTTCTAATATGCTTTTGAATTGGTTCTGAGTACTTTCCAAATTTTTATCAGCTAACACACATTTTCAGGGATTTAATTTTTTTTTAACAATTGTTATATTTATTTTAATGTGCTTATTCAAGAGGAGTATACATTAAATTGTTGTACTAAAAGTTATCTAAATTTGATCTTGGGTGGTCCCCTCACGCTCATAAACCCAAGTCCTTTTAGGCAAGTTTGCTAACCTCTTAGAGAGGTGTTTTGGGGTGGATTATAGAAGACAAGAGAGATTACTTTATTATTATAAAACGTGCAATGGTTTTTTTTCAAATGAAGTATTTTGATTAAAATCTGTTACTGGAATCTGGGTTTGTGCTTACTTGTTTCATACAACAAGCTGAGTTTCTTTGTTCCTTCATGCACCTAGTTCTCTGTAGATAGTTTGGTTCACTAATACTCATTTATAGTCCTTTATATATAGCTTTAAGCTGTTTTAATCATTAGTGTTTCTATAAGTTAATGAACAAAAAACAATTGCATATGATTGAATGAAAAGTAATGCCTCCAATATTATAAGTAACCAACAGATGGTACTGTTGATGCACTAGAACACAGGTCGGCAACCTGCGGCTCCGGAGCCACATGCGGCTCTTTGAGCCTTCCCCTGTGGCTCCCAGCCTCTGCCTTTGCAGAGAGAGACAGAGACAGAGAGAGGCAATGGCGTTTCCCTGCTTCTCTCTCTCTCTCTCTCTCTCTCTCTCTCTCTCTCTCTCTCTCTCTCTCTCTCTCTCTCTCACTCACTCACTCCCTCTCTCTCTCTCTCTCCCTCCCTCTCTCTCTCTGTGTGTGTGTGTGTGTTTGTGTGTGTGTGTAAAAGAGAGTGCACTCACAGTGTTCTCCGAGGAGCTGAAAAGCTTACTGGGCGGAGCTCCTCCCTTTGCTGCGTCTCTGCAGGAAGCAGGAAGGGCAGGAGAGAGCTAGCTAGCCCAGCTAGGCTGACTCAGGAATTCTGTGAGTTGAAGTCCATGAGTCATAAAAGAGACGAGGTTGCCTACCCCTGAGCTTGTTGGACAACAGCTTGAAGCTTGCCAGGTGAGCAGCAGATAGGAGGGGGGGGGAGAGAGAGAGAGAGAGAAAGAGAGAGAGAAAGAAAGAGAGTGGGGGAAGAGGAGTGGCAGACCAAGGGCAGATAGAGAGGGAGGGAGAGAGAGACCCTTTTGACATCTAAAATGAAGATAACACTGCATATATCCTTTTTTTACCTATGTGTGTATGTAATTTTATTCTCTTAAAGCATTCTCTTGGTGATCATTGTTTTAATAGTATGGATATTCCCAAGAGTCATATTTTTACTTTTATTTTTAATGTGTATATATACATATACATACACACACACACACACACACACACACACACACATATATATATATACACACACACACACACACACACACACCCCTATAATAAAGGTAAAAAAGCATATATGCAGTGTTATCTTCATTTTAGATATCAAAGGGTTTTGCGGCTCCCGGTGTTTTGTTTTTGGTGGGAAACGGGTCCAAGTGGCTCTTTGAGTGTTTTGGGTTGCCTACCCCTGCACTAGAAGCTGATGTGTTCTTTATTATCTTATATTTCACTTCAATTGATTGGAATTTAGTGTGGAAGAAGGTTGTGTTATTCATTATGAAATGGTAGCCTGTCATGAAAACTCAGTGCACTTTAAGCAGCAGATTGAATTTCCAATTGCCAAAGAAGTTGCTGCAGTTGAAATCCACTGTGGATTGCATGTTACTTATGGTGATGTTTATATTGAAGTGTATATCATGCATTGCTGGGCCCAAAAATATAAAGATGGTGGTCCAGTAAGAGCTGGTTTATGTGAGCGAGGCTAAAGTGGGTGACCTGTAACACAGTAACAACTTTCATGTGAGAAGAATTGGTGAAATCATTAACCACAGTTGGGTGATCTTACAGGGAAATTGCTGTCAAGTTTGGCATTTCATAGGAATGTTCATGCAAGGTGGGTTCCTCATATGGCAATGGCAAAGGTGAAAATTTCAAGAGTTGATATTTGCCAGCACTGGTTGTTATACACTACAAAAATGAAGGCGAGGATTTTCCTTTGATAGCATTGGGATGGCCAGTGAAACATGGGGTCATCATTATGATGCAAAAATGAATTGTTAGCCCTGGAATATCATTACAAGATTTACCTAAGGGAGGAAAATTTCAGTTTCCTAGCTTTGGTAGGAAAAGTCATGGTTGTACTTTTGGAGATGGAGATAGTGTTAGTCACATGATTTCCTTGAACCTGACACCATTATCCACTCTGCTATCCATTGGAATACTCAAAACTTGAAACAATGATTCAGCAGACTTCAGAAGCACAAAAAGGAAATTATGCTGCAATGGAAGAGTTGTCTAGGCCTCATAGCTATCAAGCCACCCAAGAATTGATTGAAAAGTTGGATCTATCATCTTATCCCATCTGCCATGTTGTTCGTATCATGTAATTACTGCTTTTTCCCAACATGAAATAATACCTTTGCAGCTATATCTGACTCAGATGACAAAGTCAAGAGGACTATCAGGACCTGATTGAATAGAGAAAACGTAGAGTTCTTTCATGATGGCTTTAAGAAGCTTGTCTATCTTTGGCAGAAGTATGTAGCAATTGGTTGCAGTTATGTGGAGAAGTAAATATGGGTAACATTTTAAGGATTATTTTCCTGTTTGGATTATTAAAATACCCCTATTTGGACTAAAGTTATGGATGGAGGCATTACTTGCCATTCAATTCTCATATGTAGAAAGAAACAGTGAAAAAAAATGTTAGTAGCAAAATGACATTCCTTGAAAATATAATTTTATTGATGCTCATTAAGCTGAATGTAACTTTACTGAAATAGTTTTATTGAAAAAAGGATTTATTTTGATTTTTTTCTTATGATTGAAGCCTGCAGAGGTCCAAAGTTAATCTTGAAATTTTCCTAGTTAAAATTCCATCTCATCTTATGAATTCTCAATTCTTTAGCTTTTATCGAAACAGCACTTCCTACACTTGTTATTCCTATTCTGGAGCCTTGCGGGCGATCTGAATGCTTACACATATTTGTAGACCTTCATTCTGGAATGTTTCAGTTAATGCTTTATGGAATTGGTAAGTAAATAAGAGCTCTATCATCATTTAAGACTCACTTCTAATGATTACATTACATCTTGCAGAAATCAGCTGTTTTTCTTTGTATTGGAAATTAAAAGTAAAGATTTTTAATCATAAAATTTGCTGGTGTATTAAAAAGTGGTGGTGTCAAATATAGATCTATAAGTCATTTGGTCAGTTAGCATGTAGTGACTTGCAAACACAATACAGTGAAAATTGAAAAATTATTTGCCAGAGAGAATAATGGTTATTAATGCCAAAAAGAATGGGGAAATTTTGTTTAATATATTTTACAAATGAAATGGCTTGGTCATGATCATAGTTTGGCATAATACATTGCACTTAATATAAGGCTTTCCTCCTAATAACATTTAAAATAATATTCTTAAAAGTTATACCTCAAAATTAGAAACACAAAACTTAGGAATACAATTCAAACAAATATATCTGTAAAAGTCTAAATAATACAAATTAGCAACTAACATGAAATTTTTATTCAGATCTATCAATCTATCTAATCTATCTAATTTATACACAGCCCATCTTACTATTCAAATGACTTTGGATGGTTTATAGATTAAAAACTATAAAATTCATACAAAAGACAAAATTTAAAGGTTAGAAGAACAAGTTAAAAAGGTGGAGGGAATGCCCACAAGCCATCTATTACATCAAGGATTCTTCTTAACACTTTTCCAGAAAGGTAGAAGGGTGGAGTGTAGTCTCACCTTAGGTAGCACAATTACTACTACTTAAACAAGAAACTGAATCTTGATTATTTGGAAGTATATTGCCTGGTCTTTCCTGTCTGTCCAAAAGAATAACCATTAAAAACATGAAATATATCAGCTCTTAACAATCCAACTTTTAGAACTTAGCAGGCACACAAATTTCCAGGATTGCATAATTATCTTCTTTGTGATATAGGTAGTCCTCCACTTACAACTGTAATGGAGCTTGGGATTTCCATCATGAACAACCTGATTTTATGATATTTTTTTGGTGGTTAAATGCAGTGGTTGTAAGAAGAATCCATTGTCCACGATGGCCATTTTTTGCCGGAAACTAGAAGAGAACACCAATTTCAAGAAAAAAATGTCATAAATCACTGTTACATGACTGCAGGATGCTGCAAATGATTGTAAATGCAGGCCAGGTGTAGAGAACCCAAAATACAATCACATAATCTGGGGGGGGGGAGAGTCATCAGAACTTCAAATCCAGATAAGTACCTTCTGGGGGTCCTGTTGTAACTGATCAACTAATTAATTAACTGATCAACTAGTTAATCAATTTGTTCTTGCAGGATATTTTTGCAAGATATTCTTGCAAGATATTCACAGAATATCTTCATTAGCCAAGTGGTGGTTTAGACAAATTATAGTAACTAATTGGGTTCTTAAATTCTATTTTTTAAAATTATTGAAGAAGAAAGATGGAAGGTTGAAGAGCAGGGGAACGCTGTGTTCTGCACAGCAATCAATGAGAAGTCTTTGCAGTTATTAAAGTTTTGAAATACTGGACCATGAGTTCTTAGCAAAATAATTATTTCTTCCCATGGAGTGTTTTAAAATCTGTTAGTAGATTTTATGGTTGGTGCACATTTGCGGATCTCACAAACTAGAGTGTAAAAAGCAGAAGGTCAATTATACTGGACATTGAACAGTGCCCATTGAATTGGATTAGATCCAGAATTAGCCATGCTGATTACTTTTTCTGATATTAATGAGAATTAAAGTAGGTCTAATTGATTTTCTATGGGTCTGTTTGAAACATAATAATATCTAATTCTAACCTTTTGACAATACATGGCTTGGGAGTCGGTTACCTAAGAAATTACCTTTTTCCAAGAGTCTCTCCCTGTCCATCTTGATCTATCAGAATACGCATGCTGCCGATCCCATCAGTGAAAGAGTTTGCTTGGCTGAGACTAGAAGATGGGCTTTTTCCACAGTTGCCCCTGTTCTATTGAACATCCTCCCTTTGGAGATCAGAATGATCCCAAGCCTGTTAGCCTTTTGTAAGGCCCAAAAAAACTTGGCTGTATTCCCAAGGCTGGGGTGCTGAGTTGTGTCAAGGTCCCTGTTTCCTGGCTATATTGCTAACTAGCCAAATATCTCGGCTGCTATGTGTATTTTGGATGTTTTAACCATATTTATTTGTTTTAAAATGTTTTAGTGTAATAATAATAATGATAATAAAAGTTGGAGGGAACCTTGGAGGTCATCTAGTCCAACCCCCTGCTCAGGCAGGAAACCCTATACCATTTGAGACAAATGGCTGTCCAGTCTCTTCTTAAAAACGTCCAGTGTTGGGGCATTCACAACTTTTGGAGGCAGGTTGTTCCACTGATTAATTATTCTGTCAGGAAATTTCTTCTTAGTTCTAATTGCAATATAGTTTTTGAATTGTAAGCCACCCAGAATCGTAGACTGAAATGGGTGGCTAAAAAATTGAGTATCAATTTACTTCCTATAAAAGGAGGTCCATGCAGTCCTAAGGCTACAGAATTCCAGTACAGTTTACAAAGGAATAGCCCTTATTTCTGTGGCAAACTTTTGCCTTCTGTGATAGGGTGACCAAATCATGGGTGATCCTCTCTCTAGTAACCTACAGATTGGATTCCAGGAGTATGCTGCTAATTCAGAGGCTTTCAATTCATGATCATTTTGTCTAGGTAAAACAAGGCAACTGTAGACCTTAAAATACAGGCTTCTTCTTTACTCCCATGCCCAGTGCAAAAATCTGTATTTTAACATCCTAAATATATTTGAAGGAGTGTTGCTTCTTGCATTACACTGCATTCATTAAATATTCATAAGAGAACTTTCTTCATGTACAGTCCAATGGGGGGGAAATCACTATTAATTTACCAAAGAAAGGCTTTCCTATGTGACATTTCCTATTATTGTCACAAATATACGGTAATGAATGAATTGAATAAATTGAATTACTTTGAATAGTTTTTATACTATTACTGCTACTACTGCTGTTGTTTGATTAAAAACTATTTGCTTTTTATAATATATGCATTACTCTGTAGCAGTGGTTCTCAACCACTGGGGGGTCGAACGACCATTTCACGGGGGTCGCCAAACAACGCAGTCTGCCATTTTTTCCCCCTTTTCCTTAGCTGTGCTACTCCCTTTTATTCTATTGGCTTTTGAAAGCCAATAGAATAGACTCTCTTGAATAGAGTCTAATTCTATTGGCTTTCAAAAGCCAATAGGAATTGTCCAGGCTGTCTCTGCCCTGCTGAGCCCGCCAAAAGTCCCATTCTGCAAACGATGCTGCACCAGTTGAGTAGTCCTTGACTTACGACCGGTTGGGGGGTCGCGGCATTAAAAAGTTGAGAACCACTGCTCTGTAGGGAGATTGATTTAAGGGTTGTTTAACAGAATCAACACAAATCTATTTTGACTTAAATTCTATATTTTATTCAAATAAATGTAAATAATTATATTGTAGATAATAACTAGTGCTTTTTCTTTGTAGATCAGCAGACCCTGGATGATGTAGAGAAATCCATCAATGATGATATGAAGCGTATCATTCCTTGGCTTCAGCAGCTCAAGTTAGTAAAAAAGCAATACCAGAAAATACACTTCTTTGTCATTGTAAAAACGATTTCACTTTTAGAATATTTTTCTATGATCTCTACTTTGGCTGCCTTTTAGTAACTGCAACAAAGAGCTTTGTTGTTTATTTGAAAGGATTATATCTATAGCTCCTAACATGTTATACAGCATAGATTTTTATTAGCAAAGATATAGAAAAGTCATTTTTCTTTTGTTTAATATAATCTTATAATAATATAATAATAATAGTAGTAAAGTTGGAAGGGACCTTGAGGTCATCTAGTCCAACCCCCTGCTCAGGCAGGAAACCCTACACCATTTCAGACAAATGGCTGTCCAGTCTCTTCTTAAAAACTTCCAGTGTTGGAGCATTTACTGCTTCTGGAGGCAAGCTGTTCCACTGATTAATTGTTCTCACTGTCAGGAAGTTTCTCCTTAGTTCTAGGTTGCTTCTCTCCTTGATGAGTTTCCACCCGTTGCTTCTTGTCCTGCCTTCAGGTGCTTTGGAAAATAGCTTAATTCCCTCTTCTTTATGGCAGCCCCTGAGATATTGGAATACTGCTATCATGTCCCCCCTTGTCCTTCTCTTCGTTAAACTAGACATACCCAATTCTCGCAACCGTTCCTTATATGTTTTAGCCTCCAGTCCCCTAATCATCTTTGTTGCTCTTCTCTGTACTCTTGCTAGAGTCTCAACATCTTTTTTACATCGTGGTGACCAAAACTGGATGCAGTATTCCAAGTGTGGCCTTACCAAGGCATTGAAGAGTGGTATTAATACTTCACGTGATCTTGATTCTATCCCTCTGTTAATGCAGCCTAGCACTGTGTTGGCCTTTTTGGCAGCTGCAGCACACTGCTGGCTCATATTTAGGTGATTGTCTACTAGGACTCCGAGGTCCCTCTCACAGTTACTACTATTGAGCATGGTGCCACCTATGCTGTACTTGTGCATTTGGTTTTTCTTGCCTAATGTAGAACCTTGCTTTTTTCACCATTGAATTTCATTTTGTTAGTTAGTGCCCAGTGTTCAAGTCTGTCCAGATCCTTCTGTATCTTAAGCCTGTCTTCTGGAGTGTTGGCTATTCCTGCCAGCTTGGTGTCGTCTGCAAATTTGATGAGTTCCCCATCTATCCCTTCATCTATCCCTTGATTGGTCAACATGAATTGTGTCTTCTTGATTCCTGAACACTATTGGGATCACTTAAAATATTGTCATACATGTGTATCTGAAATGCAAAGCTCTTGAGTGGAGTATTTAACAATGCACGTTCATTTGCCAGTTTCAAAATCTTAGTCTAGTAATTACTAGTGTAATAATAATTCTGCTTATGGATCAAAACTGGTTAAGAAACAAAAGCAGAGAATAAATAAACTGATCTTAGTAGAGAAGCGAGTTCCAATGTTCATTACAACTGTAGCTTTTCACCCCGTATAAGTTTACAGACAAATATCTCTTATTCTCATAATCACTTATCTATAAGCAAATTGATGAGACTTTTCAATCCTGGTGTCAGCAAAAAGTCCATATGTTGTACATAGTATGTTTTAGGTGTGTGCCATGTATGTGTTTCACTTTGAGAGTGGGCAACTAAATTTCATTTTTGATGTGTGCAGTTGTACCCACAGTTAAAAAAAATGACAATAAAGGTTATCTTATCTATCTTCTTATCTTATCTTATCTTATCTTATCTTAAGAATTTCCAGAACTTTACAAAAACATGTTAGTTTTAACCTTGATCAAATAAACCAACTTTATATCCCTTCTTTTTATTTCTGAAAATCTTAATCTTTAATTCATTCAAATATTATTGTAGAATTTGATCAGTTGCAAGGGTTTCCTCAAGTCTCTTTTGTAAATCCAGTAACAAGACATTATCCAGGTCATTCTCTTGGTATCATTTGTATTTTCTCTTTATTTTTTAAAACCTCAGCTAGCTTCTTTTTGTATATCCATTAAAAAATCCCTTATCCATACCATTCTCTTGACCTTCCACTTGTAATTGCACTTTAAATGCCTTCTTTATCTTGTAATCCACACTTTTAAAAAGCCATTATTTCTGATTCTACAGTTTCACATCTGTTATCCTTCAGTAACATCTTTGGACAGAGTCTGTCCGTACAAGCAATCATTATTACTGATATTGTTGATATTGTGGCTACTAATTTCGGGCCTCATTTTTTGAAGATCTTTAATATTTCAAATATTACAGCATTTTGTATCATTTTGTAAATCCCAAAACTGATCAAAAGTATGTTTACACTTTTTTCTTTTTGCTTTGTTTTGTTCCCTCTATTATCCAGTTGAAATAACAAAGTCTCTAATCTTCGTTACGACCTACCTACACAAAATAATTTTGGTTCCTACTATATTTTATAGAGTTAGTTCCAAAATCCAAAAAGATTTTTTTCAGTATTCCAAATTGGTCTGTCCCTTAGTTTTTTTTATAACTTTCTTAATTCAAAATCTTATTTAGCTTTCTATCATTTATTTCAAATTCTTTAAGTTCTTAAACTTATAGTTAATTTTTCTTTTCTTCAGAAATAAAGATAGACACACCCAGGTGGCTTTTCAGAATTTCTGTTTCAAAGACTCTAGTAGCTTTAAGATACTTAGATAAGTAATTTCTGAAGATGATCAGAAAGCAAAGTTAGTGAACTCAGTATTCTTTTTTTTTTTATTGAAAAATTTTTAAAAACTTTTACAAAGACAGAAAAACAACAACAACAACAACAACAACAACAACAAAAACAATACAACCTCCCCCAACCCCTCCCAAACCACCCCTCCCTCCCCCCCTGGAGCTTCCCAGAGCAGAATATAGGCTTAATTAAAAAAAATTTTTTTTCAAAATTATAAGATAATTAAAAATAAAATATATATGAAAAAAGAGTTATAATCCTTAAAGAGAAAAAGTATAAAAAAGAAAAACAAAGGAAAAAAAAAGAAAGAAAAAAGTAGAGTTTGTATACAAGTTATAAAAAAGCTAAATGATATTTTTTCAAATCCAGTTTAAATTGTATGAAATTTATCCATTTTTCCCATACAGCAAAAAATTTCTCTTGCATTTGCTCTTTTAACTCAGTATTCTTGAAAAGGCTTTGCTACAGTTGTGAGCTTGATGTCTGATTCTCATCTCCCATTATTCAGACCTGTAGAAGACTGATGTCCTGCAATATCCTCACAAGGAGCTCCCATCTGGAGCTTACGTGAGTGATCTTCTCCTTGTCCAGAGAAGTTCTGCTTCTTCAGTCTTTGCCCAAGCTGCCATCTCCACTGTCCTGGAGATTGTTTAGCTCACCAAGCCTCAGAGGTGGTAGCCAGACTTTATTAACAAACGAACATATTAATTCAAATGGTTTTTGAAAATGTTGCTTTTTAGCTGGAAGTTCTTATCTGCATAGTTAAAACCAAGACTGCAGAGTAAGTGACCCTTGTTCTAATGAATACCACTATTCTTGCATGTCCTGTTTGCTTGTGTTCACTTCAGGTTTTGGCTTGGGCAGCAGCGTTGCAAACAATCAATAAAACATTTGCCCACAGTAAGCAGTGAAACATTGCAGCTAGTTAATCATGCTACTCATCCTGTGGGAAATCTTTCCAATCACAAACTCTTCATCAAGCTTACCCGACTTCCACAGTATTACATTGTAAGTAAATGGGATTTCATCATAAGAATGTGGTCTTCTGAATAAAAAATGTAAGTTTTTGTAATATGAAGAAGAATGCATTAAGATAGGATCAGTGTAATGGCTATCCTCATGCTTAATACGATGAAATAGTATCTTGACGGTCCATTAAAATGCAGACAAAAAGTTAACTGGCCACTTACTTGGAAGGAAGACAACTAGGAAACAATGAGAACTTAGCTTAAGAGTAAAGAGAGATTGCACAAATGGCGATGGTAAAAAGGAAAGGAAAATGATGTGACCCAGTGCTTCCCAAACCTGGGTAAATTACTCAAAATTGGGTAAAAATGATTTTTCTTTGAGTAATGACATACAAACCCATTCTCCAATCACAACAGCATCCTTTAAATTGACTTAAATAGTTTACCCACTTTGGATAAGAAGGATTTTCTGCTAAGCAGTTGTGCATAATGAAGGGAAATGTTTGAGAAGTATCAATGTAACTAGTAAATATAAAGCAAAAGAAAGGTAATAATGTGGTACCCTTTGTGACAGTCATTAAAGAGTTAAACAGTCGTTCTGTAATAAAGCCATGAGATGTTTTGAGGGTATATCTGTTTGACAGAATCCAGCGTACATCCTATGCTCTCTGTTCATGCAGTGTTATTTTAGATAAAACCTTAATTGCCAATGATTGCTTTCTGTAAATAAATGAGAGACAGAATATTATAATCCTTTTCTACATCTAAGATACTAAGCTATCTTAGATATATAACAAAGGTTATATAATGTTGAATCTCAATATAAGAAGTCCTTAATTTAATTATTTTAGTGGAAATGAGATTTTGAAGGATATTTATATCCCAAATTTTCTAACTGTTGCCCAGTTAAATTCAGGTTCCATCATGTTTACTGCTTTAATATAAACATGTTTGCAGCTTTTCATTATTTGTGTCCTGATTTCTACAATAAAAAAAAAGTTGTAGCAGTCTATAAGATCAGGAGCCAGTCAATGTCTATGTTTTTTGTTGAATGATGGGAGGATTCCCTGAAAACCTAAATATATATTTTGACTATAGTAGAAAGTGTATACAAATTAAATATTGAATAAACATTTTAAAAGATGCTTGTGCCAAAACTGAAAAAGGAAAATATATTCAGTTGTGGAATACGCCATCTCTCTACTACTAATTGATTCTTACAATACTTTGATTACTGTTGATAGCATCATTAGGGACCAGGATTTACAGAGGGTGAACTTGCTTCAAGGGTATCAGTAGGCCAAGTAAATAGGATACTTTAATAATATCTTAACTGACTAAGCCTTAAGGTTATTTTTATGACATTAAAGCCAATGTGTATGATTGTAGATTTTTAAATGTGTATTTTTTTTAAATTAGCAGTAAACCTTACATTTTAGAATGCTCAAAAGTTGGTTTCAAAAGTGCATTAGTATGAAATATTGGAATAGAATACATGTTGACTACTTTTGAAGAATTCACAATCTTAACCCCAAGCATTTTTAATATAATCTGCTTCATGATTCAAAAATTAATTTGCTTTTTCTTCAGTTGTTTAAAGTGATTTTAAAAAATAATTGCTAACTACATTGTAAACATATCATTTGATGTAGTTTGCTGTATTTGTGATAATAGTATTCAAATATTTAAATTTAAATTTAGTTTTATTTGGATGCATTGATATTAGTGAAATTCAGCTTAGACTTACCTAGCTTAAATCTCACTTATTTCAGTATGATTTGCTCTAAGTTAAATCCAAATTTCTCTGAAGTTGGTTTAGAAAATCTGGATGTCTTTGGGATTTGTATTAATTATAATATATTAATTTGGAATATATTTCCAAGCTTAGTTGTGACTTTTCAACATCCTAGGTAGTGGAAATGTTTGATGTTCCCAATAATCCCACACAACTAGAATACAAATACTACTTTCTTTCTGTGAGTTATGCTGAAGGAGACGATAGCCCTGCCACTGCAGTTTTACTCCAACAGTTTAAGCCAAATATTGAAGAATTGGTTTTGGACACAAAAAATAGCAAACAAGCAAAAAGTGGCGCAAAACGCAAGGTATGGATTTGGTCACTAGCTTTCACAGTGGATAAGAGATAATTTATTTCTCTTAGCTGAAAATAAAAGGCTGAATACTGCAACATTTCGCTTAATCAGATAAATGATTAGTTTATGATGACAAAGAATAAATCTGATAAACTATATTACTCTTGTTCTGAGACAAAATAGAAATGTGTTTAAAGTAGCATCTTAAATATCTCATGTGATAAGAAAGTTGGCTATATTTCTAGTGTCTGTCATTTTGCACCTTTTAAACAGAATTTAATACTTCCTTTATAAAAGTGAACTTTCAAGTTATTTTCTAGCACTATTTGCATCTACAAAATGTTATAATTGATTAGAACAGTTTACATTGTTAAGTGCTGCAAGCTTACTTGTAATGTTCTTTTTTAATATACTCAAAATGAGCACAATTGAATGGACATTTAAATTAATGTTTAATATTTGTTTCCAAGTAGCTGCACTTTCAGCAGTATAGTCTAAATATAGTGAGCATGAATTCTGAACAGTTTGTATGAAACAGATGAATTTCCTGCTATGATCTTTATTGCTTATGATTTAGATTTTGTTCTAGCTTTATGATTGAAAGAACATGTATCTTTCAAAATATTTTTCTGCTCTTTTGTAGCTGTCTGATGAACTGTGTCCCACAGAACCCAAAAAGCCAAAACAGTCTGGAGAAATGTGTGCATTCAATAAAGTTTTAGCTCATATTGTGGCAATGTGTGATACAAATATGCCCTTTATAGGACTCCGCGTGGAGGTAGGTAACAAATTGTATTTGTTGAATTGGATCAGGTAAAACAGAGATTGTCTAAAAAGCCGAGGTGGCGCAGCAGTTAGAGTGCAGTACTGCAGGCCACTTTAGCTGACTGTGTTCAGCAGGTCAGCGGTTCAAATCTCACCGGCTCAAGGTTGACTCAGCCTTCCATCCTTCCGAGGTAGGTAAAATGAGGACCCAGATTGTTGGGGGCAATGTAAAATATATATATACATTGCTTACTGGTGTACATCGCTTAGAGAGTGCTTGCACTTAAAGCGATATATAAGTCTCATAAATAAATAAATAAATAAATAAATAAATAAAGTACCCAACTTAAAAAAACAGGAAGAAATAAGACTGACCTGTTTCATTTATTATTAAGACATATGACTTAACTGTTTTTCATGTAGTACCATATAGAACCAAAATTTTACAATAAATCAGGCCATAGTGGTTTGATAAACAAAACAGTTCTTTGTTCAGCATTACATGTATATAAAGTTACAGCAGTTATGACACAAGATGAGAGGGACTCTTAACCTGCATTTCTTAAATATGCTGTCTGTTGATGTAAACAAAGGTCTAGGTTTTGATCAGAATGTGAAGTATTTAATCACAGACTGATTTTGTGTGTGTGAGAGAAAGAGTACGTGATTACAACATGATTGAAAAAGTATGGAGAAACTAATTTCTGCTCAACTTTTACTAGCAGTTGCCATTGGAAGCAATTGGTGCTTTCTTCTGTGTAATAAAGTAACGTGTTGCATCTGTATATGTAGTATTTTTGTTCTCACCTTTTGCTGCATCCATGTATGTGTGTGTGCATACAGGAAAGCCTGCCCTGGTCATAGGGTTGGGAGTTTGTGCCTTAGAATGGAGGAGTTGCCAGCATTCCAAGCTATTGCCCAATTATTTTTCCCATAGCGAACTATTGGGAGAATGGGGGGGATTTCTTCTCAGCCCCCAGCCTGACCTAGCGGCCTATTTTTTAACTCTGTCTTGGTAGTTTGTCCCTCCACACATTGAATATACCCATAACAATTCAGTAACTGCTGTTCCTTTTCAATGTGCCTTTGTTTAGATGCCCATCTGACCACATTAGCCTTCTTCGATATATTATTTCATATTATATATTTAATATTTAATATGAAATATGTTAAAATTTAACATATTTTAGATGTTAAATGTTAGCTATTTTATCTTATAGAGAATTAAGTACAAAATTTAACATTATTGTTCCATATATGTCTTGTTTCTGGTGTTATGTGTTTTTAATATGTGGTTGATTAATACACTGTAGTAGAAACAATTGCTTCACTCGTTTTGTGTGTAAAGAGATTATTCTTTCTCTGGTTGGATTTTATTTCTTCCAGTAGTTGCTATTAACCATGCTGGAAGATTCATATATAATGTGACAAGTGATATTATACAGCTTGAATTTTAATTTGCTATGAAAATATAAACCTAAATTTACTAAGTTTTTTTTTTAAATTTCAGCTATCCGGTATGGAAATCCCACATCAAGGTGTCCAAGTTGAAGGAGATGGTTTCAGTCATGCTATTCGTTTATTAAAGTAAAAAAAATAATGTAAAATTCTACTAAGGTTTAGAATATTCTATATGGATCAAAAGGAAATGATGCAATTTGTAAAAGAATCAAATTTTGTTTCATTATTTACACATTAGTATTTATATTGTGAATTTTTTTTTACAATAATTGTACAGTAAAAAGACCCTTTGAAACTATTTTAAGAACAAGAATATGGTTCTTTATTCCTGAGGAAAACAGAACATGCATACAAACTTGGCACTTAGGTGTAAAAACATGTAGTTCTTAAGGAATAGGTATTACTCAAAGGTATTATTAAGCCTAGTGACTTTCAGATTTTAGCTGGCCATTTTAATCAAATTTTATTCTTACATAAACACTAAACAAGAAAGCTAATCTGAAGCTTTTTAGAATGTTCCCAAAATCTAACTTTGTTTAATGGGTTGCAAATTCTATGTATATTTCTTCTATTGTATACTGTAAACATTAAAAAAACAATCAGCTTGCATTAAATCTTCCAATTCTGGCCATACCTTATATCAGTGGTGGCGAACCTATGGCACACGTGCCAGAGGCTGCACTCAGAGCCCTCTCTGTGGGCATGCATGCCGCCGCTGCCAACAGCTTGTGCAGGTCCATTAGGTTGCCGCTGCCACCCAGGGCGGCAGCTGCACCCAGCACAAAGGAGGCGAAGCGGCCAGCTAGCGAGCTCAAGTAGAGGTGGTAGAGCATGCCCAGACTCAGCAAGCCAAAGGCCACCCCAAGCAGGGAAAGCCGGATCCCCATCGGCGCCATGGCCCCCCAGTCCCAGCTAGGATTGCATGCCTCCCCCCATCTATGCTGGACCTCCTGCCCACTGTCCCACCCACCAGAGATCCCCTGGACCTCCCCCAACCCTGCTTGGCCCCCACAGGCATCCCCTCCATGAGCAGCATCGAGGTGGCCACGCCCACTCAGTCTGCCATGACAATTGCAGCCATGCCCACCCAGTGGGCCACGCCTATCCAGTGGGCCACACCCCCCATGCCCCCCTGAGGGCACCACAATGACCGGGCAGTTTGTGATAAATAAGTGGGTTTTGGATTGTGGTTTGGGTACTTGGCCTCTAAAAGGTTCGCCATCACTGCCTTATATATTACTGCTATTTAGTAAAGTCATAAATGCATTATTTAGATTGAAAAAACTAACTTGAATACTTGCATTTCTTAAATTGTATGCTTTCTTTCAGAATTTGAAAGAATCAAACAAATCTCAATATGTTGTTGTATCTTGAACTTTTTGCACAGAATTCCTCCCTGTAAGGGTATTTGTGAGGAGACCCAGAAGGCTCTGGATCGTTCTCTTCTTGATTGTACTTTCCGATTGCAAGGTAGAAATAACCGTACATGGGTGGCTGAACTGGTGTTTGCAAACTGCCCGCTTATCAGCACTTCTTCCAGGGAACAAGGTTAATTTCTCAATTGTTCTGCATATTGCCATTCCTCTTATACTTTTTGAGTATCAAATTGGCCTCTCCTTTCATTTTGCAGGACCAACTCGTCATGTTTATCTAACGTATGAAAACCAGTTGTCTGAACCAGTTGGTGGCCGGAAAGTAGTTGAGATGTTTCTAAATGACTGGAATAGCATTGCACAATTATATGAATGTGTGTTGGAGTTTGCTCGATCTTTACCAGGTATATAATGTCTTGTATACATTAGTTGTTTTATTTTTGTATTGATATAGAAAAGAAGCAGGCCACTTTCTCTTAACCTATTGGCATATTTAGAATGAGAGTGTCTTATGGGCAGTCACCAATCCTTAATTTTTTGAAGACAGCCTAGTAGTACGTTTTTATCCCAGTGAAAATTTCTTTAACAGTCTAAGTTACCTTGGTTACTTTTATGAGAAGCAGATAAGGACAGACTTCCAAATAAAGCACCACACCATGGTGACTAACTGCTTTTATTTTCTGAAAATGCCTTTGGGGTCCTTGTGAATCTTGAAGGTATCCTTGAAAATAAAAAATTGTTTAGAAGCTATTAGTTGTAGCAGGAGGTAACATCTGTTCGTTCCTTTTCTGAATTTGGAAGCTAAGTATGATAAAGCTTGGCTAATACTCAAAAGGGATACCGTATTTCCCCGAAAATATACATATATATTTTTTCCTCCAAAACAGGCACCAGGTCTTATTTTCGAGGGGTGTCTTTTCCATGGTCTCAACTCATGGCAGCGGCACCAACAGCCCTGCCCAGCCGGCCCACTTCTTCTGTGGCCGAAGGAAATGCCTCTGCAGCTGAGAATGGAGCTCCAGATTGATGTGCACAGTGCCACCTGGCCTGCATTTCACAGTCAGAGGCCTTCCAGAAAGGCCTCTAAAGGCGAAATACAGCCCAGGGGACGCAGTAGAAGTGGGCCGGCGAGGCAGGTGTCGATTCATGGGAGATCTGGCTGCAACAGTAAGCAGGTGTGGAGCACATGGGGCAGTTGCACCCCCCATCCCAGCTTGACTTTTAGGCATGCGCCTTGCCCCAAAACTAGGGCTTATTTTGGGGATAGGGCTTATATTAGGCCCACCCCCAAAATCAAGCTAGGGCTTATTTTCAGGATGGGTCTTACTTTCAAGGAAACACAGTATGTCTGAGGTATAGTGAAAAGCTGAGCAACTGTCATTCTCATGCTGCCAAGAAAACGAAATCAATGTGCCTTTGAAGTCATTGGGAATCTTACTGAACTGGATGGGGATTTTAACCTTTAGGGACTACTGCTTTGTTTTAAATTTAAAGAAACTAAATATCATTTAAAGGGTATCTAAATTTTATTATTTTTCAAGATTCATTCCATTTGGGCTTTCAGATAGGTTGTTAACTGTTTGGATCACTACTGTTGAAAACCCGGATCATTGTTTTACTTGCTTAGAGATTGAGAGTTCGCTGTTTCAGATGGGATTACACATTTCAGAAGCCAGATACGCCACCTGGAAGTACTTTTGACCTTCAGGTCTTGGTGAAATTATGTGTGGCAGTTCTGGTGAAGAACACCTTTGCACAACTATCCCAGCTGCAGCACATCCTGACTTGATCAGATCAGATTAGATCAAGATTTGACAATGGTTACTTACAGATTTGGGTACTGATTACCCACACTGTGTTCACTGCAGTGCACTCTATATGAGAAGTGCCTGGAGTTGTAATTGATGCAAAATGCAGCGTCCAGAACTGAGCTGAAAGATCTGCTCCATTTTAAAATTGCTTACCAAGCACAATTTAAGAAGTTGGTATTGACTTAAAGCGATAAATGGCATAGAATCTAACTGTTTAAGCCCCCCCTCTTTATAAATCTATTCAGTTCTTAACAAACCTTATGAAGAGGTTCCTAATGGCAGGAGCCCTTCTGGCTTACTCAAGAGCAGGGGTCCCCAACCTGCGGTCCAATAGGCCACGTCCCGGTAGTGGGCTGTGAAACAGGCTGGCTAGCACTCACCCCCACTCATGCTAGCACCACCGCTACCATGCAATCGGGGCGCTGCGTGGCGAAAATGAGGTGCCGCTGCTATGCAAACAGGACGGTGCATGACGCAAAAACCAGGCGGCGTGCAGCGCAAAAACCTGGTGTCAAGCCCCTGGGTTTGACATGAGCCGGGTGACGGGGAACACGCAGCCAACAGCTGAACGACGTCCGTATGAGGCCAGTGAGCACCGCCTGACTCCCGACAATCAGCTGGGAGTTGGGCCGGCCTCTGGAGGTTGGCGCGAAGCCGGCGGGACCACTATGCACCGCCCGGTCCCTGGCACCCAGCTGAGAGTCTGGTCGGCGTGCGCACGTCAGCTGGGGGTCAGCGGACACATCACCTGACTCCCGAAGAACAGCTGGGAGCTGGCCCAGCTTCCACGTGTTGGCTCGGCTCCTGGGAGACAGCTGGGAGTCGGCCCGACTCCTTGCCAGCAACTGGGAGTTGGCTTGGCCGCCTGATGCTGCAGGTGGCTCCCTCCAATGAGCTGGATGCCAGAAGCATTCCCACCGCTGGCTGGACATGTGGAGTAAAGAAGCCGGGCCAGGGGGAGAGTATACCTCACCTGGGCTGCCTCTCCCTCCTGCTGGGCTCGGGGGAGGAAGCAGAGTGCTGCCTCGTTGTTTGAGAGAGCAGCTGGAACGGCAGAGGCTCTGTGGGTGTGTCTGGAGGGGGGGGAATTCGGACATTGAACTGCGCCTTTTATCTGTACGACCCAGATGCTGGCTTGCTGATTGGGGTGGGGTTGGTGGGAGGGGCACATCTATGTAAAGCACTGAGAGAAGTTCACTCTCAGTGCTGACTTTTTCTTCGCATTAAAGTTTGCTAGTCACCTGTTCCTTCTGTGTCTGGAGTTTGTCGGCAGCAGCAAAGGACATCTGACACCTGGGCTGTGTGCAAAAACTGGGCGCTGCACATTCCAAAAATGGGGGAAAACCGGGTGGCATGCGGCATGAAAATGGGGTGGTGCTAGCGCCCATGTGGCAAAAACTGCAGTGCTAGCGAGTGTCACGCAAGTGCTAGCACCACCCCGTTTGCATCGTGCGTGCTTGCGGCCCCGTTTGTGTCTGTGCATGCGTGTGTAAATTGCTTCCCCCACAAACACTTTTCCCTCCGGTCCACCAACCGAGAAAGGTTGGAGACCTCTGTTCAAAAGGATTATTTTCTCCTTTGCTACCAGTATGTGGCACATTTAGGAGATGCATTTAGCTCTCACTCTTTCACTGTTTGGAAAATCTGTATAGATGTATCTTTTTCACCAGGCTTTTAATTATTATTATTAAATACTTTAGGAACCTACTTGATTATTACTTTTAACCTGCATTTTTAATTTATTTCATTTTATTTGGTTTTTTAAAAATGTTAGTATTCTTAAGTGGTTACCAGATTAGAAAGACAGGATATGTCAGCTAAAGTCTTAAGTGAGGAAGTTGCTGGATGTCAAAAAAAGTGTTCGTAGAAACATTACTTTCCAGGAATGATAGAAACTATTAAAGTTAATACTTTTTCTCTTTTTTAAAAAATATATTTTCTCTCCCTCCCCTCTTTACATTGTTAAGAAATACCAAGCCATCTAAATGTTTTCTCAGAAGTTCGGATCTATAATTATAAGAAGCTAATTCTTTGTTATGGGACTACCAAGGGAAGTTCTGTAAGTATCTTTGATCTTTCTCTTAAAGCCATGTTAATATATTTATTGTCTTTAAGTACAGTGTCTCTTATTTTAAACACAGTCTTATCTAGTTATTAAGCTCCTGCCATCCATGCTAACGTACGTGTTCAGAATTATGGTCTTGTCTATACTGTAGTGGTAATTGCCTTTTTTCTGTTTTAGTTTACAGTTAAGATGTTTTCTCAAAATAACGTTTGATGATAGCTAGCCATGTATGTTCAATTAAAACTTTGAATCTTTTTCTCTAGTGTATTTTCCTTAAAAATAGTCTTAAGGTCAGGGGATTGTAAAGAAAAGATGTGAGTTACAAACATGACTAGCCAGAAAAGAAAGGACAGAAGCGGATAAGTTTGGGTGTTTATGAAGACACTTCCATCTCTACCTTCATTTTACATATTCTTCTTGATTTAAGTTTATGCTACAGGTTATCTTCTAATCAAATCAGAAAATTGGTGTGTAACAGACCAGGATATAGCTTACCGTGCAAAGCATGGAAGGAAAGGAGTTTAGGGCTCATCCCTGTAGTTCTATAATGGCTTTCCATAACTTCTGTGCTACCTAAGAGTCTCTGCTGCATTAGGAGTTGTATCTTTCTGGCGTTTTCCAAAAATATGGCATGATTTGCCTAAAATATTTTTTATGTTAAAATAGTTAAATTTTCACTAAAATATAGGAGCTAGGCATTGACACATTCTGGGTACCCAGTGAATTCTAAGTAATCAGGTAGCAAATATTGTAACAAATCAGAGGTAAGTTTGCAAAGAATAGAAATACAGATATTTCATTGGCTTGGTTATATTCAGTTTTAAATTAACATGGAAACATTATTTGAGTCTCCAATTTAAGCTAGAGAATGACATGGTCTCTATAAGATACTGTTTGTCTCCTCTCTTCTCCCTATCTCTTTAAAGAGAAAAGCATTAGAACTGTAGTGTCCAGATTTTTCCCAACTGCAATTCCTTCAGCTTAAATGGAAGAAGATAGGTTTTCCTTTCTGCAACTGGTTTTCCTGGAGTGTGCAACATGACATGTAAAGTCTAGGATCACCAACCACCTGAGCAGAAACTCACAGTATTGACTGATTCGAACTATTTTGTCTAGTGCAGTCTTGCCTATTTTGACTGATAGTAGTGCTCTAGGATCCTCTAGTAAGTGAGATCCTTTATTAAGTGAGATCCTTTTTATATCAGGATCATCTCTGTATAAAATCTGTAATTCTGCACTGAGCTGTGATTCTTACACTGATTACACACAATTAAATATTTACTAGATGGAAAATAATTTGTTTGGAATATAGAAAATAGATATGTTTCTGTATCTTTATTTTTCTCTCTCTCAAGATAGATAATTAGATAGACGATAGATAGATAGATAGATAGATAGATAGATAGATAGATAGATAGATAGATAGATAGATAGATAGATAGATAGATAACTATTCACACACATACACATACCCACACTCTTATATAAAAGCAACTGTTTCTTGTTATCATTGAATAATTGTATGAAGCTCTCTGTATTTATAGATCAGCATTCAATGGAACTCTGTGCACCAAAAATTCCACATATCTCTTGGAACTGTTGGACCAAACTCAGGTTGCAGTAATTGTCACAATACTATTCTGCATCAACTCCAAGAGATGTTCAATAAATCACCAACTGTTGTCCAACTATTACAGGTAACCTTTTTTCTCAAAAGAAAGTTTTGCATTTGAAATAGGAAAAGCATTGAAAGAATGATGCTTTTGCACACGAGATCATAATACTTTATATGGGAATGCAGCAGGAAGAATCTCACAAGGAATTATACTTCTGATTAGTTCTTATGTTCTTACTACTATAATAATGCCATTTCTTCGTGTGATTGTTATGAATAGACACATAAAAGCAACTGATTGTATTCTTTATTTCTGAAGAGTCTATACACTTGCCTAGCTGTTGTATGGTTATAACTGAACAACTGTTGCTTTTATTTGCAGGTTTTGTATGATACTCAGGCTCCATTAAATGCTATCAATAAGCTTCCCACAGTGCCAATGCTAGGACTGACACAGCGTACTAACACTGCTTACCAGTGTTTCTCAATTCTGCCTCAGTCGCCCACACACATCCGACTGGCCTTTAGGAATATGTATTGCATAGACATATATTGCCAGAGCCGTGGAGTGGTGGCAATTCGTGATGGAGCATATAGTCTTTTTGACAACAGTAAAATTGTGGAAGGCTTTTATCCTGCACCAGGATTGAAGGTGACTGTTCTTTATGTATTTATTCTATAATACAATTAGAATATGGATTGGGATCATTAATGTTTCTGAAATCTTCTGTAAGTGGTGAAATTATTTGGAAGGTGCTTTCAAATACATGTTTAATATTGAAGCTTCCAACACATTCAGTGGTAAGGAAATCAGTCACTCTGTTCTACCTTTGTAGAACAGAATGTATTGTATGAATGTATTCATTCAGTATATCCAATATACTGAATGAATATTGGACAATATAATATTCATTTATTATCTTTTGGTCTATGACACTTCAGAATTGTCTTTGCCGGAGTAGATTATAGTTCAGTTGATTCTGGCTTCACAATTCCAACATTCTGGTAAGAGGACTAAACAAGACAGCTGCCAGAGATTTTGAAGAAATGTTTCTAGGCACAGCACAAGTAAATGAGTCTGTGATTAGAATTTTTTATTAATATTTTATTAAATCTTTTTTTTAAAAAAAACTTTAACAATTATGAGTTCTGTTCATGCAGCTAATGTTGTCACAGTATTGGCTAAGTCCTATTTTTGAAATGGTAGAATGTTTTATTTCAATGAATCTTCATAAATAAAAAAGATTATTAACGCTCATGGTGGTGAAAATCAACAATCACAGTAGTATATCATTTCTGATCATTTGTGAGGTAGGATTTACAGTATTATATGTTAACCTTTGGAGACCTAGCAAGACACTGTTGTAGATATCTGAAATATTAATAATTTTAAACTGTAGCATATTGCTATTGATATTAGTGTCTTGAAAGATGTAACGGCACAATATATATTTACAATATATGTTATTGTAAACCTCTGAGAGTCACTCATGATGGGCAGCATAGAAGTTTAATAAATAATTAAATATATATTATCACAGGGTCCTTTGATCTATACCCAATTCAGTGAGTTCCCACACCTCAGAAAGCTCACTCCAGCCTCTCTGGCCTTTAGGCAACTTACACACCAGCAGACCTTTAGCTAGTAATCTCAGTTTGTTTTTATACCTTTCTCAGGTCTACTGTTGCTCTTTACTTTCAGGAGTTATCTGAAATTTCCTATATAGAATAGTGAAACCCACAACCCTTCTCACTCTTAGAACTCTTCAACACCAACTACTCCACAACTGCTTTGTTGCTGGCCTTTTATAACTGCTGTCTGCTAAGCAGCTGGGCTGGCTGGGGAGAGGTCTTAAAAGGGCAGGGCACCATCAGCCCAGGTCATAGCTTATCTCAGGCACCCTGTCCTCCCACATACCTCACACCATTATCTTTATATATGTCAGGCATGCATTTGTATCCCTCATCTTCTGTAACCATGTGAGGGGCTGGTGGTTGGTGATCACTATGAATTCTCAAACCCACCCATTTCAATGCATACACTTCTTTCTTTATAGTATTATATTTCTGTTCTTGTGGAATGAGTTTCTTTGATAAATAAATTACAGGGTGTCCATCCCTTCATGATTTTGCATCAGTGCTGCACCTAAACCGACATTGGACGTGTCTATTTGTACAAAAAGTGGTTGTGTGAAATCCAGTCCTCTCTACACCAGTTTTATACATAGAGCATCCTTTATCCTTTCAAATGCCTCCTGGCATTCTTCTGTCCACCTTTTCTTGGAGGGCACTGTTTTTCCTGGTTAGGTCTGTTAAGGGCTGGGCAATTGTAGAGAAATGGGTGATAAACAGTTGATAACATCCCGCCAACCACAGGAAAGAATGTACCGTACAACTTTCTTTGTTTTGGGGGTTTCTCAGAGTCTCCACCTTCCACATTTGTAACTTTAGCCTGCCCTCTTACACAAGCCTTCTCATAAAATGAAAATATTGAATTCACAGACCTTCCTGAACATGTTCGTTGACAGCAATCAAGATGCACGAAGACGATCAGTCAATGAAGATGATAATCCACCATCTCCTATTGGAGGGGACATGATGGATTCATTGATATCACAACTTCAGCCACAGCAGCAGGTAGCATATATGCATGCACAAAATTGATATTTCAGACTAAACATTGTTAAATTGATCATTTGGGGCAAATGTCTATTCTTGTTCTAGTCTAGTAAGATAATACAAATGGAGAAACAATAAGGAGAAAATCCTAGTTCGATGTACTTTTCAAACAAAAAGTCAGAGGTTTGATACCATTCTTAAGAAGAGGATATATTAGATTTCTGTCTAAAATCCTGAAGAGATGCCATTCAGTTTAGATAATGGTGATGGAGCATTGCTGCAATGGTATGTGGAATGACCTTAGGACAGTGTTTCCCAAACTTGATAATTTTAAGGCATGTGGACTTCAACTCCCAGAATTCCACAGCCAGCGTTGCTGGCTGTGGAATTCTGGGAGTTGAAGTCCTCATGCCTTAAAATTGTCAAGTTTGGGAAACACTGCCTTAGGAGATAGGAGGAAAAGCTGCTCTAGGTTGATGCAAATTCTGTCTCAGCTGTTACATTAGTTGTATTATTGTATTCTGCAAATTGGTAACTTGTACAGCTTCTTACTGCTAGTGTTGCAACAACACTGCTGCTGGCTGGTTGAGGAATTCCCTGAGGATCGGAAGCCATTTCCTAAACTCCTAGGGAGATCTTCTGCCAGATTTTGGAAGAGAATAGATTTGCAGGATTAATGGTAGGTAGCCTTGCGAGGTAGTCCACAAAAGACGCCTATCCAGAAGTACTAGCAAAAGCTTTTTTGTAAAGTTACATTAACAGAATCTTTGCAATTCTGAAAGTACATCTCTCCTCCCCGAGATGTTTACCATGCCTCCATTCTTTTTGTGGATGCAGCTGCCACTTGTCTGACCATTGTCTAGTCTGGGCTCTTCCTCCTTTCTCTCGAGATCATTCCCACACACCATTACAATTGGGTCTGATGACTTGCTATGAGACAGTTGCCTTATACCTGAGCTGGTACCTATACACGGTGTATCCAAAAAGTGTTCTTTTTAGAACAAATTTGAATGGGTGTTAATTTTCAGTGTCCAAGCAGTATACTACTGGCTGAAATGGAAGAGGAGATTAAAAGAAAAAAATACTCTTAAGAAGCAAAAGCAAAAGGAAGAAGCAAAAGCTTCTTAGAAGCAAAACTGATGGGATTTCAAGAATAGTAGATACGATAAAATACAGCCTAAGATAAATCATCCTTGATATTACAGTAAGGAGGAAAATGCTACTCTATAGAAATAGACATGCATCTTTTATTTATTCAGCTATCAAAGTCTGTCAGTGGTTTATGTAAAAACAAATTTCATATCAAGCCATAACATATGCATAACAGTTTTGTCATTGTGTTAAAAAATGTATGTCTATCAACCAAAACTGAGGAAAAGCATTCTGTTTCTTTCCTCAACCAGAGTGAGATTTATGTTCAAAAACATCTGCAAACTCTTCTTTCTAGAACAGTGCGATCCCATTCAGATTATGCAGATCTATCACCTTTCTGGAATTACAGTTCCTCATAATAAACACCATCATTTCATCTGAATTCAGTTTCAAGTTTATTGGGGTGAGGATTAGCCAATTAATAATTGCAGACAGTCATTCAGAAGAGCTCCATTATTGTCAACTTACTATTAACACCCAGGTTTAAATCTCCTGATCATTTCCTACATATAAAAGCACTGGAGACAGAATGAAATCCTGAAAGACACTGTATAATAATTTCCATTTTGAGGGTACCTGTCTACAAGCCATACTATCCAAGTAATAGAAACAGAAGATTACAAAAGCATTCTTCCTCTTCCCAAATCTCTCAAGCAATCCAGAAAGATAGCATGGCAGATAGTACTGAAAACTGCCAAGAGGTAAAAAAAATAACAGTGGAATCACACTCCCTCTATCAATCCCCAAACATCACCCATCGGGCCAGCCAATACCATGGTCCACCCTTAACCTACTTTGAAATTAATCAAGATAAGCTGTTTCCTTGAGACTAACAACAGTTGAAAAACTCCCATTTTCTCTTTTGAATAATTTTTTATTAAAGACGTTGGTTACACTGCTAAAAACAAATACAAATTAAATCGAAAGAAATCACCTTACCCAAACATGTTAAAGACTGGCCTATAATTGTAACAAAAAGTATGGATGACCATGGGGGACAAGGGAAAGAAATGCAGTCTATTTAACAATCAGACAAGAGAGGGAGAGGCTCACAGTTGCTTACTAGAGAAAAAAACTTAAGAACAACCCACCCGAATTGATCAGATTGTTAACATTTGTACCTTCAGATTTGGAAGATTCTGTTAATATTACAGTAAAGTAGATTTAGTTCATCTAATTGTGTTTCCTTTCGGGATTACTGACAATAATTGCCTATCCTTGAGAATGAATCATCGCTGAGGAACTAATTGTTTCAAATATTAGATGTTGAGGAAGTAATCATTAAATCTGTATTTTATTATATCTAATAATATTTTTTATTTCAGCAGTCTTCAAAACAGACAGGAGCACCAGCAGCTTATCCTTTGACATCCCCTCCCACATCCTATCACAACACTGTTACTCCTTCACCTTCAATGATGCTCACCCAGTCACCAGGTAAAATGGCTTTTTGGCTTGGGTGGATTGTTATAATCACAGCTTTGTTTATGAAGCCACAGGATCAGTGAACAAAGAAATTGTAGTTACTAGAAATGTTTTGTTTGTTTAAAGTATTGTAGCTTATTAGACAGTTATAATCATCCTATCACAGCTTTTGACAATAGTATTGAATGGCTTTTTCCCTTCTTTCAGGCTTAGTTAATGAAAAATGCAATATTCTGTCCTTATATAAATTATTATTCCTTAACATATATGTATCCTCAAAGTTTAAAAGGAGTATTTATAAAACATAATTGCTTGTTATTTGTATGTTATATTTAGGAACTTTACATGCTGCAAATTCTCCAAGTGGAGCATTAAGAGCACCATCACCAGCATCATTTGGCCCAACTCCTTCTCCTTCATCTCTTGGAATCACAATGGGACAAAATGCAAACTTTGCCAGCCCCCATGGTAAGCCCATTATCTCTTCGGATAGATATATTGATAAAAAGTTGATAGTTCAGATGTCACCAAATGAACTACGTTATTCTGTGTTGGCTGGAATTCAGGTCTTAAAAATATACCAATGTATTCTCCATCACATTTTCCCAGGTTGCCCTGAGTAGAAAAAGGTTTACCCAGCTGTAAACATAAGCCAACTAGAAATTCAAGAAGTAGACTTTTCAAGGAGTTAAATTTCCAAATCTCTTGATTCAATATGTGTTCTATCAAACTATAGAACACTTACTTAACTACTTGTATTACTCAAAATTATATTGCTTGGAACGCGTTGCACGTGAATACTTTTGAAAGGAGAACTATCCCTTACTCAGAATACAACAGCAATTTGCTGGAGTGGACAGGCTGTGCCAGTAATGAAAGAACACCTATGGTTCTTATAGGAATAAAGGTAAAGGTGAAGGTTTCTCCTGTCAAGTCATGTCCTATTCTAGAGGGCGTTACATCTACGTTTTTAGCCAAGGCAGCCAGTGTTGTCTAAAGACACTTCCATGATCATGTGACCAGCATGTCTATATGCTGAGGCACACGGAATGCTCTTACCTTCCCACTGAAGTGGTACCTATTTACCTACTCAACATTTGCATGCTTTTGAACATCTAAGTGGGCCGAAGCTGTGGCAAGTAATGAGAGATCAGGTCTTGAACCCAGGCTGTCAGCTTTCCAGCTGACAAGCTCAGCGTCTAACCGCTGAGCCATCATGCCCCCTGCCTCTTATGGGAATAGGCCTTATCAAAACTTTCCCCTTGTCCCCTCTGTTGTTGTTGTTCTGTTGAAAGCACCCAGGAGCTTCCTGGGTGAAAGGATTAGCTGGTGACATTGCCATTACCCAGGGGACACCCAATTGGGGGCTCTTTTTATATCCCCATTAATGAGCTTACCAAAGCGGTACCTATTTATCTACTCACATTTGTATGCCTTCATACTGCTAGGTCAGCAGGAGCTGGACGCAGGCATGTCAAACTCGCGATGTCACATGATGTCGCTCAACGTATCGGGCCGGTTTTGCCATTGCCGGCAATGGGGTGGGCGCGGCTTCCATGTGATGCGTCTGGCCCATGGGCCGGCAATTTGACACCCCTGAATTAGAGCAAATGATAAGAACTTACTCTGTCACTCAGCAGCATTCAGGTCTCGAATATGGGCTTGCAGATTGTCAACCCTAAGGGTGCACATTGCCATTGTGTAAAAGCAGAAAATTTCTACAAAATGATAAGTTACATTACAGTATATTTTTGTGATTAATAGCCAAAAATCTATAAGTACACCCAAAAGTGTTCAGGAAGCAATATCTTTTTTGTCCAGTGTAACTTGCAGCTTATTTTTCTCCTAGTTTGTTTCAGTAAACCATAGTATAAATCTCAATTCCTAATTCATATGTAATGAGTGACAAATTGCAGTTAATTGAACTAAGTGGATACTTTCGATTTTTTCCTCTTGATTATGATAGAGTGAAAGCAGGCAAGGTAGAGGTTTTATTGTATTTAAATATCCAGGTTTAGATAGACTATGGCTGCACCATTCTGATATTCTTGTAGTTTCTTAATACTTTTACCATATTACTCAGAAAACTGTTTTCAAGAAGTTGGAATTTCCACAGGCACAATAGACCCTAGTTCACCATACACAATGATGTCACCCAGTCAACGTGCCGGGAATTGGCCAGGTTCACCTCAGGTGTCTGGTCCCTCTCCAGCAGCACGTATGCCTGGGATGTCACCAGGCAATCCTTCCTTACATTCTCCAATACCAGATGCTTCTCATTCACCACGAGCAGGAACAAGTAAGTATGAGCAATAGCTGGTTGCATAAATAGCTATCTGTTGCGTTAACAGAGGTAACCATTCAGTTGTACTCAGTATTTCTTTACAACCCACATCAACTCCCTTACTGATGTGCCATAGCAATATAATTAATAAAAGGCTGGTGGAACTTTATTTATTGATTTGTTAGCCAATTCCAAATAACTTAGCCTAGTAGAGTGGTGGCGAACCTATGACACAAGTGCCAGAGGCGGCACTCAGAGCCCTCTCTGTGGACACACGCACCATTGCCCCAGCCCTGCCTCCCCCCATGGCCCCCTCCTCATCAGTAGCCCCTCCCAGAGGAGAGTCACCCTCGAGCATGGCGGGTGGAGCAGTGCAGCCAAGGACATGGCAGCCGGGCAGCAGGGACATGACTCCGCCCTTGCTCTCTGTCACGTGCAGGTGATGCTGCGGGGCACAGGTGGAAGGTGTGGCTGCCATGGCACTGCTGGGCTGCCTGGGTGATCTGCGGCAGGCCGTAGAGGTGGTGGATGGCCCTGCGGGTGGGGGCGGAGCAGGCAGGGGCGGGGGGTGGAGCAGGGGTGGGTGGGGGTGGCGGGGAAGGGCCGGTTTTTGGGCACTCAGTCTCTAAAAGGTTTGCCATCACTGGCCTAGTACATTCATCAGTCTTCCTACTGAAATATAAGTAAGTTCCAAAGTATGTGTTTCTCATCATGTACCCATCTCTCACTTCCAATGGGCAGAAGCATGCTCTTAGAATCATTTTCACTTCCTTTGACAAACATTGATTCATTGCAGTAGACCAGGGGTGGGCAACCTTGGCTCTTTTATGACTCGTGGACTTCAACTCCCAGAATTCCTGAGTGGAATTCCAGAAGTCCACGAGTCATAAAAGAGCCAAGGTTTTCTACCCCTGCAGTAGACCATATAATTCCCAAAACATTTCTATATCATTTCTCCTGAAATTTCTCTGTCCACTTTCCCATCTTCGGTAAAGATTCTATCAAGTTACGCCATATATATGTAGCCTGTACTTTGTTATTCAATTTTTTCCTACAATACAATTTCCTTTGACTTTTTATACAGTAATTTTCATATCTATGTTTGAGACATATTTTTGTTGTTGCATTGTACAGCCCTAACATTTGCTGGAAATGATTCAGCCAGTGATGTCATCTGCATACAAAATACATATACCATTATATCCCCAATTAACTTCTATGATCACCAATTTTCTATAAATATATTAGGCATATTAAGGGAACATCACACAAGCTTATTTTTGCTTAGTGTGGAATCATTTGCTAAACATATTATTATTATATTAGCACATTCAGCAGCCAATCTTGAATTACATATTAATGCAAAACATTTAATAATCCATACTCATTCACATTATCATACATTTTCCGTAAGTCAAAAAGTACACAATGAACTTCCATATTTTTCAGTAACTTGCTAAAGAGCATAAATTTGATATGCACACTCCCTGCTTTATATAAAGCCATACTCCTTTCCCCAAATTTTGTTAATTATCACCTCTTGTCTTTTGAATTAAAATTCTTCCAAATACATTCCCAGGCATTGTTAATAAATTAATTTCTTTTTTTAGTTTTTGCATTCACTCTTCCTACCTTTCCCATTATATTAGAAAATAGTAACATCCTTCCAGTTGTTAGGCGTAGATGCAGTCTTTGAATATATATTAAAATTTTGCACTTATTTACTTCAATTTAGAAATTGTCCAATTCTAAACTGACGCTGGCTGGCTTACAATATATTAAGCAATTAAAACAATACGAAAAAAACAAGGGAACTGCTCACTTAATATAAATATATATGCAAAAACACATTCAACAAGAGGCTTCATACATTCTAACCCACAGCCTGGGAGAAAAGTCAGAATTTTAGGGCTTTATGAAATGCCAACAGAGTGGAAGCTACATGAATTTCAGAAGGGATCTTAAGAGGGCAGGTGCCGCAACAACAAAAGCACACTTATTAGGTCCAGAGGGATGGCACCGTTTAATTAAAGGAAATTGGTGTGCATCAACTCTGATAGCATACACCAGATATGCAGAAACCATGAGAGATAGGTGATTTTCAAATAACCTGGCCTCAGGCCACATCAATTATAGGTGATAACTATATAGTCATCTTTGATTTGAACCTGAAAACACACTGACAACCAGTGCAACTTGTGAAATAGAGGGTTCATGTGGACATAGCAAGGTATGCCTACAACTACATAGCTACTCCATTGGTTAAACCACACCTGGTTTACTTCTCCTGTTTTCTTTCAGCCTATCATTTTTCAATATATTCTATAAATAGCATTTGTGGCTTTCTTTTCATCAGGTTTTTCTTAGGCCCTTTTATAGCATTATTTTTTTCTTTCAACATAGCATTATAAATTACTATAAACTGAAATGAAGGAATGCATCATTTGGAATGTCTGAAAAACACTCCTCAAATATTTAAGAAGTTTGTTTTGTTACAAGTTTCCATGTTTTTCAGCTAAATAATTTAGATCACCTCATAAAAGCCAGAGCTTTTATTATGCGGTAATTGAGAACACAATGGCCGGTGAGATCACTGAAGGTGGCAGGGTACTTGATCAACTTGTGTAATAGCTCAGTCACAATGGGGAAGGCCATTGTGTGTTAAGGAGACAAAATATTTTATGCACAAATAGTTCTGTGCATGGAACAGCTGTTGGGGTGGGGGAATATATACTTGATTTAAAACATTTTGAATGTTTCGGTCCATGCCTGGAGCAGAATGTTGTTGCAGTTTTCCTCTAGGTTTTGAAGGGCAGGGAGCAGGGAAAATCCCAAGCTAACAGGGGCTAAGGCAATGATGATAAATCTTTTAGAGACCAAGTGCCCCAAAACTGGCCCCGCCCCTGCTCCACCCCCTGCTCTGCCCTCACCCCACCTGCCCGCAGGGCCACTCACCGCTTCCAGGGCCCGTTGTAGATCGCCCAGCAGGCCATGGCAGCCACACCCTCTGCCCACGCCCCACAGCATCAACTGCATGATGGGGTGTGAGGGCAGAGTCTTGTCTACGCTGCCTGGCTGCCATGTCCTTGACTGCACTGCTCCGCGTGGGCCATGCTTGGGGGCAGCCCTTCTCCAGGAGGGCTGCTGGTGAGGAGGGTGTCACGGGGGGAGGCAAGGCTGGGGCAACGGCACGTGTGCCCACAGAGAGGACTCCAAGTGCCACCTCTGGCACCCGTGCCATAGGTTTGCCACCATTGGGCTAAGAGAAGGGAAGGAACCGGGAAATTGGAAGAGTGGTAGGCTGCTAGTTATTCCACCATTCAAGCCTCAGAATAGTGGCAGTGGCTGAGGTGAGGCTATTAAAGAACCAAAGGGGCTAGGAAAGTGGAGAGTGCCTTTGCAGTACTGGCAAAGTCAGGAGAGGAGAAAAGCACTAGAGTTTCTCTAGTTACCCCATTCATTGGAAGCCTAAGAAAAGCAAACATTGGTAACTAGCTGATTGGCTTGCACTGTGCTATTTTCCTGCTAATTTGTTTTCAATTCAATCAGTCAATTTTCAGTACAGATAACTTACATAAAGTTTGTTACTGACACTAAATAAACTCCAAGCAATAATTATTTAGTTGGATTGTGTTACTTTATGATAAGAGCAGCAATACCAAATCTCTGGTGGTAATTCTTTGTTTTATTTTTTCTTGTTTATTTTATTGTTCTATTATTTTACATTCGCTTTGTTTAAACTTCTTTTTCATTTCTTTGTTTTTTATGATTGTAAGCTGCCTAGAGTAGCTCCATGGTGAGATAGGTGACAAATGATGATTATTATGTTTATGATAATTAATAAATGAATGAATGAATGCATGCATGCTCTGCATTTGGAGTTTTCTCAAACTTAACAAAGTTTGGTTTTTCTGATGGGATAATAGGCTGCAAGTTTGCAACTGAGTTAAGAATGAACTTAGAAGCCACAATGGGACTAGTGACAGCAATAAGTATGCAATTTCCAAACACCTAGAAACAAATAATGTACACAAATGTACAGAATTTGTGGGTTCATGTTTATACTTTTGGAAGCTAGAAAATGGCTAAGCAGTTTAGAATTTCAGAAAGACTTATTATTGTGTGTGTGCCTTTAAGTTAGTATTGCTCCTGGTGATTGCCTAACTAAGTCTCTACAGCTTTCTTGGCAAGATTTCAGAACTGGTTTGACATTGCCCAATTCGGCTAAGAGGGAGTCACTGGCCTAAGATCATCCAATTGGCTTTGTGTCTAAGGTGATACCAGAACTTAACAGTTTCTAGTCACTACACCAAACTGTCTCTACTCACTTACTTACTTAGTTCCTGGATTTATCTCCAACCATCAACAAGCTCTCAGTGGCTTACAAGGAATACAACAGTGACAATCAAAACATCAATTTAAAATAACATAAATGGCAACAATAAGTAAAGCAAATAATATAATAAATGGTGTGATTTAAAAAAAATCAAGAAAAAGCTCATACAGAAATAGCAATTCATTGTACATTTACAGTTTGTTCAGCCTCCAAAGTTTAAAATTGGTTGATAAGATTTTCATAATTTCAGTTTATATACAAAATAATATAGGCTGCTATAAATACGAAATATTTTTAGTGTTATTGTAATAATAATTACAAGGACATCCAGATTTTTAATATTTCTGGGCAAGACTGGGATCAAGCTGAAGAATTATTGTTCGTGGTATAGGACCCTAGGCAAAGTCTTGTTGAAATTCACCAAGCACTGTGAGTCTGCAATTCTATCTAAGGGCAGGAGGAGTAAGATCTTCTTTATTTTTACTAGGTTCTCAAGCAGTGCCAACCAATATGCCTCCACCGCGTAAACTACCTCACCGTTCCTGGGCTGCATCCATACCAACAATTCTCACTCACAGTGCCTTGAATGTTTTATTGCTGCCCTCACCAACCCCTGGACTCATGCCAGGACTTGCGGGAAGTTATCTTTGTTCACCACTTGAACGTTTTCTTGGATCAGTTATTATGAGGAGGCATCTCCAAAGGATTATTCAGCAGGAAACGGTACTAATAGGATTAAAATTTCTAATTCTATTAGCGGTTGCTGAAAGGCAAAACTTCATTTTTCTCCTAGCTTCAGAATGTGTGGAAGTAGAAATTCTACTTTTTGCAAACCATGTTTTTAATTGTTTGAAAGCATTTGAAACGATACATGTTTATCCGAAATATGGCTCATCCACTACTCTATTACCAGTCCTTTTATTAAAAGATTCCTAAGTTCTTAGGAAAGCAAGTTGGAAAGCATCTTTAGTGTTTATATAGGTATTCCTTGACTTACAATAGTTCACTTAGTGACTGTTTGAAGTTACAACGGCATTGAAAAAAGGACTTATGACCACTTTTCACACTTATGACTGTTGCAGCATTCCCATAGTCACATGATTTACATTCAGACGTTTGACAATTGACTCACATTTCGGACAGTTACAGTGTCCTGGGTTCATGTGATCCTCTTTGGTGACATTCAGACAAGCAAAGTCAATGGGAAAACCAGATTCACTTAACAACCATGTTACTAATTTAATAATTGCAGTGATTTATTTAACACATGTAGTTAAAAAAAAGTCATAAAATGGGGCAAATTCCTCACTTAGCAACATAAATTTTGGGCTCAATTGTGGTCATACATTGAGAACTACCTGTATTTGGAAACATTTGGTCCAAATTCTGAGTCATCCATGAACTTGTTTGTTGTTCAAGTCATCAGAAATCTGTTACAATTAGTAGCAAAATAAGAATCTTATGGAAGATATATTTCATATCTGGGGAGTTCAGGAAAAAATATGCGTTGAATTGTTAAGGTATCAAATAGACAATGCTCATTGCTGAGTTGATATAAAGTACTTTTTTGTGGTAGGAGTATAAAGCAATACGCAGTTCTTCACAATTTAAATGTTCAAATAAATTATTTTTATAAAGCTACTGTACTAATCATTAAGGAACTTGCTATTAATTATTGACAGTAGAGAGGAACCTGTTAAATTTCATCAGCCAGTAGCAATGATGCCTTTCATTTACATTTAAATAAAACTTCCTGTTCCAGTTCAGATTACAATAAAGCCTGGATGAGAACTTTCATTTCAATCAGATCTCTTGGCCTTTCTTTTAAAACAGCTGCAGCTAATCAACTCCAATGAACCTGGAGTGATCATGTTCAAAACAGATGTTCTGAAGTGCAGAGTTGCCCTTAATCCCAAAACTAACCAGACCTTGCAACTAAAAGTAGCACCTGAAACTGCAGGCCAGTGGAAACAAGAAGAATTGCAAGTTTTGGAGAAATTTTTCGAAACCAGGGTATGTATATTTCCATGCTATTGTAATGTAACTGAGGGCTTAATGAATAGTTAGGTTGCTGTGATTTTTCATGGGCAGTCAATAAGAGATAAAAGGTCTTTGAACTGATTTTCATGGAAAGAGCAGAAGCCACTGTTCCACGATCAGGAGCAGAGAAACATTGAAAAAAGATTTTAAAAGCAGTATCCAACCATGGGCATCTGACCCAGCTTTTCCCAGTTTTGTGATAGTCCTTTGAACTAAACTAAAACTTTTGCAATGTTGCCAATTAGAGAAATTATAATTTATTCTGGAGCTAAAGCCAGGTAAAACTTACCTAAGTAAAAGTTATAAAAATATTGCATTTATTGCAGGTTGCAGGGCCACCATTCAAAGCCAATACTTTAATAGCCTTCACCAAGCTGTTAGGAGCCCCTACACATATTCTTCGGGATTGCGTACACATCATGAAACTGGAGCTGGTAAGTCCATTTTGTTCTCATCATTGTTGCAAATATTTTCTCTGCTTAAACTGAAAGTGGATTATTTATCTATTTCAATGGCATGTTTTATTCAATAGTTTCCTGATCAGGCAAGCCAGCTGAAATGGAATGTGCAGTTTTGTTTGACAATTCCTCCAAGTGCTCCACCAATTGCACCTCCAGGAACACCTGCGGTTGTGCTGAAATCGAAAATGTTGTTCTTTGTAAGTAAAATAGTGGGTGCTGAATGCTGATGACTCTATTTAGCATGGTCTTTAAGAACACGTGTAATAAAGTTAATTCACTGCTTTTACTGAGCTATGACTAGTATAACCTATATTAGCATCTTTTAAAAGAAACAAACTTTTCGGAACTAGTCAAGTTACTTAGATTAAAAAAATAGTTCCTATTTGTTATGATAGCTCAGCCTTCCTAAACTAATACGTTTTTGAACAGCAACTTTCAGAATTCCAAGCAGCAGGGGGAAAAAATCAATTAAAAGGCACGTACTTTCTTCCGAAACAGAGCCTTTTAACCTCATATATGTAGGTATAGCTATTATCAGCAATCATTAACAAGCCCTAACAATAGTAAAATGGCACACGCGTCGTGATATAATTGATACAAGTACAAATGATACAATTACATACATAAGTTGCGTCATTTGTGTAAGATTATGGCGCATGTATCATTATTTGCTCATCTTGCTTTTCCATGAACACCTCTAATAATGCTCTACTAGAATTATTAAGCAATTAAATATTACAGATTAAATTTGTGATATTAAAATACTGTATAGATGCAGAATTACTGTGGTAATCATTGTATATATTGTTCTGTTTGGCAGCTTCAGCTAACACAAAAATCTGCAGTTCCACAGGAAGCCACGAGCATAATCGTTCCAATCATTTACGACATGGCTTCAGGTACCACACAGCAGGCAGACATTCCCCGGCAGCAGAACGCTTCCGGTGCTGCTCCCATGATGGTTAGCAATATTCTAAAGAGGTTTGCAGAACTGAATTCACCACGGCCAGGTACTGTACATGTGCAGTAGGGCAAATCATGTGCATGCTTGAGTTGCCAGAGTCTCAACAATTAAAGTTTAAATATTGCACTTTATCATGAATCTTGCTTTGCCTTCACCTGGTTTCAGTTAATGCATGTACGTGATAAACTGTCTGAATATACCTTTGTGGTGTCAGAAGGGTTGTATTATCAACATGACATGGACTTTATATCATTGACCAAGGAAGCGTAATGCACTTGATGAGTTGCTTATACTACTGTGGTCATAGTTAACATTATTTTAAGCATTACCATGTGTCTTGCTGTATATACTTGTGTAAAAAATAGTGCTTGTTAGTCATCCTGCACTGTAGGAATATATCTTCCCATTTATTGTAATTTAACTGTTATGAGGCTGGTTGCCTATCTTGTTCTCATTTGTACTCTTTCAAGGAAAGTTGGGGAGCCAGCAAAATGGACCGATTTATAAATTATTTATAAAGTGGCATATTACAGTACTAGCTTTATTTTCTGTATTTCATAACTAACTCTTGCCCTGACTGTATCTTCTCTTCTGTGCTGCCTTCTTTGTTTCTGTGAGATGCTTTTGTATTCAGTTTCTCTTTTTCCTTTAATAAAAGTGTTAGAAACTTTTGAAATGCACTTTTTTTCAACAGTTTTATTCTTGGGTTTGCAATTTCTGCCCAAGACACTAACCTCTCAGAAGATTTCTTCTTTTCTTGTTAACTGCTTTTTGGCTTGGTTTGAAATTACAAATAATTATATTGGCTTTATAGGGTAGTATGATCATACTGATGAGCACTGATTCTAAGTTGCACTGTATACACCACGACTATATGTAAGCAGTTTATAGGATTGAGGTGGTATGGATGGTGCCTCTTCAAATGCTTGCCTTTACTTTTGGTAATACTCCATCTGAACCTCTGATCGTCATGGAGGTAACTGATTTTGGGAGGGTTAGCCATATATTTCTACCAAGGTATATAGTTCAAGGTGAATTATCCAATGTTCATGCAATAGTTACTAGCATTTGGAATATTACATGGGCCACCTGTAATTCATGCATGCTTTAGAGAGCAGCTTAACTGTGAATTACTTATGCAGTGATGCTTGTGGGAGGGGAAATGCAGTTATAGATTGTAATTAAACAATTAGTGGGGCATTGGTCATCTGACTCTACACTTGGGGCTTAACCAAAACTGGAAAAAAAATAAAAATTAGCATTTATGGTTTTAAACTTGCAACATCTTTTCTCACATCACTATGAAACATAATGGCATCAAAATAATTAATGCATGCCTTCTAAATGGAAGTTTTGAGACAACCCCATGGCTACTTTTCACTACTTTATCATTTTGAAATAGTAAATTGAAGCTTAGTGTACATGTACGTAACATATATACTCTCTGCTAGAAATCTTCCTGTCTTATAGAGGCTTCACAGATTGTATTCCTTAAAGGGTAAATACAGCAGTACTTTCAAAAGCTGTAGGCATGGTTTGTGGAGTTTTTGCCAAGTTAAAAATAAAGAACATTCTGCTTGAGCTATTACTTTTGAAATTGTGGCTTTTCTTTTGTCTTTGAGTCTCTTGTCAAGAAAAGTGCTGGGATTTTCCTAGAGTTGTTTTATGATTTGTATAGTGTTGATATAATTAATTTCTAATACTATTGACTTCTTATTCTGATTTAATAACTTTTTCATTTGAAGATTGAAAAATATTACAGAGTTTAACAGTTAATGTAACTGTTAACAGCAATGCCAGCAGTAGCTGTCCAATTATTTTGCATTTTCTAATCATCATCAAAAGTGTTCTTCAGTAATATTAGTATGAATTGGTCACTCTTTGGCAATATAGTTTAGCATTCACATTTCCTTTACGGGAGCACAGGATAGTATACATGGGAGACTGAGAAAAATATTTACAGGCAAACAGAATTTGATTGCTAATCCACAACCAACATTTTGGCTTTTGGCTCTTTTAAATGCATGATTTTTCCTGCATATGGAAAATCTCATTAGGTTGGCTAGGATAAATGTGCACATATTATGTAGTAATTGGTATTTAAAAGACATACCTTTTATTTTTTGTACCAACTATACACTTTCTAATAATAGGTTAGAACCAAGCAGTTATATAGACCATTGAAATTGGTTATGGTGCATAAATTGTGTATTTGTTACTGTTACAGTTGTTTACATTTTGATATTTATCATTGCCATAACATAATCCCACTTCTCTAATTTGTTTTTCTTTCCCTTGTTCTAGGTGAGTGTACAATCTTTGCAGCTGTTCGTGATTTAATGGCTAACCTTACATTGCCCCCTGGTGGGCGCCCATAGGCTTTTATACAAAGGGTAAAAATGAGATGAAATGGAAAAACACTCTGAAATAAAGCCTTTGGTTACTTAGAATGGAAGAGACATTTTCACGTGTCACAATTTTAAAAGAGCTGATACAATGGATTGGCCTACTTTCAGGGATGCACTTTCATCAATTTTTTTTTTCTTGGTACAGCACTCTTAAAATGTTTTAAGAAGACATTTCAGACTCATAATAAATTTATGTATCCGCTTGGCAGTAAATAAGAGTTAATATTCTGTTTTATACTTCAAAGATTATGAAAATGCCAAATTTGTTTATTTAAATGTTTTTTTCTGATGTCTTGGTGTACTAGTCCTTTTTTAAAGCAGAGCTGTCATTTTTTGAATACTGTAAAACTGTGACAAACTTTATATTGAAACTGTATTTTAATATTACTGCTTTAAAATGTTAAAAATGGAGTTGTTATAAACATGTCCCCCAAAACAATATTTAATAAATCAGATTTTTTAAATAAAGGGTTACTTTTAAAATGTGTATTTATATAGGAAAAAAACCCTGTAAGGTTCACTCAGAATTGTATTTTGCGCTTTTCATTAGATCATCATTGTTGGCAATCATGTCTGTATCAAATCAAATAGTAGGATGTTGCCAGATGCTTTTAGTAAAGCTAATGATTTCCAGAAATGCCCGGAGCAGCTATGAGGATGCCTGTTCGTTTCCTCAACTTTATTGGTTCTCAGACAGTACCTTGCTGTCAGCTGCCTTGAGTTCTAGTAGTCTAGTACCTTCTGTCCAGCTTCTTAAATTTATGTGCTAAATGACAGATGAATTTGAAACAGGTCCTTTTTAAATAGAAGGGTTTATTTTGATGGGCTATAAGGGGAAAAGGTGAAAGTCATATTCAGTATAGCTAAGTCAGAACTAAAAATATGTTCTGTATTGGTAATTCTTCATCCAAGGGGAATAGCAAGAAACCTGCTGGAAATAGCAACATAAGGTGACCATTTCATGTTGCAGCTGTATTTTGTCAGTTAATTTATTGTGTCCAACTGTGGGACATCTTAATGGCATGAAGATGCTGTGTGTTAAATTTAGGATTACCAGATATCTACATAGGCAAAGGAAGATGGGGACAATTGGAAAGATGGACAAATGGGAGGAGGGCACATTCTTGGCATCTGTTACAAAAATTATGATGAAAAACTGCAAAAACAAAATGTATTTATGTCTACATATACATGAATTTTTTCCAGGAGCAGAAAGACTGGTTTTTGAATTGCAGGGATGTGCAAGAGCCAGTTGGAGGCAAAAGCCTTCAGTGGGTAACTGATTAAGCTGGCAACAAGCTACCAATCAACCAATAAAAGTCAGAGAGCTGAGTTCGTTAACTTTCAGTTTGTGTTTACTAAGGAAGCTTGCCTCACGAAGAAAAGCTGCTCACAAAAAGATAAACACGTTAAGATATTCAACAAGCTGAACAATATTTGATTTTAATGTAGGACCTAAGGACTAAAAAGAGGATATATCCTCCTGTTGCTAGATGTCAGGTAGCTAGTTGAACTCAAGAACTAAATTAAAACAGTATTGTAACTTCCTAAAACATGGAGGTGGACAAGGTCTCTATCGGCCTGGTTTAGTGCTGGTGCAGAATGCAAAAAAAGAAAAGCCAGCTTTTACATAGATTACAGAAGCCATATTCAGAATGGTGAAAGGCTGCTAAGCGTTTGAGTTTAGAAACGTGCTTGGAGGGTTAGGAAAATCCAACATCCAAGGAGGGCATCGAATTAGGGGAAGGCTATGCTTACAGGAACTTTGCTGTTCTGTTCCTCTGTAGGGCGCTATTTTCCAGGAAATTATTTGGAAGGGGAATTTATCCCGAGACGTAACGGTAGAATGCAGTTCCCCTATTAGGTCTCGTGCGGAGGAAAGATTGGATCGCGGTGGGATGACTGCTAACTTGAGAATGGTGAAAAGTAACTACTGTGAAGTAACTACTCGAGGGGGAAAGGGGAATCTGAGTGTGGGTCGTCAAAAGCTTCAGCCCTTCTTCGCGAAATGACGACAGATATCCACCCCGCTTTTTCACACGGCCAAATCTGGCCACTCCCAGGCGACGCGGGTACGGGCTGGCGATGGCGGAACTGGCTGCGCGGCTGAACTGCGCCGAATATAAAAACTGGCTGAAGGCCGGGCACAGCCTCCTCCTCCTGAAAGCTGCCCTGCAGCGCTTCGCCGGCGAGCAAATTCACGCCTTCCATCGCCGGCTGATCGCGGGCGACTCCGCTCGCTTAACCCCGTCAGGCGTTCAGTGCGGCGGGCGCTGCGTCCCTCGAGGCAAGCAGGTGAGGCTTCCCACCCCGGATCCGGAGCTTTGATAGTCGCAGGAGCCGGTGACCTCGCGCTACGTGGCCTCTGCGGACTCGATCGCCTCCCAGTTTGCGCTGAACTTGCCCGGGTTGGATTCCCTTCTGGGAAACCATCGACGCGCGTTCTCCAATTCCTTCACGTAGAATACTTGCATCTTTCCTGTGCCTGGTGCTGGAAAGGATACAAATCCTGTCCAGCAACCTCCAGGAGATTGAGGAGCCTCGAGGGAGGCTGCCTTAGCGGAACATTTTAATTCCAGTCCCGCCTCCTTCCTGCTCGGCTGTTTTCCTCCTCGTCCTTTTTTCTTCGGCGCGAATATACTCTTCTCCCCGAGAAGAGAGGGGGATTTTGAGCCACTCGCGCCGCCCTCCTCCGGTCTGTTTCGTTCTCCTTAACCGCCCCCTCGTGGCGCCGCCCACGTAAACATCTGGGAGAGGGGCGGGCTTGCCTGAGGAAATCTTGAATAGAACAAAGAATCCGGCTCGCCAGGCAGCGCCTCCTCTTGTGAAGGGAAGGAGAGAGAGAGGCTCCCTCCCGCTAAAACACTCGGCATTTGCCTTTTCTTTTTACATAGCGTATGATAGATTCGCCGTAATTAATTGGAATGGAGGGCAGGTTCTCTAACTGGCCCCTAGTTTCTGGGCCTGTTACAAAGCTGAGCCTCGTTTTAATTCCTAGCCCTCAGAATAAATACCTAGCTTAGCAAATTGTATTTCAGCAATTCACAAATCAGCTCAAAAGATATAATGCAGGAACACCTCTTATTTGAAAATATCAAAAAAAATATGTAATTTTTTTTAGTCAGAATGGGCACAACAAAACATAACAGGAATATTTACTATTCTTTTAGCCATTGCCCTTTTTAAGGACCACTGAAAAGATTGTTAAGTCGTTACATGCCAATTTATATTCCATTTCAAAGTTTTCTTAACTATTAATCAGCAGGAAAGTCTTTACATCTACTCTTCTTTATTAGGCAGAATCACACAAGCTCTTTTACACATCCAGATGCAGATTATGATTTGTATTCAAAGGTGCACTGAAGTATGCAGAGATCAAATAAAATTTGCTGAAGACTTTTTTCCACAATGTGAAAAGACATTCTCAAGAATGGATACACTGAATTAAAGCTGAAAGATCAATCAGACACTTAATGACAGTTTTTTAATCCAACTCATTTTTGGTGAAACAGTAAAACAATTTTCAATTGGCAGAGGTAATTTATAAGCTAGAATTCCTCCTCACCTCCATTTCTAGGTTTCTAAAGCTTTATGACATTTTTCACAGAAATAGTCCCAGTCCTTCTTGCTATTTATATAGAGGATCCTATTGGATGCCAGTCTGGAACACTTCTGAGTAACCCATTAAAATTACAGATTTTTGTTGCTTCAGCACCTAATGCCTTTCTTTTTCTTTTGGAACTAATATTTTTTGGCCTTTCAAATTGAAAAAAAAATCTAAAATAATCTTTGTGATTCCCTTGGGTAAAGGATTGTAGCATGTGGGGTTGGAGAGTTGTTTATATTGGTGTTTCTTTTGTTTTGCAGTTTCAACCTAGCTGCTCCTTATGTAAAGAATGGAAAAAGGAGATTCTGAGCCATCATACACACAAGATGGGGGATATTTATTGGGGGAACTGCAGGCCTTGGCTCTGGCCTTCTAATTCATGGGAGCTGGCAAAGGTAATGCAAGACCATAAAATAAATTTCAAAAATGGAGCAATGGGGGGGGGGCTGTGATACTGATACTGATACTCCCAAGGAGAGATTAAAACACATGGGCATTGGTGTAAGATTGTACAAATGCATTCTTGCTGTGGATAGTACAGTATGTGCATTGCCACCTCGTGCTTTGGCGTTTCATTCTATTAGAAAATGCTAACAGCATCTGAGTGTCATATAGTACAATTTGTAGTAAAGATAGGGTGATGCAGTGCTGCAGATTTAGCGCAGAAGGAGTTTCAGAATGTTCAGGAATGCAATGTAACACCCCCGTGCCCTTCATTAGAGCAGCCCATTTGTTCTGAAGTATCTCTTTGAACTGAATTCAGAGGGTTGCACAATTTACGGTAGTAATATAGATAAACCAGGAAGGCCTCAGTCTTTCTTCCTGGATATTGCTACACTGATACCCTGTGTGTTTACGTGCAGAGAGAGAAAGAGAAAGCACAAATATGCCTGCCTGCCTCTGCCTACTGACCTTTGGAATACAATTATGTTGGATTTCAACCTCCCATGATTCCTAGCAATATGACAGGCCCACAAAGGCTGTCAGTAAAATTGTAAATAGGAAAATGACATCTGCAAAAATAAATTGAGCCAAAGCCATTTTTCTTGTTCACAAGAAACCTAAGATTACAACCACTTATTGCTACCTGCATTCATTTGATTAATCTTATTCTCTGATATAAAGCTCAGTTATGAAATAATGTTTTCTTGGTTTCTGAGACAGGAACAAACAGCACTGACCATGTATGTTTTTCTTTATTGTTCAGGCTTATATGCCTCGTGGGAAAGCCGATACTTATGGTCCTGACAAGTGTGATGCATCAGCACTCTTAAACCTTTTCATTTTCTGTGATCACTTCAACAATATTGATCCAAAGAAAATCAGAGAGGTATCCAACAATGAGTGTTTGAATGACGTTTCTTTTATTAATTCTTAGCAGGCAATCAGAAATATAGTCCCTGAGGCATAACTGGTGACTGCCGCCCTCTCTAAAAGACAACAGCATCACTTTTTTTCTGTTTTACTTCTCTGCATTTGAATTGATGACTTATGTGGAGATGGCAAAACTTAGGGAGAAAAGTAACTATTCCCCTTTTGTCTAAGTCTCTGCAATTTATAGAAAACTCAGAGATTGGGTGATTTTTCCCCCCCTTCCCACAGACTTATTTCAGCTTTAGAAAGTTGTCAAGACCTAGTTATTGGATCAATGTTGTGACTTCTTATCCCTGCTTTGCCTACACATGGACATTTCAGGATGTCTTTCAGGGGAACCTACATAGTTTTAACCACAGTTAAAAACTCAGCTCTGTGACCTTTGTTGATTAGAACCCTCCCCCCTGCTGGCACTGTTGCCTGAAACTGACCAGATCTTAATTAGTTTCACACTGAAGGTGTTATTGTCAGTGAGAGGAAACTTGATCCTAAATGTGCACATTGATTAGAAAATTGCTAACTGAGGTAACCATTAAGTAGCTGTATTTTTGCCCAATCCTAATGTTTTAGTATAAATGAATAAAATAATACAATATAATCAAATCTTGAACTGAACCTTTTGAAATAAAATCATCTTTTTGTGATACTATGGTATGGAATGAAAAGTAAGGGTTTGTTTCCTGTGGAGTGCTATGCATATTTCTTTTGGCAAAGATTATAAATGCAATCTAGAAAATTTTTCCTTCTTCTTCTTGTTCTACAATTATTCGTAATTGAACTTTTTTCTAAATTATTCATATTTTGTGAAAAGATGTAACTGATCTCTTTTCAGTAATTTGTATATGCTTATAGATGTCAAATACCACAGTGTAATAGACATAAGGTTGATTATTGTGTGAGAAGGGTCACTAAAAATTGTATATTCCTTCATGGACTATAACTCTTGAATGTATTTTCCATGTGGAATGTTTATGAGCTGGTACTACTGACAGCATTATGTTGTTCTGGCATAAAATTTGTGTAACTCGGAGCTGTAATTTGAGAACTGGATCTCCCTGCCATTGCCCATAGCAGATTTACAATATGCTTTTTGCTATACATTTATATCTTTAGGTGATAAAGTGCCGCAATGAGCTAATGCATTCTGCAGATATGAAAGTCTCTTTTTCCTGGTTGAAAGAATTTGGAAATCATGTCCAAAATTTGCTGACTGAATTCTACCAGGTTCCTGAGGCTCAGACAGCTTGTCATAGGATACAAAAGGTAATAATACTTGCAAGTTTTCTAATATATTACATGACTGCAATTATTAATATTTCTTAGTTTGGCACTCTAATAAATATTGGACAAAATGACACTGTGTAGTTTGTGGTCTAAATCGGGATTTTTTTTCAGGCCATAAAACCCGTTAGTTAAAAAATTCCTGCAACCTCTGATCCTCAAAATAGCAACTGCTATTTCCAGTGTTTCTAAGAGCAAATGATTTGGATGCCCTAGCTGTATTCAAGTAATTTGTTTGGAGTTGTCTGATGGTGAGATCAATGGCATATAAACTTAAAGAATAGTCAGTCGTGGAACCTATTCTGTGGAGCGCAGTTAAAAAAGCCCTAGTCTAAACAAAGAGTAGGTGTATATGTAAGTTTTTTTAAAAAATAGATTTTAATATAGATCCAATTAATTTCAGTTGCCACTTAAAAATTCTACGGAAAGGATTTTTCTCAGACTATTTTAGAAACTGTGTGATATACTTCAGTGTGGAGAAATGATGCTACATGTGGCTCATTGCACAAACAACTGTCCAGGATGCCAGAAGTATATTGTTCACATAACAAGGTTCCCTGGCTACTCTTGGAAGCTGAACGGAGTTTCAGAAAATAGCTTATATTATAGCAGGAAATCTGAGTACTGTGAGATGTAAAAACCCCAAATTTTGATACTCACAATATGAAAACAAGTCTGGTTAACAAAACAAAGTTTTATTGGAGAAAAACATAAAAATAATAATAAGAAAAGAAAAGAAAAGAAAGGTGTTTGCAAACGTGGCCTCTTGGAGCCTTCCCAAAATGGATTGGGTTCCAAGAGCGCAAAGAGCAGTTTCCAAGCTACATAATTTATACCTTTTACAATGCAGTCATGCCTAAGAAACCCTCCCATTCCCTTTCTCTGTATTCTTTGAAGTTGCTTTACATTTAAAAAAGGTCATCCTAGCAATTTCTGTCCATCCGCTGTGGTCTTTGTTTATTTGTAATTTCCTTTGTAATCTTATCTTTGTTTATTTGTAATTTCCATTTTGTGATCTTATCTTTGTTTATTTGTAATCTCTACTCAAGTAGGTCATAATTTATTGTCTTTGCTGATTACTTTTTGTGATCACTTTACATAGACAGGAAACAGTAAACAGATTGGCAGTGCATTGCTACATTTACACTACAGTAAACATACAGTCTCATACATTGTTACATTTTATAAAAGAATAACTTTTATTTCCTTCAGTACTTGTGGCCCAGTGACAAACAACGCTGAACTTATTTAATATTTGCATACTATTTAAGCATAAGCATGCTTTCAGGCAGCTATCAGAACAGCAAGGTCAGCATATTATTAAATAACGTGCTAACATCAACCAGGGGGATTGGTCTTTTTCTTTTGGTTTCTTAGAACAGTTCTTCCCAATCTGTGTGATCATTAATATTCAGTTATTAGTCATTGTCTTGGCATTATAAGAATTGCAAACCAATATATTTGGATTTCTTAAGATGGTGAATGTCTGCTTCTATCCTTGATTTTCTCACTAGTTTTTTATTGTGTTGTTTTTAATTATCCCAACAGCTCTTGGAATCTGATTGGAATGTTCACATAGCAGGAGATCAACTTGATGGACTGGAAGGTGAAATGACTCCAAGCCTGATCAGAGAAACAGAATTAGAACTGGTGAAAGAGAGACTTGAGGAAATCTGTTTTCTTGCAAAAGAATGTGGAATAACATCAGAAGAGGTGACCTAATTGTTAAAAACATCAAAACAATATAGTATTAATCATACTTAGATTCTGGAGTTGATCATTAATTTGCTATAGGAGTATATTGGAAAAAGGCATTTCAGATTGCTATTCATACTTCAAGAAACCGTATTCAATAAATCTGAATTTTATTGTTCTTTAGTTCTTTATAGAAAACAGGGCTACTTATTGTAGCACACACAGCACCTAATGAGTGAACCTGCATCTAAATATTGTTGACATTTAGAAATTGTTCTGCTCCCTATCCCTGGCTTTTCCATGAAGCTCCTCTTTGGGGACATGTTTTTATGGTAAACAGGTAATTTAAATACCTAAGTTTAGAGCTATATAGACAAAAACCCTGGAATTCCTATTTTATAATGTATTAGCTTGGAACAGCTGTATTCCCAGTACTGGAGTATTTCGCTTCTATTTTTTAAAAAAGACCTCTTTATTTTAGTGGGAAAAGAGAAATATTGCTAGTCTGTGCAAGAATGGAAGACTAAAAGGTTTTACTTTTAGCTTAGAGAAAAGACTGAAAGAACTTCAAGATGGTAAAGGGTTTGTAACCCAAATCTTTTTGTGTGAAATTGCTGAAAGGTAGGTGGACAATTATGGAAAGACATGATATCAATCTTTAAATATCTCAAGGGCTCTTGTGCCGAGGATGCAGCAGCTTTGTTCTCTGTTGCTTCAGAGGTCACACTGAAAACCAAAGGACTTGTTTTAAAACTAGACAGCCTTGGGAGGTAGTAATTTTTCCTTTGCTAAACACATTTAAGCAGAGTTGGACGGACCTATGTCACAGATGTATAGTGTGTATTTTACGATGAATCCTGCATGAGCAAGAGTTAGGTGAGATATTTATAATTATCACTTTTAACTCAGGTTTCCAAGTATAAGCTCTGAATCTTCATTTGGAAACAGAGAATTAAGTATTGGAAGCATTGTTTACCACAGAGTTATTCAATTGCTATTCTGGTACGAAGAATAGCTATGATATAAAACTGACTCTCTTACTTCCTCAATAGCTACCAGTAACATTACTGCTTAGGAACTATCTTTTAGTGTAAAGGAAAACAAAATTACCAAGGCACTGGATCAAACAAAGCAACTTGAAAAAGAATATCAAACAACTTCATGTGCTTGTATTTAAAATGTGAAACTAGATTGGCTAAAGAGTATTTTGTTGTTTTCACCTCCCCATAGTTTCCCCTTGACAACAGTGTTGTTGTAAATTGTAATCTAATAAGGATATAAAGTATAAAATCAGAAGCTAATGGGTGATAGTATGCAGGCAGTTGCTTGAATCAGAGGTGAAATTTATTTTGAGAGCATAAGACACAATCAACTGGTCAGAAAGTGGCCAGCCTGAGCTCTCCCTTGCAATCTCCTTTTCTAGGAAAACCTAGTATTTTTTCCTCCAAAGAGCACGAAAAGTTCTAAGAAAGTGCAGTTAGATGGGCTTCCAAAAGGGAGCACTGTGTGATCAGGGCACCCTGCAGTCAGTTTCCCTTTATTTAATTGGAGGTGGAGGGGGTACTCCCGTGGAGGAAACAACCTTTTGTCATTTAATTACCATAGGAAGAGCAAGGGAATGTTCACCTGTATGGTTGGTGCCTCCTGCTATATTTTAATCTTTGTGCTGAGTTCATTGCAATTTTTCACCTTTTATTCTCAATTGTAATTTTTAACCTATTACCCTGATAAATGAGTGGAAAAACTGTATGGGTAGAGGAAGACAAAATGGTGGCTGAGTTTGATTTCCTTCCCACAATGTTTTAAAAGGCGAGACTCCAAAAATATATAGAAGATAAATACAATCCAGAAAATGCAAAGTTTTCCACTTGTCTAAAAATCCACTGAACTTGACAATATAGCTTAAAGAAATACTGGACATAAAAAAAAATAAAGTTTTGGTCTAATGGAAAGAGTGAACATAAAGATTACTGGGTTGAGTTTGGAGAGGTCAGTTCCTTGTTCTTTTGTGAAATTATCTGGATGTGCTTAGGCTACCACTCCAATCTGTTCCAGAGGCTACTGATTAAGTGCTAAGGCTTCTCTATGACTTGAGAAAAAAACAGAAATGAATGACATTTATACCAGTTGAAATGTATTTCATGACTATTTTTCCTCTTAGGATTTAAATAGAGTACAGATAGTAAGAGATTTCTTACTGGACAACCACGAACTTCAAAAGAATTTGCAAACAGAAATGCAGAACCTAGAAGACCTGGTAAAAGAAATCAGTGGTGAAAAAGAATTGGCTGGAGACATCCAAGAAGTGAATTGATGAACAATGAATCAAGTATGCACACTTCAAATATTCTGCTTGTTTTTTTTATTTCAGTACAATGTGTAACATTTGTCCCATTTTATGAAGTTTTAGAAGAAAGTATCATTGTACAACTAAATCAAAACTTTAAAGTGGCTTTTTGCTTAAATGCATGAAGGTAGAACATTCATGGGGGGGGCAAGATACTATTTTTAAGAATAAAAAGCAGAGGAAATTGGTTTAAATAAATGTATGTTTCTTATTTTCAAGTGTCCTTCTTTAGGAATGCTGTGTCAGTGATGAATGAAAGCAAGAGCTACAGCTACAGCTTAACAACTCCCTAAATGCTTTGCTATTTTTAGAAGTAACATCTCAAGACAGAAAACCTTCCGCATGCTTGTCTTTGGCTGGCCAATGGTTTCCATAGCTTGTGTTTTCCTGTGCAAGCCCTTTTCCATTTTCCAGGAGAGCACCAGTCCAGTTACTTTGCATGTCATCTCTACAATTTCTTCAGATTCCTGCATTTCAGATCCCTGCTTAGTGATTAGGTTCTTACACTGTGTTAAATCTTTTAAAACTGATTTATAGAATAAGTTAAATTGGCCTAGTACATACACTAAACACAAAACCGTAAATTATTAGTTAAGTTTGCATATAGTATTATTCACACTGTAATTTGGGATTAGCATATCTGCAACCATGCCTTGTAAACTATGAGCTTATTTACAAATCATGGTTAAAATAATGATTTAATACAGTGCCCAAACCTGGTTACTGTGTCCTACTACTTTGAACCATTTTCTCTTGGCAAACTTTCCATTTCTTCTTCATCAGTAAAATTTCGACAGAAGTCTCTTCTAGATAATTTCCTTTATGCCATTTCCCTCAAGCATTGTTTCTAATTTGTGTTTCCTTCAATTTTTTCTTAATTCACTACCTACTGAAGTTATTTTAGGCACCATATCCAATTTCTTTGTCTTCACAGCTTTTTATGCTTCAGGTTCTCTTTCAATCTGCTGCTGTGATACAGCAATCTACTTTAAGGGGTGAAAATAGTATTTTCCTGAACACGGATTGTTCTTGGATCACATCAATCAATGAGAACCCATTTTGCCAGAATTTTGTATTTATTTACTTGATTTTTATCCCACTTTTATTATTTATAAATAAGTCAAAATGGTGAATATACATAATATCACTTCCTCCTCTTTTCCCTACAACCGCCTCCCTGTAAAATGAATTGAGTTGGGAGAGTAACTGTCCAGTAACCCGGCCTAATATGGGACTGTATGGTACCTATACAAAAATCTCAACACTTTTTTTTTTAATTTTATCATATTATGATCATAGTTTTTCCTCCATGCTACTATACACAGATTAGTGAAATACACTCACGTGAGCAATATTTGAGACTCATCAAATAGAAAATTTACATAGCTAGGACATTTGTAGAACTTTTTTCTCTTCCTGTTTTCCCACAAGTGTAGGGTTCGTTTTCTTCTGATCAACCATATGTTGATACATTGCTTGCAACAGGAGATTTAGACAGTTCAAGTGAGTATAAAGGTTTATTGCAAGTTTAAGCTCTCTACAAAATCTGAGCTACTAATAGTCAAGGGAAATGAGCAGGAATTAAGAGGTATTCAAGGCGTGCTGGACTTAGCTCTCTTGCGGGCACATAGGGACTCCTGACGTATGATGCGTTTGACCCCTCCCTACATAACAAAATGGAAATTAAATGAACTGAAGGGAAATCAAATTCTTCTAAATACACTTCTCATAATTTTTGAAGGAACTCAGCAAAGTTCCTTCAAGGTTGTTTCAAACTTCTTGAAGAACTAACTACAGATCTTCTGTGGATGTAGGCTGCCTCAAATTCTTCTGTCATTTCATGTAATCCCAAACAAACTCAATGATATTGAGATCAGGGCTCTGGCGAAGGCCAAACCATCACTTCCAGGACTTCTTGTTCTTCTCTACACAGAAGATAGTTCTCAATGACTTTGACTGTATGTTTGGGGTGTTGTCCTGCTGCAGAATAAATTTGGAGCCAAACATATGCCTCCCTGATGATATGGCATGATGGGTAAGTATCTGCCTGCATTCCTCAGCATTGTGGACACCATTAATCCTGACCAAATCTCCAATTCTGTTTGCAGAAATGCAGCCCCAAACTTGCAAGGAACCTTCAGCGTGGTTCACTGCTGCCTGCAGACTCTCATTATTGTACCACTCTCCAGCCTTTCCGTGAACAAACTGCCTCCTGCTACAGCCAAATATTTCAAATTTTGATTCATTAGTCCAGAGCACTGCTGCCATTTTTCTGCATCCGAGTTTTTGTTTTTGTACATAGTTGAGTCACTTAGCTTTGTTTCCATGTCTGAGGTATGGCTTTTTGGCTGCAATTCTTCCATGAAGACCATTTCTGGCCAGACTTCTCCGGACAGTAGATGGGTATACCTGGTCCACTGACTTCTGCTAATTTTGTAATAGTGGCACTGCTGGATGTCTTCCAGTGTCAAAGGGAAGTAAGCATGATGTGTCTTTCATCTCCTGCATTATGTTTCCTTGGCCAACCACTACATCTACAGTGCTCAACATGGCCTATTTGTGCTTCTTCAAAAGAGTTTGAAACCCATTTGCTTTTAAATCTTTGCCTGGGAGAGATCTGGCTGATGCAGTAGAACTACCTTTTGTCTTAATCCTGTGCTGTTTTGCCATGGTGTATGACTGATACAAAACTGTCTTCCACAACCTCTCCTTAGTAGCAGTTTGGCTGTTCCTCACCTAGTTTAAGCCTTCTACACAGCTGTTTGTTTCATCCTACATATGAAATTGATGATCATTAGCAGCTGCTTGGTATAATTGGTTAATCATACACCTGACTCTAATCCTAAAAAATCCCTGACTTTGAGCAAGTGTAAGAATTTATGCTGTTTTGAAGGTAAAGAGTGGTGACACCAAATATTGATTTGATTTGGATTTCTGTTCATTTACTTTCCATTTTATTAATTGATTAAAAATAACCTATTAACACTTCTATTTCTGAACGCATTCTTAATTTACAGCATTTTTGCACAACTGCCTAACACTTTTGCACAGTACTATAGACAAAACATTAAAAGTTTGCATTAGAAAGGACAAAAGACAGAAACACATACACATATATTATCGCCCCGGTTGATTATTGATAAATATATTGCAACAATATT